>NC_134571.1:214295523-214660523 GCF_050947875.1 Dermacentor variabilis
TCTCTCGGCTCATTTTCCATATTGCCTCATTAGCAGCCCCTACGGCCCTTTGTACGTGACTGTCACGTACAGGCACCTCCGGCACCGTGCACACCACGATCTGCACCTGAAGGAATAGCTCGCGCAAGTCGTCCACCCCCTTCGCCAATCGCTGAGCTAGCCCTGGTGCTTTCCGGTTTCGGACGTCATTTAGCCCACCTGCTGCTATGACAAGGTTGCGCACGTGGGCATTTTCCGCGAGCTTTTCTATTGCTCGCTCCACGACAGAACCCAGTGTCCGCCCTGAAATTGTTCCTACCGCCACTATTTTGTCGCCTTTCACCCTCTCCACAATTGGTTTTGAGCACCCAGCCAGGTTTGAGTCGCCAGCGACAATCACCCTTTCCCTCTCTCCTACATCGCCCTGCTTCCCTTTGTCCCCGTGATTAGGACTCGACAAGGGGCATTGTCCCCTGGGCTCCTGCTTTTTCTGCGTGGCGACCTCAAGATAGTTGTCGCTCTTTCCAGCGAACCCTTCATCACCCTGCATGCGTTCCACGTATTTCGCTGACCCCCCTTGCCTGTCGCGTAGGGAGTCTGCGTTCCATTGTCACGCACATTTTCGTTCACAATGGCAGCCCTGTTCAGCTTTTCCTCGGCTGATTCAAGTCTCTTTTCGACTACTTTCCGTGCATCACGCTCCCTGTTTAGCTAATTTTTGAGCTTTTGCACCTGTTTGAGAAGCTCTTCCTGGAAAGCCTCCATTTTCTGAAGCCTAGTATCGACATCACATTGTGTGCCGGTTGATTCGATGTCCTCTCCATTCTCATCCGTCTCCTCATCTGCCTTGAGGGACCCCCCGTGCACTGCTTGCTCTAGCGTCTTTCTCGCTATGTATTGCACGGCTTTTTGCAAATACTACAATACTATAATAATGCTACTATTGATGCAAATACTATATTACTATATCAATGCAGAACACGTGCCTTTTAGCAAAGACCGATGCGCACAGGATCCAAATCCTCACAATGTCGCAAAGCAACTCGTACCACTGTTTCCAAAACAATCAGTGCCGCGGAGACCGAAGGTATGACACGCTCTCGCACGCGCTCAACCACGCGGCCACGCTCTCACTTTCCTACCAAAACACGCACAGTAAAACCACTAATAGCTATTTATCTTGCCACTTCCAAGTTACCATTTAAAGACTACAAACACTCAACGTCCCACCCGGCTGCACGTGTTGGAGCACGTGGTACGAAAGGACTCTCTAACCATCCTGCAAAAACAAATGTACACGAAGCACACCTGCGCATGCGAAATACGAGAGACAAACAAAAAAGAAAGGAAAGAAAAAGAAAACCACCCAATTACTACTTCAAGGCAAAAAAATCAGCAAATAAAGAACAGGAGAAAGCTCAAAGCATGCAGAAAAACTTATGATTTCCTCGCCGCCACGAAACCCCGAAAAGCACGTCCACTCGCCACAAAATCCAAACAAGAAAACCCTTCGAGATGCGCAGAGAGCAGGGCCATCTGGTGGCAAAACCAAAAACCAAAATGCCACGTGACTTACCTGAACTCTGATTGGCGGACGCGCCGGGCGACGCGTTTTTTTTATATAGATACTCCGAGCAGCAGCACGCGGCGGCGCGATTTCGCTACGGATCATGCTGGGCACGCGTCAAAATGACGCGCGCGTCCCACCATCCGCGGGTCAATCGCGCCTGAAATCGCGCCATGCGGTTCCGCCTTTACATGCCCGTTCCTGCGGCGAGCGTCGGCGGCGTCGGCGTAACCGGGTGAACCAGCGCCGCGAAGAATGAAAGCGAACGCGGAGTACAGCGATAGACGAAAGAAAGGCCATAGAGGAGAGAGGAGGAGGAGAAAAGAGCAGGCGGAGGGTGCAGCGAAACCATCAGGCGGAAAGCTGAGTAGGAGCGGAGGGCAGATGGCTTGCACATGCGCTGAGTTGCCGGCCGCCTTGGCATCCGCAGCCGTGTGGCCAGTCTCACCAGTGCTTCTGAGGGGGGCGGGGGGGGGGCATGGTGCCTTGATGTGGAGAGGGCTACGCTCATCCGTGGCGTCTGCTGCCGAGGTCAGTACGCGGCACCACCGTGTGTGACGGTAATCACTGCTCCTGCAAGGGGCGATGGCCAACGACTTCGAGTAAAGCAACACCCATGTTGCGCCGCTTACACAGGTGGCGCGACTTCCCCGCGACGAAGGGCCACTCTCGTGGTTGGTAGGACGCAAGCGTGAGACAAAAAGCGTAGTGCCGCGCAAGAAGGGCTGTGAGGCGACGATCACTACGATATGGCGCCAACGTAGCGCGCGTCGTTTATATGAAAAAAAAAGCGCAGCATGAGCGCAGGTCTGTCCGGGGCGGCTGATGCGAATGCCACCCACGCGTGACCAACGCGCTGCCTCTCACGATCTCTCGATTAGCGAGGCAGACGCACCACACTTTGCTCCGTTCGGAACGTGCCGCACAAGAGAGATTGTGAGTGCCAGCCACTATATCGCGAAATGAAAACATGTACAGAGCTGCTCTCAAATTTCACATTAGGAAGTATTGTAATCGTCAGTGAATTTTTCTAAGTAGTACCTTTTGCCCATCTCCAATAAGCAGGTACCGAGTCCCTCCCGGTGGCAATTTGCAACCAGCTTTTTGTCCCCCTGCGACTGTTTTATATTTGCGAGTTGTAAACCTAATATACTAAAAATAAGGTGCATAATCTCATCGACTCCATCAAGCAAGTCTGATGAGTGAGAATTCGACGACATGTTATTATTCAAGGACACGGTCATATATACATATATATATATATATATATATATATATATATATATGTATATATATATATATATATATATATATATATATATATATAGAGAGAGAGAGAGAGAGAGAGAGAGAGAGAGAGAGAGAGAGAGAGAGAGATAATATTTTTTGAAAGGCAGGAAGTTACTCAGAGGTGTAGTTCCGGTTGGCTACCTTGTACGGAGACAAGAGGTATCGGAAATAAAAGAGACAAAATTTATTTATTCATTATTTGTTTATTTGAACGCGCTGCCAACCCCAAGGGGATCTAGCACGTGGGCATATAATGTGGGCAAACAGTATAAGTGAGGAAGAAATCGATACTTTAATACTAGTCCAAATATAAAATTATTAAGTTAAAGTACAATGAAGGAAATTTATATCTGTGAGTAACATAGACATACAGGTACAGAAAAAACAATCAAGCAATAATTTCAGCGAACTAAGAAGTTCAACAGGGAAAGAAACTAACAAGAAAATACTAGTAATGTTTGTAATACGCAGTCAAGGGCTAGATGATCTTCCTCTCAGTTTATTGAGTTATAAATAATGCAGCCGTCTGTAAACAATCGAATGTTAACGTGTATATTTGCAGGCAGATCATTAATAACGATTAGAAAGAGGACAGGAGCCAAAACCCAACCCTGGGACGCGCCAGACACCACTTCTGCTGTGTCGGCTGGCTGACCACCAATTTGTACGAATTGAGTGCGATGTTTCAAAGTGTCACTTATCCGGTTAACTATGGGGCCTTGCCTAGCCTTGGTTCAAGCTTACAAGTTAATTTCTGGTGAGATTCGCGATCAACAGCCTTCAAAAAAATCTGGTAGAATAAGGTCAATTGGCTTTTTAGAGTCGATGCCAACAGGCAGGTCGTGGGTATATAAGTTCTATACGCTGCGTCACTGTTGATAGTCCACGGCAAAAATCATGCTGAAAAGGCGTTCGGACTGATTCAGCTTCAAGGTAAGATGTTATATGTCTCAGAAATGTGTTCTAGTCTTTTGTAAACTACGCATAGTACTGACAGGCTGAAGCTAGTTACATCTCACTTGCTTGCCAATTTGTGTATTGGAGTGATTCTAGCTCTTTTCTATTCTTCTTGCAGTCTACCAGGGACAATGATTTCTGGAATATTATACATCAATACTTACAATCCATTCTGCGTATCTTTTGAAGAACGTATTTGGAATATTCTCAAGCCCTACACCTTTATTGGTGTATTGTTTATGCAGGACATTGGGGGTATCAGTGATTGTAATGAATTCTGTGTGCCTCCTGGCGCATGCGGCCAGATGGAGAATATTGCCGTCATCACTAGTGAAGATGGATTTGAAATAGTTATCAACGGCCTTTACAACAGCTAAGGTTTCGCTTGGAGTCGCTGCTTTTCTAAGGCCTGGGTCTAGATTAAGGAAGTTCAAGAATTTCGGTGGCGTTGTTTTCAGAAAGTTATTAAGTATATTGATAAAGCAATCGTTTTGATAGGCCTTTATATTTCGTTTTATTTTGCTCATAGCATCGCTGAGACTGTTTTCGTTATCATATTAAGCTTTTTCTTAAGTGATTTCCGTAGCCGCGTTGCTTTCCTTTTTGCGTGGATGATCTCTCGCGTTGTCAAAGGGCTATGTTTCCTTGTCTTTTTGTATTGGTGGAAACAAACTTGCAAACGCAGTGTGTTTTAGAACCTTTTCCATAACTTTTCAATGTCTGTGAAGGCCTGAGAAGAAGTTTCGTGGAATGGTGATAGTTCATACTCAAGATGGTCGATAATGCTGCTATCGTTGGCACTATGGAAGTCAGGAAAAGATTTGATAAGCATATGGCATCCTTTGTAATAGACTCGTATGAAATATGTTACCATCTTGTGGTCAGATATTCCGTCGGTTCCTACTTGCTTAGGTTGACTGCTCAGACCAAATCAGGACGGGTGCACTGGAACCTTTAAGGCGTGTAGGTGTTCTGAAAACTTGGTTCAGGTTGATATAATGTCAAAAATTATACCGCCAAAGGCAGAGTGTTGTGCTATCGACAATATGATTCTTTTTATAGCCTGTAATCTATATGAATAAATCAATTTCAATTTCATATCCGGGAGGTTGAAGTCCCCAAGCGTGATTAGTCAGCTCATTTGCAGATGACGGTGCATGTAACGGTACAATGAAAGCACAGTGTCATTATGCGAGGTACGACTTCGATAACCACATTCCATAACAATTCTGTAGCAGCTAAACACCACCTTGCAGAATAATGCCTCGACTCTCAGGACATCCGGTTACGTAGCAAAGCTTATTTTTTTTATTAGTAGTGCAACTCTACGTCCTCGTATCGGTCCACCTTTACGCAATATCGCATAACTCGGGGCAGGTAGCCATTTGTACTTCAAAGAAATGAGGTGACTGCCACGTTTTGGTGATTCCCATGAATTCCGATTCAAGGGAGATGAGCACATGCTACAGACAGTCCATTTTGTTCAAAATGCTGCTAGCATGGGTGTTTACAAATGCTGTCTCTGACACATGCATGGATGCCGTGTCCGTGCGTTGTCTTGTCAGTTTTTTGCCTGGGCATCGCTACTGGAATCAGGTGCCGCGCGAGTTATGTCATTTTGTTCGCTGACCCAGACAAATAGTTCTCCGTTTATGCGTAGTGTGTCGTAGCTGAAAACGACCTTATCACCAGCTTGTCTGAATTTCTTTTGTGCAATTCCACAGTTTCTTTTCTATGTCTCCCAACCGGCTTGAAAAATCTTCACTGATGGAAAAGTTCGAGCCCTTTAGTTTGTAACAGTTTTAAGTTTTCAAATATGAAGGACGTGAAGGAGTAAAGCTATCTGAATTCAACGTGAAACTTTTACGCTCAAAGTGCTGTATGCATCTCGGTGTGCGTATGGGATAATAAAAATGTGTCATGTTGCCAAGGATACCTCTGCAACTCTGTAGTAAAGAGGAGATTCACACGAATGAATCATTATGCAGCGCATTTACTGCAGCCGCATAAATTTATGAATATGTTGATTGAACAAGGCAACAAAAAAATTAAAAAAACGGAGTGAATAAGGCCCAGGACGAGCTATGAGCGTACGTTTGTGGACGAAACACGAGAAAACATGAACACCGAATACGCAACTACTAATACCAAGTAGAAATAATTTGCTGAAGATTGCTTACACTCAGTTGAAAGTTTCGTGATAGTTCTTATACATAACTCGTCCGTGAAAGCTCAAAAAAAGAAGAAAGTGAGCGATATTCGAAATTAGAATGTCAGAAAGATTTAAGAAGCCGTAAAATATGGCTACAGCATGAAACCAGTCAGAAGATTTGCCATAGGACAGGGCAAGATGTATGCAGTGAAATATAAGCAGGGAAATATCAGCAATTTCTAAGATATGGTAAAAGCAGGAGTGCTTTATACTAACCTGTGCAGTACCCAGAGTAGGCACGCAACCTTAATTGAAACTTGTGATGCACATGATACAGAATCTCCTTCTATACCTAGCGATGAAGTTGCAAGGTCCTTGTAAATCATCTCCTGGGGAAAAACGGCAGGAGAAGTTTGAATAGCGGTCGATTTAACCAAAGATGGAGGAGATATGATGCTTGAAAAGCTTGCGATCCTTTGTAGGCAATGCCGCACGACTTCAAGTATGCCAAAGAGGTAGAATAATCCATAAATACTTTGTATAGCGCAAAACGACAGGCACAAGAAAGACGACCCTCCCCCCCCCCCCCATGACAAGGCGCTACTCTCAACTGACATCATTTTATTGCGTCACTCCTTTATAGACCGCTCAAGCCAGAGGAACATGCGTGATTGCGAAAAGAACCACATGAAGTTTGTAGATTGCAGCGTCGGTGCGGTTTAATAGATTCGCTTGTCATGTGGCAAAGTGTATGTAGGGCAGTCAGGCCGCTGTGTTAACGAGCGACTTAGAGAACATGAGCGATCCATACCAACAGGCACAGGTTCCCATTTGGCTCAGCACTGTAAAACATGCAAGTGCAAACCCATGTTTCGTGATACCACGATTTTGAAAAAGAGCCGTGACACCACCGCCCAAGAGTTATCGGAAGCATTTTTCATTCAGTCATTGGGGTTACAGTGCATTAGTGTGCCTTCCTTAACCTTGTACAGCGCTGAATTTGGTTTTTTGGATTCTGTCGCATGAGTGCGCTCTTGGGATCGGCTGTTGGTGGCTCCACCGCATGGTGCTCACTGCGCATGTTCCTCTGGTTTGAGCGGTCTATACAGGAGTGACACAATAAAATGATGTCAGTTGAGAGTAGCGCCTTGTCCTGGGGGGGGGGGGGGTCGTCTTTCTGTGCCTGTCGTTTTGCGCTAAACAAAGTATTCATGGATTCGCACCAACTAGCCTGCCAACGCACTGTGCTGAGGTAGAATAATGCCAACATTATACTAATGCATAACAAGGAAATCATTAAAAACTAGAGGAATTATAGGCCGATTAGCTAGCTTTCAGTAGTATAATTAATGTTCACCCAATAGAATCAGGGCAAGAACCAACCAAGAGAACAGGCTGGCTGCAGGAAGGTATATTATATATATTCCACAGTGAATCACGCCCCATGTCATCAATCAGATAATTGAAAAATCTGCGGAGTACAATCAATCTCTCTGTATGGTTTTCATAGATAATGAAAAGGCATTTGATTCAGTAGAGATACCAGCAGTCATAGAGGCATTACGTAATCAAGGACTACAGGAAGCTTATATGGATATTTATTTATGCAATACCCGCAGCACCTTTACAGACACTATAGTGGGGGGAAATACAGAATAGCAAGCGCATTCGTGCCATACGACTAACAAGTAAACAATACAGTACGAATGGTAAGCATAATTGTCAAAGAATTATAGACACTATTCGCGAGCAGAAGAAAAGGAAGCATAAGTCGCATCAATCCAACAAGGCATAAAATGCATCATTCGATATTACATCAACCACTGGCGATGGTAGTCCATTCCACTCCCGTATTGTTCTAGGAAAACAGAGATCCTGAATAGTTCTGTGCGGCAAAACATTTCTCGTACTTTGTGGGCTTGGTCGCCTCGAGCTGACGCATAATAAGGTTCAAGAATGTACTACTGCCTGTCAATACCAATTGTTGTCTGAAAGATACTATTACAAAGTTTTAAAGGAAGTTTTCCCCTCCGATTTTCAAGAGACTCCGAATGTAAATTATTCTTTCCTTGTGTAGCGCTAAAGATAAAATTATTATTTCCAGTAGCAAATTGTGCACCTAAATTTTGTACGCTTTCAAGGAATTCCTTGTCACCAACCATCGGTGGGTCCCATACTTCGCATGCATATTCTAGCACAGAAACAGACTAACGCCTTGATCAGTGGCTCTTTAGTAGCCATACTGAAATTTTTAGCGTTGCACCGTAGAGACCCTAATGACTGGCCTGCAGTCGCTATTACATGATCAGTGTGACGATCCCATTTTAAATCAGCAGTAAAATAAGCTTCTAGGTATTAATATACAGACACCCGTACAATGCAAAAATATCTAAGGCTAGAAAAATTTCTTATAATCTAATCTTGGAAAACATCTACAAAGATTCCACAGTTACCTTGGTTCTCAAGAAAAGTAAAAATGTACCTGTAAAGAAATGGGCCAGGCACGGAAACAATATCTTCAATGCTATTCACTGCATGCTTAGAAATATTAAGCTATTAGACTGGGAAGGTTTAGGAGTGAGGACCAACGGCGAATATTTGAACTGCCTTCGGTTTGCAGATGGCATTGCCCTGTTGAACAACACTGAGGGTGAACTGCAACAACTGATTCAGGACCATAATTGAGAAACTGTAAGTATAGGGTCAAGATTATTATACAGAAGACAGAGTTGCTGTTCAGTATCTTGGCAAGGGAAGAAGAACCCATGATCGCCAGCCAGCCTCTTAAGTGTGTGCAGGAGTATGTTTACCTAGACCAATTACTCTCAGCGGACCCAGGTCGAGAGAAGGAAATTTACAGAAGAATAAAAGTGGATTGCAGTGTATACGTCAGGCATTCACAAATCCTGGCAGGGAGCCAACCACTGTGGTTGAAATGAAAAGTGCACAATCTTTGCATCATACCAATGCTAATGTGCGGGGCAGAAAACTGGAGGCTAAAAAAGGACCTCGAAAGCAAATTAAGGGCAGCGCAACGAGCGGTGGAACGAAAAATATTTGACGCAGCGTTAAGAGACAGGAAGAAAGCGGCGTCAATTAGTTGACGTTAAGTAAAAAAATTCACTGCCGATAAACGATACTTCCTAATACAAAATTAAAGCGCAGTACTACACGTGTTTTCATATCGCGGGTCAATATTTTGTATTATGATTATATAGGTACGCGGTTTATATTAGGAAAGAACACTGTAAGCAGCGTAGCAGGCGCGGACAATCTGTTTGGCGCGGCTCATCGCAAACGGAGTGAATTGTGGTGCGACTGCTTCGAAAATCGGGAGTCCATGGGTGACGCGCGCGCGATTCACAGCCGCCGCCGCTGACAGACCTCCGCTCGTGCAGTGCTTTGTTTCCATGTGGACAACTAGCGCTGCTCTGGCGCCATATAGTCGTCGCCGCACAGCTCATCTCGCGCGGCACGGCTCTTTTCCTCCCACACTTCCGTTCCACCGACCGTGAGAGCGGCCCTTCGTTGTGGGGCAGCCGCGCGACCAGTGTCAGCGGCGACAACACCCACGGGAACGAGCCTTACTCGTAAGCGCTCGCCATCGCCCCTTGCAAGAGCAGTGGTCCCCGTCACACACACTGGTGCCGCTGACTGACTCCAGCAGCTGACGCCGAGGACGAACGTAGACCTCCCCACCTCAGTGCACCCAGTGCACGCAGCCACTTTAACATCATCCTATCTTCGAGAACAAGGACTTCAATTATCATGTGAAAAGTGTGCAGTAGTGGCATTTACCAGGAAACCAATGTCTCCATACGTCTTATCTGTCGACGGACAGCTCATCTTGTACAGCAGCAGTAAAAAATTGTTGGGGCTGGTCGTTGAGAGAAATCTCTCCTGGAACCCTCATGTGAATTATGTGCGAAAACGCCTGACAGGAATTTGACATATGTTAATGTTTCTATCGGGAATTACCCGGGGAGTGTCAATACAATCTATGCTCCAACAGTACAGGGTCTTCTTTATTGGATTCCTTCGGTACAGCCTACCGGTAGTGTGCAACAGCTGCAAAACTAACCTCAATACAATCCAAAGCATCCAAGCCCAAGCCCTCGAGATATGCCTTTATCTACCGCTGAGTGCGACAACGACTGAAGTTATTGTAGTCGCTCAAGATTACACTATTAGAACGCACATTATCATTGAAACAATGCGTGTGTACATAAGACACCTGGACCCCTACCCGCCACCTCGCAAGTCCCCCAGTAGAAAGGCCCAACACGACATTCAGTGCAACTGTCTTCGCGCACCGTGCCTCTCTAAGGTCAGGTTACGCACCTGCAGCCAGACCTTCGATTCCTTCATGGTGCGTGAGCCGTACTGAAGTAAAAACGCCAAGACTTCAGAAAAAGTCGCACTTGCCAGCATCAGCACTCAAGCAACTTACTTTACTCCACTTGCACGAGAAATACAGTGACTGCACACACGTCTGTACTGATGGCTCAACTACATCAGCCACTTCTGATAACGCTGTAGTTGTACCAACAATGGCAACAACACAGTAGTCCAACACTTCTCATATCTCTACGTCTACAGCTTCAGAGCTCGCGGCTCTCCACGACGCGCTTCATGTGATAAATACAGAAAGTCCTCGTAAATGGCAGTCTTCTGCAATTCAAGGCTGGCCTTTCAATGTGTGCAGTCGTTTCTCCGACACGGAACCCACGATCAGGTCACGTGCGAAATTGTGGAATTTGTCCACCACATGAGAGAAAAAGGCTATGATATCTTATTTCACTGGATACCAGGTCATTACAGTAGCGTTGGAAATGACGCAGATAAGACAGCTCGGACGTCAATCAAAGAAGACCGCTGTGTCCCCATTCCTTCCTCAAGGATGGACGCTGCGAGACAACTTCGCATTCTAGCACACATGGTCTCCTTACCAGAGTGGAATACCACGCATACATGGCGCACAAGACTGCACAGACTAATCCCTTCACTGCAACTCAGACCTCGGGCCGTGCACCGACGCGAAGCGTCTCATCTGTGTCGGTTGTGGCTGGGGGTTGCCTTCACGAAAGCTTACTCAGCACTAGTTGGATTGGCTGATAGTTCTGCATGTGATGTTTGCGGATGCGAGGAGAACATTGACGTCTATTTGTGCCGCTGTCCTCAATTTCAAGCCCAAAGACAATCTTTGTCTAACACACTGAGGAAACTAGACGATCGTCCTGTGAGTGAACAGACTGTACTACAGCACTATCCCCGCAGGTCATCGGCGCTCAGAAGGCAGTTTCTGAGAACGTCTGGTTTTCCCCAGCGACCTTGAATGAGCGACTGGCTGTGCACGTCTCTATACCCTCTTTCTCCTTTTTCTCTCTTACCCTTCTCCCTTCCCCCAGCGTAGGGTAGCCAACCAGGCTCTTGACTGCTTAATATCCCAGCCTTCGATATATATATATATATATATATATATATATATATATATATATATATATATATATATATATATATATATATATATATATATATATATATATATATCCTGCTGCGCTCCGTATTCACTTTCATCATTCGCTGTGCTCGTACGCTCGGTTACAGGTACCACGCCGAGAACGGGCGCCTAAGAGCTGCGCTCTGAAACTAAGCTAGGCAGGCCTTGTAATACGTAGGGCAGTTACAGTAGGGTGCACCATTACAGTAGGGCAGTAGGGTGCAACATTACAGTTACAGAAAGGCTGTCAACGGAAGGGAACCGCAGTCGCGGAAAAAAATTAGGTGGGGTGATGAAATTTGGAAATTTGCAGGCGCAAGTTGGAATCAGCTAGCGCAAGACATGGAGAATTTGCGATCGCTTGGCGAAGCCTTCGTCTTGCAATGGACAAACGAAAAAAAGATTGCCTGATGATGATGAGAACTCGTCAGTGAAATTAAGCATGTCCTCTTAAGCGAATAACTAGGAGTAGTAATTATCTGCAGCTGCTTTTGCAGCAGCACTGCAGTGCAAGCCCTCCTTGCTATTCCATAAAACGTCAGTGTTCTTTGTCATAGGGATATGCTTCGGGTAAAGTAACAGAAGCCTTTTTTTTAATTAGAACACCACGCAGCATTTTCTTCATTTCACTTTCTGCATGCGGTTGTCCTAAGGAATTCAAATTTTCGAAGGCACCTGATATTTGTTCTCCGACCTATAATATGAGGGCGCATCAGAAAGTCTACCCCTATATTTATTAGCCATAATAAGGTACACAAAGACAATCACAACTATTCATACTATTCTGTGTATCTTACACTATTTTTCCGCATAGTCTCTGCACCGTTTAAGACTTTCGTCCCATCGCAGCAATAGATTTGAGATGCCGCTGTGCCATGTTGTCCGTTAGTGACGCACCTTGCCTCCCCGAACGCTCACTGTCATGCAAGTCTTCACAGCTTTTTGCGAATTCACAACACCCCCACCTCGCACTTCTCAAAGTCAGACATCGTTCCTAATATGTGGGCTGCATTTTCCTGTGGAATTCGATGGGCATTCGTCCCTTCCTGCACATAAAACGAGTCCCACTTCGTTGCTCGCACGCCGCGGACGGGCGAAGCACAACCGCTCTCTTCAACAGCTGACGTCAGCGCCGTGCCGCAGACCTACCGGCAGGTAAGGCCGGGCCGGTCCAAGGAAGGTCCACCGCTGGGAATGGATATGTTGACTTCGTATACACAGCAGTCATTTGCCAAAAAAGAAATAGGGTAAAAACTTTCATTCATGTACCCTAGTATCTGCTAGACTATTTGTTCTTTTCTACTTCATAGTTATGATGTTGCTGTACAATTCTTGCCACATCTAGCCATTTTCCCGCCTATCCACATGTACGCGGCCATGTGAAAACGACCATAATAAAAATCGTGACCAGCGAAGCTCTGTTGCACACGACAGAGGTGGCGTGAATTTTGAACAAAGGTACGAACACATTTATTGCCCTGGTCCCGCATCCCGCATTCTCGGTATTCCCGGTATTCCCGCCTCCATTCTGTCATTAAATGCGTAGGTGTTTTTATGCCTACCGAACAAGAAATTCCTCCGTCACCTAAGACATTGAATGGCTCATACCTCTTTCAGAAATGGCTCATACCCCTGTAAGCAAGCAAAAAGCACTATCTACCTGAGATATTGAAAATGGTGCCTATTAATAACTAATCTACTGAATATGCACATGCAAGTGATGAGGCGTCCAAGCTTTTGCATAGCATAAAGACATTTTGCATCAGATTCGGGAGCTGAATTGTTCCCACGCAGATTTCTTGATGGACACGAAATATCTGTGGAGCCCTAACCATACACAGCTCCACTGTAGTAGCTTTCGGAGGCATTTAAACTAAATATACAAAAAGATCACGTCTGGCAATTCCATTTTAGACTCCCTGAATGCTGCGACTGGCAGACAGCGGGAAGCTGCTCGGTGTACTAAATAGCAAGTGCATAAGAATGTCATAGATAAGATATTGAGTAGGATGCAAACAATGTAACAATTATAAGAGCTGGTTTTGCGTAAATGAAATACAACTCCATAGCTTCTGTTGATGAGATATATTGGGTGAACCTACATTCCAAACAAAAAGGTCTCACTGGAAGTACGGAAACAATGGCGTAAGATTATTATTTCCTACATTCCGCTGCCTCCACCTTTGCGAGGCATAAACAAACAGTGCGTGGAATTCGAATACTTCCTAAGTTACTGCTTAGTGGTTGGGTGGAAGATGCTAAGACATGGACTGTTTAGAAAAGACGGAATGCAATAATGGCGCGTGCTCGGTTTGTCAATCGGCAAGGAACACAGCAGCCTTGTTTGGGTCTCAAGGAGAGAAAATCGGTATACGAAATAAGGGCAGTATACAAAAACTCCTCGGAATGATGAATTTTAGTAACCTAGCAGTAAACGCTGGTAGCGCTAATATTTTGGATACAATGCTGTTTTTTATGAGAGGAAGGTGGTGAACGGTGTTCAAACGCAAGCTCGAAATTCCATTACTCTGTTGTGCCAGTGTGCCCAGCAATGCGCACACATTTTGATTGCATACCAAGTGCACTGAAGGTACACGCATGCACGCTTACGTAGCGGGCGCGCAATTACATTAAGTGACGAATGTTTTTACAATACGCTGAAGACACTGACGGAAACTTGAGGCAAGTTTGCTCGCGATGCGAGTTCACAGTGAGGTCACTATTGAAGTTGAGGCAAAAGTGTTGGCAGTGGATTTTACGCAACGGAGTTTCAAGTACAAGCGTGCACACGTGCATAAGAATCATCGATGGCCTAAGTGCACCTTTACGTATTTTCAATATGTAAACAGTAAGTAAAGCAACTGCGAACCAATCTCAAGCCTTGCATGTTACTACTTGCAAGTTTTGCTGAGCGGCAGTCCTTGTTTTTAATATGTCTCGGTAGCACTGAAAGCTTTCCCTAGATATTGGTTAAAGTTGTGAGAAGGTCATCCTAATCGTGAAATAACATTTCACCGTCATTCGCGGTGCGTATTCTCAATACAAATCCAAATCATTAGCTCAACTTTCCTTAACCGGTCTAACAATTCTGGTGGAAAGGACTACGCACACGCAGAGGGCGAACACGCCTGGTGTGAGCCGTGGTGTCAGAACTCGGCGGCTCTCGACTTTACTACGAGCTAGGGGTGCCTGGCTGGTCGCGCATACACTCGCCCTTTATGGGAGCCACTGGCAAGCCGCACGCGTCAACCGCGTCGTCCTTGACCTTGTCAAGCCGGCGCAGAGTAGACAGCAGTCGAGGAAGCAGCCGTTCGGCGTGAACGCGCAACGTCGTGGCAGAACTGTTTCCGGGGCGAGCTTCCCGGACGAGGCACCGCGCCAAGCGCAGCCACGATGAACACGGCAGGACCACTCGGCCGTTCGTCGAAACGTGGCGGGTGACGTCGGTGAGCGTCTCCTGGCTGCCTTTTGTTGGCCGCCGTTTGCGCACCTCTGCCAGGGGGAATCCAAAGGCCAGAAGGAAAACCGTGTCGCGAGAAAAACACTGCGAGGATGCAAATGACGGCTTTTCCTGTTTTCCGCTATGCCTTTGTGTCGCAGTCATGGCGGACCAATCACTTCTGAACCAGCTTTGTTCGGATGAACATACGTCCGCTTCGGCAGATGGCACTGAGACGCTTTGAAAAGTGACACTTTGCCGCCATTGACAGGAAGAACTGAGTTCGAAACGCACACACGGGTTACGCACTCGTGGAGCGTCATTCGTCGGCCACCTACAGGCGTCTTTGTGACATCTAAGGCCGCACTTTCTAACGCTTCATTGCAGTTTTATTCTATTTGTACTTTGCAGCTGGCTCGGCCATGTCTCTCATGCCATCCAGCACCCGCTGCCGCTGAATTTAGCCACTTGGTGCGCCACGTGATGCAAAAGACGAATGAAAATTGAGACGAAACGTTTAACATAGAATAATACATGTTTAATATATAATAATATGGGCCGTCAGGCAGAGGAGATGTGATCCGAAATGTATCACTGACGCTTTGAACACTTTAAACGAATACTGCCTTGACCTTTTTTTCAAGGGAGCCGTCATATTGCGTAAACAGTGCCGCCATCTATGGGAAGTCGGCATGCAGACTTGGGAAAGCGATGTACACACTCAGCGGAAGTTCTGACGGTTGTTTGCGGGCTCGCGCGGTCCCCTAGTATGACGTAGCATCTTCTACGCAGCAAACGATTCTGTGAGAGGTATTGAACTGATTTAACTTGGCGTGGTCGGTCTTTCTGGTACCGGTGTGGTGATGTGTGCGGGTGTTCAAGAGCACAATCAGCCTCGGAGATAAGTGGTGTATCTTTAAAAATTCCTTTCGTGAATGGACCCTTACTGCAACATTCTCCCTGTAATTGTACGCTCTGGTTCAGCATTGAGCAGTTAAGAAACATACGCGACGACCGTAACAGCGTGGGTACCGCTGTGCTAAGGAATAGGTTCTTCTGTTTCTTTGACAAGCGTTCATGTCAAATTAGCTCCAGCGCTCGTTTCTTCGACGCGGTTTTCGCCCACCAGTAAAATATTATTGGTTAGTAATAAAAGCGCACCGTATAGTGTCAGTCACACGTGCCGATTGACCGAGTGGCTCGGTACAACGTGCGCGAGCGTCCGAAGTTGATATATTGCCAGCTGCTGGGTTATACAGATGTTGGTTCTAAAGCGCATGGACCGAGCATGTGGCATGGCCATCCATAGTCTTAAGGAAATTGTGTGCACAAATAGCCATCGCATTCCTATTATGCGGTCCGTTTTGGACATATTCCTCGTTGACATGGCAAAGGGAAAATGCCCGAACGCACTTTATATGTGTAATGCTGGTTTACCAACCACCGTAATCGCTGTGGTGAGCCAACCATCGGGCTCACCCAGGAGGCAAACGTAGACGCACTATAGTAGACTTCAAATGCGTGAAAGCGATGCCGGTGGTTGACGCAGATATTTTATAACGATTGACGCTTAGACAGTTCGGGGTTGCAGTGGGTTGCACACACGAGCACTCATGTTTCATTCCCATGCCAAGCGATTAATTTGTGATAAGATTTTCCAATTCACGCTGACAATTTAAAGACGCTGCTGCTGTTCGTCGAGTGAAAACGATACATACAAAATAATTCACAACACATACGCAGACCACGGCTGGTGATGCACGTCGCATGTTTGCGTAGCCAAGAGTAATTTCTGCATGCTGTAGTACCTGCTGCTCTGAAAAACTACGCCTTGCGTGAACTGATGTCCAATTAATTTTTCGGAGAACCAGCTAAACATACTTGAAGGAAAAGCCAGTCAAAAAACACAAAGGACAAGAGGAAAAGTTCACACCACAACGACTTCTCCTCTTGTCCTTTGTGTTTTTTGACTGGGTTTTTTTCCCTTGAAGTATGTACCAACAGGCCCGGATTTCAACCCTTCTGCACAGGTAAACATCTTCAAACCCTACCGCAGTAGGCGACGGCAACGCGTTCAGGCAGCGCTGTGCCTACTCATACGAACAAGCCAGAAAGGAGGAGAGGCTTGCGGCGCGCCCTTGCCTCTTCGCCCGGTGAAAAGGTCAGGCGCGAGAGACGGAATGCCGTTCGCGACGCTGTGTGTCGCTGCAACTGCTGACTTCATTCAGAGGAATGCGTCATTTCATTGCTGCATAACTTTCTTGAAGAATCGGTTTTCATCCGCAAATTGGCAAGAATGTTGATTCCCGCTCTAGAGCCGCTGGACCTTTGAACAATGGTCGAGGGACCGCATGCGTGAACTTTTTAAAGTTATTTCACGTCAGTTCTGCAAGCCCCACTCTGTAAGTGTATGCGTACGGTAAGTTCACTAGCCAGCTTGCATAGCCTATAGCTGATGCTTCTCTCTTTGAAACTAAGTTGTCAAGCATCTTCATTAGCAGAACGTACGGCTTCTTGGTTTACAAGCACCTATGGGTTACACACCTGCATGACTGCGATAAAGCCGTTGAGCACCTTGTTCGGCACTGCCGCAGCTTGTGAGTAAAGACACGGGTGCACTATGCTGCCGCAGATAACATGCACAGTCGTCCGTTTTCTGAGTGTAGAGTTCTACGCACCTGACATGGACAGACAACTACACAGCAGGGTCTGAATGTCCTGCTCCTGTATTTTAAAGACGAATGCTTGATGTGAAAGAGCTTGGTCGTACGCGGATGCAGCTTTCCATTTTATAGCGCAGCATTTAGACCCTCGTTCCTGCGTTCAGCGTTGGCGTGCCCCATCGGAGTAAACGAACGAACGCGTAGCGCAGTGGGGAATGAAAGAGCGCACGAGGCGGAAGGCGGACGAGGAGGAGGATGCTACAATGAAAGCATGAGGCCGAAAGCGCAGGAGGAGGCTATTGCGAAACGACTGTGATAGTGAAGAGAGCGCGAGGAGGAAAGCGGTGAAAGCCACCTTGAAGCCCCACCAGATGGAACTAATGCCCCAACCACTGCCACGCGCCGGATAGCTTCGGCGCGCGCCGAAGAGTCAAATGCGTCAAAAGCGTCGGTCGGGAACACGGCGAAGCGGAACGTCGCGCAGCGATTATGTCTACTGCCGAAGCTAGAAGTTTGCCGACGCGCGGCGAAGCTGTGCCGGCGTGCACCAATGAGAGGCTGCGACTTGTCGATGGTGTCAACCAATCGGAGGCTGCGGAGCCTCAGGCTGCTAGGCCTATGATGGCCGCCTGTACGAAGGCGCCGGCACCAACGATCGTCCGAGTTCCTTGGGCGTGCGACGCGCGCGACAGTGTTCCCGAAAGACAGTGTTGTAATAGTATGCCGACGACGACACGATCGACGACCGTGGGTTGTGGCAGTGCGACGTGAATCCGAAACGACTTCGAACGACGCCGACTAATCCAACCTGCCCACTGGGTTCCGCCAGGCTTGGTACGATCGTCTGCTAAAACAGCCAACCGAATCACGATTACTGCAACGTCTGTGCTTGTTGTATGTGTATTTTGTTGTGCTCAAAACGAATGGAAACATGTTTACGAGTTCCGAAGTCTCGATAATCAGCACTCGCCTATCACCGATGTTGTTTACGTTACGCGTAGGCCTAGCGGGTCCATCGAGTTCGTAACTGGCGAGTGAACGAGGCCAGCTAAGAAACTCTGTTGAAGGAAGTGAATTTTAAGGTCGGTTTGGTGCTGCAGTGATTTAAAATATGGCACTCCTGACTTCGTGTGATGTGTGATGTGGTGAATGAACCGTGTGGAAGTTGGGTTGGACAACCGCGGCGTGTTTCGTGTGGTGTCGCTTGACTCAAGTTTCACGGGCAAGCTCTGCGCTGTTTCCAGTGGTAAAGATGACTTCCGAAAGCGAAATACACTAGTAGCCGAACTATTGGAAGTACTTACATTATCAGCCGTGCCGCCTGTTTCAGTTGACACTGCGCTCTTCTATTCGGCATGTGAATCCAGTTCAGTACAAGTTCACTGTACTCATTCACTCCCTTCTTTCAAGTGCGTCCGTCTTTTGGGCTAGTTGGGGATAATTCGCTCGTGTAGCAATCAAGAACACTGACGCACTGAAGCATACGTGACAACGCAGTCATGTTTGAGTCAGTGTGTCCTTATAGTTGAGCACTGCAGAAAGAAATTATCTGTTTGCAACGTGTGCCCTGTGTGCAGTGCATAGCAGGACCTGCATCATGCAAGATCTATGCATGTAGCAGCGTATACCACGATTACTTCGATGCCCGCTTCAGAAGCAGCAAGTACTGAGTCAATGAAACGGTAATTGATTTTTTTCTCACTTTTTGCTTATGGAAAGTGTAGATGGTGTGAGTGCATTGTGGGGAAGGTGAAAAGGTGTCATCAGTGTTTTGTGCCGTCGGGATGCTTAAACTTCTGGAATCCCTTCAGCTTCTACTAAAATGTTCCTTGCTGCGATACTATCAATTGTAGTCAGGACAAAGATCTACTCAAAACCAAGTTACTAATGCGTCTGCGCAGAATGTGTTTGATTAACAAGTTAACACTTCCACAACAACAATATGCCGTTGCACAGCATATGTGCTTACAATAAATATATTCCGTAAAGGTGAACGACTGGGCCTACATTATCAAACTTTGTAGTAGCCCCATAAAAGTGCTACCATGCGTATCATCCACAATGAAACTGCTGCACGTCCAACCTTCTTCCTTGGAGGCACCTCTACAAAGACTGTTCGGGCCCTTCCCATTCTGGATGTAACTTTTAGCTCTTCTCTCAACTTTTCCGCATATGTCACCAGCACTGTATGTAAGCACCGGCCCATTCTTGGGTTTGTGTCCCGTGTCTTCCTTCCCTGATGACCTAAGGTTTTCCGAGCACTCTACACTTCTGTCATTCTGTCACGACTTGAGTACTGCTCATCAGTATAGTTCCCGTACCAAACTCGCGACGCTAACAGCGTGTGTGCCGTGCTGTGCTATTGAGCAAGTGTGTGTGCACGTGGAGGGGAAGGAAGTGTCTTCTGCATCCTGCAAATTCCTGCTCTACATGGCTGGTTATCAGATGCCCTAACATACAGGCATCAGCCTTTTTTTAGTCTACGAAGATTATTATTATTATTATTATTATTATTATTATTATTATTACTATTATTATTATTATTAGAATCATCACTACGACCACATTGATTGTGTTGAAGCCAGTGTGACACATAATTCAAAATATTTCTGGAGCTTTGTGGGCTCTCTCTTCTAAAAAGAGTGCCAAAGATGTACGCCTTCTTCATGAAAGTAGTGGTGTTGTCTCGAACAGTGCTGATGCCTTTGCAAAACATTTCTGTTTGCTATATGGTGGGAAATATGCTTCAAATAACCTTCCTTCTCAGTCTGGCGCAGTGTATGCTAACAGTCAATGAAAACATTGTTTCCAAGTATATGAAGTGTCTTAAACTTTGCTTTAACTTTGCCTTTCTTGTGGTGTTGATGGTATTTCCTCCACAGAGCTTAACCCTTTAAGACGCTGTCTACACAATTGGGCACAGCAGGAGCGTGCATCAATAGCAAAAGCACTGGTGAAAGTAATGGTATTTAAAATGTGTTTCATACATCTTGAAACATTTATTATTGGAACTGTGCTGCAATTTTGTATAACGTGCAGAATGTTTTAACAAAATGAGTGGGAAGGTAGACGGCTGGGTGTTGTAACTCTGTGTCAGTATGTTGTATGTAGCGGGTTCACTTCTTTCATTGTTTTTTTACAATGTCGTGCACCGGGCATAATTTTCAAGTGGTTGGATAAGTGCTTTTCAAGCTTTTCAAAATACGAAATAGTACATGTTCTCATATTTTGTGTTCCTGTAGTGAGTTTTCGAATGTAGTCGAAATTTTGTAAACTTGACAAAACTCGCTAAACAATTAAAAATTCTTAATATTTGCTGCAGCTGTACAATTTCTACGATTCTGAGGATGCAAGAGATGTGGTGAAAGCAACTTTTCAATCAACGGGATAAAGTTGTGTCTGAAAGGGTTAAGACGTATGGAAGCATACTTGTTCCTCGTTCTCACAAGCATCTTTAATAGTTCCCTAAAGTCTAGTACCTTTTCTAGCACTCGGAAGGTAGCATGAACATTGCCCATGCACAAATCATGTGCTAGATTTGCAGTTACTAACTGCCGACCTATATCTATCCTCTTCAGTGCCTCAGGTGTTTGAATCGATATGGGATCCCTCGCTTTCTGTTAGTGCTAAGAGCATTTTAATAAATGAACAGCATGACTTTGTGTGCCGACAACTTAAAACTATTTCAGACTGTCAACAGTGTTCACCACTGCATCGACTTCCAAAAAGACATTTTTTCACTCTCAAACTGGTGCAGAAACAATAAGTACTCTTAAATGCTTCCAACACTAGGGCATTAAGTTATATGCATAAAACACACCATGTGAAATTTTGATACACCCTACGTGATGCTCCACTCCTTAGGGTCGATGAAATGAAAGATCTTGGTGTGTACTTTGACAAAATGCTAAGCTTCTCTTCACATAGATAATTACACAAGATGCCCTTCACGCTCTTGGAATTGCATGAGTTCCACTCACCTGTTGTGTTTCTGAAATTCTGTTGTGTGCCTCCAACTACTAGAGTATGCCTGCGTAGGAGGGGATGCAATGAGCAAATCTAATTCTGACCTCATTGAACGCATCCAGAATAAATTGATATCTATCTTAAAGCACCACTTTTGCCATTCTGGCGACCACAGTTGAGCCTTCTCAAATATACTTCAACTCGCACCTCTAGATTCAAGTCTTAATCACACCTTTTGTTCCTGTATAAGGTGGTCCATGACATTATACATTCCTTAAAGCTTCTTGATCATATGCATTTGTTTGTGCCGCAACAGTATACCAGGTAGCATTCCACATTCGTTGCCTGGGCTTGTTACAAGATTGTGCTAATAAGACTCGACTCCAAAACATACTTCAGAGTTCATTTCCTGTGTTTTGTGTATCTGTAGATAATCACGTAGGATTAACTCCCTTTTACTTTTCCGTGTTTCCTTTTTTCCCTATTTGTTTCTCTATCTTTCATTGTTTTGTCTACTACATTCATGTTTTTTGTACATTTTGTCTAACATAGTGCTCGTTAAGTGCACTAGTACAAAGGCTCTCTAGCTGTTCCTGGGCGCTACAATAAAAATTTGAATGATTGATTATTATCGTAGTTTAAAATTGTGCTTTTTAAGCGTGTACTAGTATACTATTTCAGTGCAGTAGCTTTTGTGCAATTAAAAAAGGGCATGAATTAAGAAGAGAGAGAGAAAATGATAAATGAAAGGTAGGGAGGTTAACCAGGACTGAGCCCGGTCGGCTACCCTACACTGGGGAAAGGGAAAGGGGGACGGAAAGATTGGAAGAAGAGAAAGTCCACTGGGGATATCAGTCGGTCACTCAGTCTGGATCACAGACGCTGACTCAATCCGGTATCTTTCAAATATCGCAGCAGCGCTTTCGGGGCCTTTTGTAGCTGCGATATGCGAGGCCATGGTCCCAAGATCTTTTTCAAGGTGAACGGCTTTCCATCTAGCTGATTGAGAGCTGTGCAGAGGTCTTGCCTTTCATCATCAAAAGATGGGCAGTAGCACAGTAGGTGTTCAATGGTTCCCTCGACACCGACGCAGGCATTGCACTCGGCGCTATCAGCCATTCCAATCAAAAATGCATATGCATTGGCGAATGCGACGCCCAAACGTAAGCGGCACAGCACTGTTTCCTCATTTCGCGGAAGACCTGGTAACAGCCGCAGTTGCATAGAGGGATCGAGGGAATGCAATCGATGTTGAGTGAATTCAGGTGTGTGCCACTTTTCCAATGTCAAAAGAGTGCGCTAGCTTGTACAAGTATTGGGCTGCGTCGGTCCGCGATAAAGGTATAGAAACAAAGGTTGCTCCTTCGTGGGCTTTCCTAGTAGCTTCGTCAGCGAGGTCATTGCCGGAGATACCGCAATGACCAGGCAGCCACTGAAACACGACGTCGTGTCCTTTCATGATCATGTGATGGTGCATTTTTCGTATCTCCGACACAAGTTGTTCACATGACCCGCGACGAAGAGATGACAGAAGACATTGTAAGGCCGCCTTTGAATCGCAGAATATTGCCCACCGATTAGCCGGTTGGTTATTAATATAATCAACGGCACCTCGGAGGGCAACAAGCTCCGAACCGGTCGATGTTGTCAAGTGAGAAATCTTGTATTGGATGCTTAGTGATCGTGATGCTATAACCACTGCGCTGGTGGAGCTGGTCTGAGTGGAAGAACCATCCGTATATATGTGGACTCGATCAAAGTAGAAAGTGTGCAAACAATCCAGAGCTACTTGCTTCAAGGGCAAGGTAGGCAGGTCGGTCTTCTTTCGTATCCCTGGAATCGTAAGACGCACTTGAGGTTGTTTTAAACACCACAAAGCTGAGGTTGAACGTGCTGAGGGCGTGAAGCCCGATGGTAAGGAGGCACGATGGATGCTGACTTTGTTGGAGAAGGACGCCTGTGGTCGTCGTTCTGGCATGAATCAAGAAAGTGCAATAATATGCTATGGGCCTGATCATATGCATTGTGCTATTAATTTCTTGTGAGTTTTAATAATGGCTGGCTACTGTAGGCATTGTTGTGCAATAAAATAATATGCCACAACAATTATTGCGTGCCTCGCAGAACAAATTAAATATATCTTTCTCAGTCAAAATATCATAGCAGGCTGAAAACAATAAACTGCAATTTTTCTTTTTGTGGTGACGTAGTGCATAAATTGTGAAAATAACCTGTTTATATATTTCTTATACTATGCCAATGAGCTGCTCCCATACATTCGAATGAGTGCTTCAATAGTACGACTTGGCAAAGGGCAACGAAAGACTCCTATTAAAACCCTCTAATTCTCAAGCTTGTATTATCTGACGGTATGTCGTTTCAATTATGTAAAGAAAGGCAAACTTGATATGTGGAAACCAGTTACAATAGAACATGGCCCTTACACTGTGAAAATGTTTTGTAGCAATACACTCAATGTGAAGGCCTTCAGATGCGGTGTTGATGCACCAAAACAACCTAGAATAATAGAGGTGCTCCATGAGCTAGATTTGGCAGAATCAAGAATTGGGGGAAGACAAGATACGAATTACATACATTTTAGCTATTCTAGTTTTTCTTTTTGTGAGTGCTACAGGTGTTCCAATTCTGTTTTGCTGATTTTCTCAGAACCCACTTTTTCACGTTTCTCTCATGCACCAACAAGCATAATTATATTGGCACGGATGCTTTATCTGTATCCGGTTACCCTATTTCACCGGCTAAAAAATGTTAAACGTTGTCGCTCGGTGCAGGATGCGCCTGAACGTATCGGAAGTTTCGCGAATGTTATCGATGGTTCTGTCTGTTGTCGACGAACCTTGCTAATCTGATTGCATACGCGACACGATTTATGTTGTAGTTTCTGGAAGGCGCGCGGGCACCAGTGAATAGGCTGTAACTTTCGACGACTGACGTATGCAAACCGACGCGCTTGACCCGCAGGTGAGACTTTCGACGATTGCCGACATTGCTCGCCACTATCGTTGCGATTGAGTCGGCACTATTTATTTACCGTCACTACTACGTGGCAATATTTCTAACACAGATTTTTTCAGTTATACTTTGCGCGCCTAATTCTTACATAGTTGGCTGTGCAATAAGCTACCAAAAATTTAAATGGTACAACAGTTTTTGATATATGGCATCGTCGTGCACGTGTTGGCAAATCGATCTTGCAGACCACAGAGGATTGCAGACAGACGACGCGCGAGCGCTGATGTCGATATCTTGTGCACTATTGTTACTTCAAAAATAAAAACAAACTGTTGCGGCAGGCGTATATTCATTATTCAAACGTGTTTTTTATATCTAAAAGCACATACAAATCACTAACTTATTGTTTCAAGCTTAGTTTACAGCAGGCTGTTTTAGGCTGGACTTTGACGGATGAAGACGGAATAGTCCAGCAACAGTGCGCCGCAGCCAAGGTGCGAGCTTCGGCGCGCGTCGGAGCTTCTGTCCAGTGGTCGCGTGCCCTCTTCCTCCCACCAACGCGAAGCGAAGCGTTCGCTTGTCGGCGCGCGCCGAAGCTTGCCGACGCGCGCCAGCAGTTGGGGCATAACGCGTCCGCGGCAGCGGCGGCGCCGGCCGTCCGGGGAAAAGAAAGAAAGCTTGGAAGTCGCTTAAGCTCCGCCTTTAAGAGAGCAACGCGATAGCATTCAAGGATCCCTGACGGCTTCTCACGCCTCCCTGCAACTGCAGCTTCGCAACTGTGATGCTTACCGCGAAACGCTGGCTGCGAGCGCTATGCACGAACGCGAGCTTTCGGGTACAAACGCTGCCTCTTGCGTGTGCCGATCCTGGATGGCATGAACAGCCACGCCAAAAAACATCACTTTCAAGTTTTTGTTATTGTTTCGCAAAGTTAACATTTAAGTCTGAGAACATTTGGCATAACATACATGTTCTGTCCGTGTTTTGCTTCATGGCATTTGTTTGTGGGCTGCGATTCTAAAAATTCCGAGGAATAGCTTTGTCACTAATGTAAGACAAGGTACGAGCAACTTTAATGATAGAATTGCGTGGAAATATTACCCTATACCGCATGTTGTATAGCAAGACGCGGCGTATACATATACCTGAATACATACGAAAATCGCTCCCGCACAACTCCGCCAACACCAGCACCAAATTTTCTGCCACACGGGGCACTTACGCTATCGCGTTAAAAGAACCAGAAAGCTCGCGTTCACGCACAACGCTCGCCGCAAGGGTTTCCCGATAAGGATTATGGTTGCGCAAGCTGCAGCTGCCGGGAAGCAGTAACTGTGTTACCGGACTATGCACAGCGCCGCGCGTCGTGGCTCAGCCAGTCGGTGCGGTGACGAGTGCAATAAATCGCGAAAGGAAAACACGCGTAGGGCTGCGCTACTATATCGCAGTAGGGAGCACTCGTCGTTGAATTTTTCTCATCGCGCTAAGCTATTACGAGTTTGGTATCTTGCTACCATTGTGGTATCAAGCACAATTTTACTTCGTAAAACCACGCGAATATCATATGGACGCTGTACCCCAATGCACCACGACCATGCATAAATACCAGAGAAAGTAGATGGGAAAACGGCATCGCGGTAGCTAAAGTGGTAAGAGCACCATACGCGTAACGCGAAGACGTGGGTTGGTATCCCACCTGCGGCCAGTTGTTTTTTCATCCACTTTCATTTCCATTATGTTATCATTTCTTTAACTCAATTAGTACATAACAGTAATTTCCCCCCCATATGTTGTCCTTGGTGTCTTAATTTTTGTTTGTTGGCTTCTTACGATGCCGCTATTAAAAATCGCGCCCCTCGGTTCCCTTTCTTCTCGTTTGTTACTTATGTATACATAAATTATTCAGACTACTGACTCATGCAGACTACTGATTCAAATCGCGCCCTCGCGCACTCCCCCCTGACATTGTGCAAACCAGTGGCGCTGTAACGTAAAGCTATTCCAAACTTCTCTATTCGAATTTTCCTATCTGCCCTTCACGATTGGTAAAAAAATTTTCCGGCCATCCCCATTTGACTTGCCTGTCATACGACGTCGCGAAAACCGCGAGAATGTCCTATCAGATGTGTGCGCACTGATTATGCATGGTAGGCTGAACGAAAGAAAAAATATTTTCTTTCTCATTCGACGCTTTTTTGCCATTAGGTATCTGCTATTGGTTTTCAGGCTTCGCCCATTTTGCCTGCCTGTCAGGCGACGTCTCAAAACCGCGAAGCTCACCCCGTCAAAGTGAGCCGCATTAATATGCCAAACAAAAATCTATATTTTCTTTAATAGCCCGAGACTTCCCCGTTTCGAAAGAAATGTCTACCCGCCGATTGGTCTGGCAGTGGCTCGCACTTGCCCAAGAGCATTGATTTATTTGCGTATAATAAAACTTCTTGCGTGGCAGTATAACGTCATCCAGTTCTTTGGGCAAGCATACGAGATCTTTCTGCCAACTCTTATTTGCTGAGGACCCATTTTAGCGGCATTCTTAACGTTCCGTTGCACGCCACCGCGATTTCTGACCAGCTACCGCAAGCAAAGTAAGGGATGGCGGACGGCGGCACTGACTTCCTCATCCTGTTGTTTATTTTCACTGGGCTGGCTTGGCCCCATAGCAACCCTCTCTTCTTTAGCGGGCTCCTCGTTTCTTGTCAGCCAATTAGTTAAGACAAACCGCTCAATGCAGGCAATGTTATTCGTTTGTAAAGGAAAGTGACATCCTACAAACGAGGAGATCGTTTGATTGGGCTATTCAGAGAACGCTGCGAATTATCGCACGGTGCTTGCGTCGGCAGTTACGTAAATTTGACGTACGGAGATTGGAATAAAAACAGATTGGAATAATGTTACGTTATAAAGCCCCATCTACAGTTCTGTGGAAATCCTCCAAACCGTATGCGACGACGACAACACGCTGCACCAGTGTCACCACACTGGCGCAGGCCCGGCAGTACACGTCATGGCTTAACGTAGCGGACCGACGGGCGAGCGAATGGAGGCACGGTGCAAGCCCCGTTTCTAGGGGACAAAAAAAAAACGAGTTCTCAGCTCACGTGCCCTGGCACTGACTGCGCGTTCCGCGTCGGAGCTCGCCGTACCACGGCGAACCGGCTGCCCCGCGAGCTCACTGCCAGCCACGGGCCCAACGAGCGCCCGGCGACCCGTGCACCTTGGCCCAGGTGCGCCGTTTTCCCAGGCGCGGCAAACAAATAGCGGCCGTAAATATAGCCGCCAGCTCGGGAGCCAATCGGGCGCCGCCATCGGCGCAACAAGCGGGCTGCCCTGGGTTCTGGCCCGAGCGAATCGGCAGATAGGCCAGCAATACGTGCATTCAGTGCTTCGAGATAATTTCCGCGTCTCCCGTGCATGCTGTTATAATTGCGAAAACCGTCATCGCCCGCTCCAAAACACTCCTTTTTTATATTTTGTTGCCATCCGTTTGTTATAGGGCTTTTTTTTTTTTTCGTTACCCGAAGTGTCTGCCTGTTTGCAACGTTGTCACTAAGGCCCAAATTTGTGCTAAAATGCACTAACTCCGCTGACGAACATGCTCTTTTGGAGTTCATCGTAAATCCAATTCCTGTGTCTGCCTCACCGTAATGCTTGGCCGGAACAAATGAGCATGAATACTGCGACGACGATGGTCCGATTAGAGAATAACATATTGACACGTGTACATCTTTATCGGGCGACCACGCTTCGCCACCTAACAAATGTTATCGCACAGCGCAGCACGGGCCTGCATGTATAGGAAGTTTCCGGAATGTTATCGATGGTACCATCCGCTGTCTGCGGATGGATCCGTGTCAATATACTTTGTGCTTCTCCAGTATCGCACTCCCTGGCATACGAGCATGCACAACACTCCCTGGCATACACAAATGTGCAGGTGAGGCTAGCCAGCAATATGTCACCCGCTGGCACGAGAGGAAGGGGACCTTACTGTGAAGAGCAAGAAAGGGCAAGATGTGAATTGGGAAACGTAAATCGGTGCACAAAAATCTGAGGCGGGACGTATTGCATACTACTTTTCAAGAACGTGGGAACGTAGCGAGCGTCTGAGTTGCCTTTGGTGCGCACGCTCGTTGAGGCAAAGGTCTCGATCTCTGTTGTTCCTTACGCTGGCCGCCTGCGTTCTCAATGTAGCGCGGTGCACGAGCCTGGCCAGTGCGCGGGCAGATGCAGCGCGTGCGTCCGATTGTCTCACCATGGCCGGAGATGGCACAGGTAGTGCTGTCCCGTCCATTCCGGTAAGAAAATAACAACACACCAAGTGGCAGACGCCGCATCCGAGTTCTTCCACATTGTGGTATAGACGAGGCGAGAGATCAAGCTGCAGGACAGCACTATGGGAGTGCAAATACTGATGTTTCAGACCGAGTCTAATACGAATCGAATAGTGCCAGAACGGAATCGAATCGTATGTCGATTACTTTCCAATAGTTTTCGAATAATGAACATCCGCTATACCAATTAATATAAGTCGATGTTCACCTTAGATGTAAATTACATACTACGTTATCAAGCGTTGTGTGTTAAAAGCACAAAATAACTTTAGAAGCAAGCAAGTAGTTTCTTCGCATCACAGTGCGAATGATCGCTGCACAGCCTATAAGTTCTGGCTATATAAATGGCACAGACTGCTCACCTTGGCAACTTGTCATGTTTTATGTCCTTACTATGCCCTCGAGGGTGAAAATTTACCGTCCCTTTTGTCTAATTTTATATTTATTTGGGCGTAGTTGACGTTTTGAAATATTTAAGTGTTCAAGAAATACTCGCATTGACGAATCTCGGCTGTTTATTTCGAAGATCGAATCGGCTAAGACACTATTCGACTCGTTATTCGATAGTTGCGAATATTTGCGCACGCCTTGACAGGACCCAACTAACGTCGGCAATAGTGTTCGTGAAAGTGGTCATGTTTCACAAGGTGAGTAAAGCCGCCGTAAGACAGCGTGGAGATGGGTGCAACAGCTAGGCGGACGGGGCGCACATATGGAGCGAGCATGCAAAGATTCGCAATAAGGCGTCACTTCCGCGGACACGGCTGTGTGTCTCGGCGCCATTTCCTGTTACCCTGATACGAAGATGACACTGCTACTTTCATGTAACGCTAACGCTTGTCAACCTTATTACGCATGCAACACATGAAATAGTTGTTTGCTGAAAAAAAAGGAAGATAAAAAACTATGGAGACTTGTCGTGTGAAAAACTTCGAACATCATGTTCATCCCTGCACTGTTTAAAGGGAAGCTGAAAGGTTTTCCAGAAAAAATGAGTGAACATGTGTACATAATGGTTTTCAACCCTCCGAATTCGAATATCGTATCGAAATTGAGCGAAAGAAAGCGCAAATATATTTTATTTCGACGACAAGTGCAGCAGCGGACACGCCCAGCTCGCGCGTCTCGTTTCCGCCTGTGATTGGTCGGGCGCCTCGTGACGTCAACTCTAGTGACCGAGCGCTGCCGCTACACATGAAGCGCGGTGCCAGGTAGTTTGGTGCTGTAATGGAAAATTAAGAGGTAATGGAAAATTTAGAGAGACTGCGTTTTTCTGAGGACTTCGGCGTTACTCCCTACATGTACGAGCCGATTGCGAAGAGTCGGCCTCTCGAAGAAGCAAACGATGCTGGTGCGAGCAGTGCTTTCGACGCGAACGAAAGCGAAGTCTTGGGATCTACTCGTGTTCGAAATGCTCTTTGGTGAGTATGTTTTTTGCAAAGCGATCAAGTGATCTCGCCGATCTTTCGCCGATCTAGTGAGCTCGTTTCCGGTCAAACAACTGTAGTGTTGTGTTCCTGCATGCCTCCTCGTGGAACGTAAGCGGGGATGCGATCGTCGGCATTTGTGCGCTGTCCAAAGCTGTCAGCAATCTACAAAGACGGTTTAAACGCGTGAAAAGCTTCCCGGTTCATGTAATACGTGTAGTGACCTTCATCTGTGCGCCATCCGCACACTACTCGTAACCGAAGTCGTAAAGGCGGCGAATTCCGTCGGCTACGTGAGACGGTCGTGTCTACGTGTCTTGTGGGAAGCAATGGAAGACAACATCGTCGCGGCCGCTGGTGCTCGTGCAACCGTAGGCTGCACAGAAAGCCGGCATGATCGGCCCACCACTTCAGTTGATGCTGCGCACGTTGACTACCACTCTACATACACGCAGACGCACCAACAAAGGAAGGTCGATCGAAGCAGATTACGATGGCACGCACGCAGAAACAAGCACGGTCAGGCACGGTCGCGCAGGCTGCGAAGGAACAAAACACTAGAGTTGACGTCACAGCACCGCGGTTTCCGGTCTCCGCTCGCATCGTCAGCGTCAGCAGCAGCGCGCGGCATTCGACGGGGGGCGGAGCTACAGCGCAATTTTAACCGACGATTACGTCGCTCCTAATTGAAAAAAAAAACCCAAATTTTACCTACATGGTTTATAAGGTTCCCGCATCCGTATATGAGCGTCTTATCGAATTCGACAGACTCTTCAGCTTCCCTTTAAATCCACTGCAGCGCAAAGATTTCTCCCGGCGATCGCCACTGCAGGCCGTTGCATCCCACGCCTGCCAATTTACTTTTATCTCTCCACCGAAGGATTTGTCACCCTTGAATGCATTTTCTTGTGCGCGATAAATATTTCGCAAAGAAGAGAATGCATAGAAAGATAAACAGATAAAATGAGTGCCGAGTAATTACATTAACCCTAAATAAAGAAAAGAGGATGTTTCACCCGAAAGCCGAAGCACCTATAGCGATAGCAAATTAGTAGACAGCGATAATAAGTAAGGATGAAGTAAGGATAATATTTTTATCGACCGTTACACGCTGGAAACATTTGCTAATTGAATGAACAAACGTGGTGTCAGCGCCCTCAGGCAAACACGAACACATCACACTCGATGACCGCGGACACTCGCTGTCAAAAGGCTGGTGTGAGTAAGCGCGGCCGCAGGAGCGAGCGAAGTGACCATGGTGCTGCCTCTCGCTTCAACACAAATAGCGGCGAAAAAAACAGCACGCACAAAGGTATGAGCTGTCTGCAGATGGCTCGCAAGATAGGGCGAGGGCGACCGCGCGCCGCCGCTCAAAGTACGGAATTCCTGGCAGATTAGAAGCCGCGCCCCGCCTTCCTATTAATAATATTTGGGGTTTTACGTGCCAAAACCACTATCTGATTATGTGGCACGCCGTAGTGGAGGACTCCGGAAATTTTGACCACCTGGGGTTCTTTAACGTGCACCTAAATCTAAGCACACGGGTGTTTTCGCATTTCGCCCCCATCCCGCCTTCCTATTGCGCGCGAGATTGAGCCCTGATCCTCAGTTGCCTTTGCGCCCAGACGCTAAATACGCAGTTGAAGCCCAGCGGCCCTCACCCCTTCGTTCCCTCTCATTGCCCCACGGTATTTCGCGCGACGGAAGACAGCGCGTTTCCCCTCCGCCTTCCACCCTCGCGCGCGCCACACTGAGCCGCGATAGTCGGCCCTCGTGCACCATGCTTGAATGGGCAACTCCGACGATATTTCGAGGTTCACTGATCTTAAGAAAATTTTGAATATACGCTCTCTTTCACACTCTGATTACCTGCGCCAAAGAATTTGGTTGCAGGTCATTTATTTCCTTAAAATAAATTTTAAAGATTGGTTGCGACTCCTGAAGTTCTATTGGGCGCCCTGCGTTTGCGACGTCAGAGACTACACCGCCACTGTCGCTGAAATCGTCGCTGAAATCCCCGTTGTCTAGTTCGGTTAGATCTGTAAAAGCTCCTTGCGTCGTCAGGGGGCATCAGCAGCTTCGCTCCTCTGGCGTTAGCGCCACGTGTGCTGCATATTTAGCACGCGTTCTGCGTGTTTACATTATGATAGTGTAGGATCTAACGTCATCGAGTCATGGTTACGTCACATAAACCAGCTACCCGTTTCGGCTTGTGTACCTCGTTTACTTCATATTTAAAATTATTAACAAATTTCCACGCAAACTCAACTACTCTACCGGTTACGGGACTGTCAATGCAATTTGGAAATGACAGTATCTTAACATGGTTAAAAAACGCCGGAGTTGCCCTATAACTCGCACATGTAACATCGGCCACGGTGCTATCGCCCTTGGACTTTATACGGAAGATCACGGCGATGGTGATGGCAAAATCGCGCCTGGAGTGTCCACATAATTGCCATCGCAAGGAAGTAACAAATAGGCATTATAAAGGCAATGGTTCACGGCGGCGCATATACAAGCAATCCGTAAACAGACATCACCATGGCTTGCTCTAAACGGTAAAAAAAATTACATTAATAAAAACGAGAAAAGGAGAACAGTTTATCTAGCCTAAACACATAATTCAATACATCTCGACGTGTGGCGGATTGCCATGCTGATGCAGCACTCTCACTGTTGATATCATTTCGCGGTATACCAAACGCGCTTCACAGATGCCTTCTATCGCCTGTGACGACAAAACGGTAGCGATCAAATTAATGTGAATTCTCTCAAACGCTGACGACATTATTATGACTCCAGCACTTCCATACACTTCCTCCGAGAAAGGCAGGCTAAACAATGAACAACGCCGTCATCCCGTCATCCTTGGCTGAAGAACGCTTGACTTCCAGGTGAATGAGGCAGACTATCTTATACATCCAAATCTATATACAAATATATGTAGGCCTTCGCAGGCAAAAACTACCAGCTTGGTGGCGAATGGCCATCACACAGAATGGAGTCATGAAGTCAGCTTACCCAGTGACAAACTACAGCGCCTTCCCGAGGACGTCCCGATAAATAACTACTATTAAACAACAAAGAAAATGATGCAAGGTTAAGCATTAAAAGAATTAATTTATTCAAATTCTAGCGTTCTACTCGTCTAAACCCTAATCTGATTATGAGGCATGCTGAAGCGGGAGACTGCGTACATTCAGTGCACGGTAAACGGGCGGCCCCCCACCGAAACGGGACCGCTGCGTCCTCCATTTGATCCCACTTCTTTGGGCTTAGCAGCGCAACATCAAAGCCACTATGCCATCACAGCAAGTAGTCAAGGATTAGTTGTATTATCAAAAACATGTTTGTTCATGCAAGAAAAAAGAGAGAAAGTTCTTTTTCTAAAAAAGAAAGACCAAGGATAGTCCGCTAACGCACAGACGACAATTTTTCCTTCTTTCAGTACAACACGCTTGAAGAACTTCACATGTTCTTCTCTGTCACTCGCGCACTTTTTTACCATGCAAAACGTACTTTCGCCTATTGCAACAAAAATGCGGTAACAAATCGCAGACGACCAAAGAGAGTTAGTTCTCATCGCGTTTCCTTCTCTCGTCGCTCATTCTGTCACTCCGACGGACCACCGCGGAAATCTGCGGCGCGTACTGCATGGCCTACAGAACCCCAGTTCTTCCTTTTCCCGTTGCATTTGCATGCTGCCTACACGCGTATGCTCTCTAATCTGTTTGGCCGTGCTCCTGGCGCCCAAAGCGACGCATCTCCATTCTTGTTTCATCGCTTGTTACCAGGTCTTACGCTTCCGCACTTTCTTTGGTACTGTCCGTGTTTCAGGCTCACGTGTTGGTGCTGGAAAATAATAAATGGATGGATGGATGCAAAACTTTAATAAGGTCCTGAGGTACGCGACTCAGCGCGCTGCGGGCCGCTCCCACGTTGGGACAGTCAGGCCTTGCCCGACCACCGCATCGTGGGCCCTCTGGACAGCCCATAGTTGCGCCCCGGCATCGGGGCTCTTGATAGCGGAGAGCCACTTGTCCACATTGATTTGTTCCGTGCCTCGTAACGAGGGGCAACGCCAGAGCATATGGTCTAGGCTAGCGATGTCATTGCAGTGCCTGCAAGAACTAGTGGCATAGGTGTCGGGATAAATTTTGTGGAATAAAGTCGGGTTGGGATATGAACCTGTTTGCAATAATCTGAGGGTCAATGCCTGCGCTCTATTTAACTTCTTGTGTGGAAGGGGAAAGTCTCTCCTGCCGAGATAAAAGTGCTGCGCAATTTCGTTGTATGTGGTCGGTTGATCTCTGTTCTCCACCACTGCGGGCCGGCGTTGGAGTTCTCCATGGTCGCGGAAAGCGAGACCTCGCGCCTTGGAGTGGGCCAGCTCGTTGAGGTTTGTAGGGCCTCCCATGATGGATCCCATGTGAGCGGGGAACCACGTGAGAGTGTGGGTGGCGATGCTTTTGCCTTCGAGGATGCGACAGGCTTCCTTACACACGGCGCCAACGCTGAAGGCGCGGATGGCTGCCCTGGAGTCGCTAAAGATATTGGCATGTCCGTCGTCCAGGAGGGCCAAGGCAATGGCCACTTGCTCGGCCGCATGAGACGACGTGCTTCGTACCGAAGCGGCGTTAACGGTCGAACCTCTGTTGTTGATTGAAACTACCGTGAAATTGTTGCTGTTTGCATACTGGGCCGCGTCAACGAAGCAGCTGCCGCCAGGGAGTTCGGTTGCGTGGCGTAGGAGCGCTACCGCTCTGGCCTTCCTTCTTTCTACGTTGCGCTGGGGATGCATATTGCGCGGGGCGGGCGATATTATGATGTTATCTTTCTGCTCTTTCGGAAGGCTCTGGTAGGCATCTTCGACAGTGGCCGGGGGGACGCCCATCTCAGTTAGGAGTCGTCTGCCCGCCCTGGTGCCCGAGAGCCTAAGAATCTGTGCCCTTTCTTGTGCTTCTGCAATCTCTTCCAGGGTATTATGAATACCCAACTGCAGGAGTCGGTCGGTGCGTGTGTAGTTGGGCAGTCCGAGCGCGCTCTTGATCCCCCTCCTTATCATGGCATTTAGCTTGTCTCGCTCGGCCCTCTTCCAGACCTGCATGGCCGCTACGTACGTGAAATGGCACAACAAGAAAGCGTGGACTAGCCTTAACAGATTCTCTTCGCTCAGGCCTCTCCTTCTGTTAGCCACCCGCCTGATTAGACCGATGACGCTATCCGTCTTTTTTGCTAGTTTTTGAATGGTGATGTTATTCGAGCCCGCCCCTTCGAGTGTCATTCCCAAGATTCAAATGGACGCGACTTTGGGAATGGGATCTCCGCAATTGGTGTAGAGATTAATGTCAATTTCAGAGGGGGGTTTCCAATTCTGTGGCTTGCAGCCCTTTCTACTTGGGCTGTAGAGAAGGAGCTCCGATTTCTTTGGGGAGCACCGGAGTCCCGTGTCGGTTAGAAAACGCTCTGTAGTGTCGACAGCTTCTTGGAGAGCGGCTTCGACTTGTCCGTCACTGCCACCCGCGCACCAGACAGTGATGGCGCCCGCGTAGATCGTGTGACCGATGCCCTGGACCTTGCCTAGATACCTTGAGAGGGCGACCATTGCAATGTTGAAGAGGAGTGGTGAGATGACTGACCCCTGGGGGGTGCCTCTCGAGTTATTCCTTGACGACTCCGGCACCAAGTTATTGTTTTTGTCTTCAAGGATATCGGTAAGCTACTTTTCATGGTCGAGCTTGCTAAACCTAAGTAATGCCGGCCACATGCGTTCCAGTTCATTTTTCTTTGTCTGCATACTTTTTCGCCCTAATTTATTTATTTATTTATTTATTTATTAGTACTGCAAGCCTTGACAGGCTCTTACAGGAGTGGGAGCAAAAATAACGAAAAGTGCAGATTGCTAACAATACAAAAAAAGAGAAAGAAAGATCCGAAAATAATAAATGAAAGCAAAGAAAATCCTAAAGAGTACAGACTAACAGGAAGATGTACACATTAGACACTGATTTCTGAAGAAGAACTGCGACCAGCATACACATGAAAAACATACACTCCCTGAGCAGCGCTTTTCTTTTTCTACAACGGGGCAACTTCTTGGTCAAAAAAATTTTCAATCTTGACAGAAAATGTGATGACAGATTCTGAGGACACAATATCGCGTGGCAGACCATTCCATAATTCTATGACTGACGGAAAGAAATAATACTTGAATTTATAACAGGGGGAGATGAATGGCCTGATACTCTTGTCGTGGTTTGTTCTGGCTGAGCGCTGGTATGGTGGTTTAGGTACTCGTGTTTGCTTATAATAATGCTGTCATAATAAAGAAGGTAGAGAAACTTTAAGGCAGCAACGCGACGGCGAACCGCCAAGGTTTGAAAGTTTGCCCTGTTGCGTAGTGCTGTTATGCTGACGTCACGTGAATACCGCGAATGCACAAACCGAAGAGCTTTATTTTGAATTCCCTCCAGTTGATCAAGAAGGTAGATTTGGTGCGGGTTCCAGATAATACTGCCGTATTCAAGGATTGGCATTACAGGGGCCTTATAACTTGCTAGCGTAACTTTGGAAGGTGCCAGTGCAAATCTCCTGCGAAAGTATCCCAGCTGTCTATTTGCTTTTGTGCACGTTTGTTTAATGTGACCACCCCGTTTTAATGTGTTTTTGATGGTAAAACCCAAGTATTTAACTGTGTTGGCTTCTGTTGCATGTAATCCCATTAGATGATACGCAAACTTTAAGGGTACCTTTTTTCGGGTTATATACATGGATGAAATTTTTGCTACGTTAATTTCCATTCCCCATTCTTAACCCCATCTGGCAATGTTAGTTACGAGGGGATTAAGTCTTATCTGATCGTTTATCGTCCGTCCTGTGGTGTAGATGACGCAGTCATCTGCAAATAGCCTTAATGTTACATCAGGTTCAACATGAGAATGAATGCCGTTAGCAAATATTAGAAAAAGAATTGGACCCAGCACAGACCTTTGTGGAACACTGGAGTAGACATCTAACTCTTCAGAGTGTCATTTATTTCAATGTACTGACTGCGGTTTGAGAGATAGGCGGTTATACAGTGCACTATGTTAGTGTCAATCCCGATATTCTTAAGCCTGTCAATTAATTTTGGATGGGGCGCCCAGTCAAATGCTTTGGAAAAGTTTATGAATATTGCGTCAGCTTGAAGTCTCGAGTTAATTACGGTAGCTAAGTTATGCGTTATTTCAAGGAGTTGAGTTACGGTAGAAAGACCTTTACGAAATCCGTGTTCTTTGGGGTAAAATAGATTGCTTTCTTCTACGTAGGTGGTAACTGCTTTGCTAATAATATGCTCCATCATTGTACGACAGGAACTAGTTAGTGAAATCGGCCTGTAAATGTTTCGAAGTAACTTATTACCTCCTTTGTGAATCGGAAGGACCTTGGCACGGAGCCAGACCATCGGCAGGGTGGCTGTTTGAAGCGATGCTACGAAAATTTATGCAAGAAAGGAGTTGTGTGTTCTGCGTAACGCCGAAGATAAGCAGTTAAAACATTGCCAGCACATGAAGATTGTTTAAAGTCAATTTGCGGGAATAGATTAAGTATTCCTTCTTGAGTTATGACTACTTCAGACATTGATCACGGAGGACCCGCCACAGTTTCACTTACGGAAAGCGCCAGGGGTACGTGTAAAAATGGACTCAAAGTATCTGTTAAATGTGTTGGCGACAGCGTGAGCTTCATCAGTTATAAATCCATTTACATCGATTTGGGTCACATGATTCTCGGGCCTAGATAGGTAGCACCAAAACATTTGTGGATACTGTGTCATAAAATCTATTAGTGTCATTGAAAATAAAACATCTCTTGCCTTCCGTAAAGCAGTTTTTAGCTCATAAGAAAGACGGCGAATATCCTCACGATTACGTTTTTTCTTCCGCATGCTTTTCAGTTGTCTTTTTAGGTGGATAACACTACGCGTAATCCATGGGTTTTTGCGTTTTGTACGTTTCAGTCGCGTGGGAACGAACGTTCGCTCACAATGTGTTATTATGTCTTTTAGTTTAAGCCATACATTATTCGCTGCACCATAACTTTCAATTGAAAAGATTGTTAACGCTACTTCAAGGTAGTCGATGACGCTGACATCGTCAGCTCTATTGTAGTTTTTAACAGCTACACGTGGTTCAGGAACTAGTCCGCTAACGCCGATAGTAACTGTTAGCAGCAGCAGTTTATGCTCTGATACGCCCTCTTCGAGTGTGATGTCGGCTGTTCGACGATTAGAGACAAATGCAAGGTATAGTATTGAAAATGTTTGCCCTTGAATGCGCGTTGGCTCTGTGACAAGCTGAGATAACGAAAAACTAAACGCTATGTTCAAAAGCAGTTCAGAACTACTAACATCTCTACAACCGGCTGTCAACGTACTCCCATCAATAGTGGCTAAATTAAAATCACCAGTAATAATTAGCTTAGTACGCTCTTTCAACCTGTAACAAAGGAAGTCACGAATTTTAATTATGTAGTCGTCGGACGAGCTTGTTTTCCTATAGACACCACCTATCAGCACAGGTGAACCCCCCCTCCCTCCCCCCGCTTATAGATATATACAGTGCACCACACACTTTCATGATCTGCAATACCTTGCTATTTGCGAAAATAAAGGCCCTATCATACTGCTAAGCGACTCCGCCTCCGCGACTATCGCGGTAGGAGCGGAGAAGAAAATAAGAGGGAGGAACTATTTCTGAATCATGAATATCAGCATGCAGCCATGTTTTCGTTATGACGACAGTGTCAGGACAGCAAAATTGGCAAGATATTTTCTAATTTTTCAGTTTTGTTAACTATGCTCATTAACAATTATTTGTTACCCGAACGGCTACTTTCCCATAGAAAATCTTGTGTTTTTAACTTTATCAAGACGCTTATTAAGAATTACAATCGCTCGTTCCTTCGACAACCTGAGAAGCAATATTTTAGTTGTATGCTTATGAATCTCCATGTCTACGTTCAGATTTTTATACCGTCATCCATGACAGATGCCTCTAGATAACTTGGAATGCTCATCCCGGATGTCGCGCTTTCCATGCGGAACACACGAAGTTATCAAAGCAACCGGCTGCACCACCTAGATTCTTCTCTCCACCCTCGTATCCCAGCTGGACTCTGCCGATGCGAAGCTACCCTGCTTTGTCGAACATGGCTAGGAGCGGCTTTTACGAAGTCTCGTTTTCCGAATCGGACGGGCCAACAACGCCCAGTGTGATGACGGTCGTAGCGATGAGACTATTCAACACCTTCTCTGTGACTGTCCTCGCTACAGTTTAGAGACGATCGCTCGCAATGGTTATAGCGCACTTGGGCCAAAGGTCATTAACAGAGGAAACCATTTTTAGAATGCCGACACCATAAGCCATCGTTGCGGAAGGCGACCAGGACTCTGTCAGATTTTTAAAGACAACAGACTTGTAAAAGCGGTTGTAGCCTGCGTATGCTCTCTAATCTGTTTTGCCGTACTCCCGACTCCTGGCTTCTGCGCAAAAACTAAAGGGTTCTGGTTTCTACGTTCGAGAGGGCTTTTCATTTTCTACACGACAGGCCAGAAAACAATTGATCGAGCATATGCGAAGACGCTAAATAAACAATTCAAACTTTCATTTGACCGACTGCGCATTGATGACAAATATTAAGCATATGATGCCACAAAGCGTTCAGTATTGGAAGTCATCAGATAGCTATACCGAGACACATGTGAAGCGCCGCTTACTCATCGCATTGCTACACCGCTAGCATTATCATTCACAAACATTAGAAGCCTGATGTCGAAACGCGAACTCATCTCATCTTATCTCGAAGACTACGACTGCACTATTCTTCCTCTCGTTTAAACCTGGCTTTCCCCCGACCTGGCCGATAGCGAACTTCTTCCCATTATGCGCAAGAAGAACATTTATCGCCACGATCGCTCAATAGAAGAGGTGCTGGCATCCTTCTTGCTATTAAAAAGACTATCACGTTATATTTTATTGACAACTGTTCAGGTCTAGAGATTGTCTGGGCCGTATGCCGCTGCTGTTCTGCAAAAGTTTTGATATTCGTTTGTTATCGCCCCCCAGATTACAGTCATTGATTCGTTGATGAACTGCGCAGCAGCGTTGCAAAAGCCATCCAGCTCTGTCCAACCGAGTTTACATACCGTAGTGGCGACTTTAATCTCCCTCACATCGAATGGCCAAACTTGTCATCCTGCAGTGTTTCATTAGAATTCATTAGCCTAACATTAGATTATATTCTGTTCCAGATCATTGAAGAACCTACCCGTGGCTCTAACATCTTAGAGCTTATACTAAGACCCCGGAGACTACAGAACAAGTAACATGCTCAGATGATTTGAGTGACCTCAGATTACTCAATGTATCCATCACTATCCCATTTGCCATTTACAGGTGTCCCAAGAAAGAAAATTCGTGACTACTACAAGGGCAATTATGAAGTAATCAACAATGAGCTAGAATCATTCTTGGAATAAATTTCTGCCCTCGTTCCACGCCAGGTCTGTTCTCGATAGCTGGGTCATGTTCAGAGATAAGTTAGGCGCATTCGTTGAGCAGCACATTCATTTAATAACAATAACTGAAGACAAAAAAAAACTGTGGTTCACTAACTCCCTTCACCTACTACTCGGAAACAAAAAGAAACGTTCACACAGAACCGCAAAACAAACTGGCACCACGTCAGCTTGGGAAAGGTATCTTAACCTATTTTTCCGTACTCCTGACGCTCAACGTGACGCGTGTCATTTCTTGTTTCATCGCTTGTGACCAGGTGTGACGCTTCTGGAGTTTACAGTGCTACAGGTGCTACTGTGCTCTGCGGCGATTGCATGCGGTGACAGCGACCGACTGTTTATCTGTGCTCCCTTTTGTTCCCTATCTCTTCTTTCCGTCTCTCCCTCTCTCTCCAGCGTAGAATAGCAAACCGTACAACCTCCTTGCCTTTCCGCTTTCTTCTGCCTCTCTCTCTATTTTTCCGGCTCATGTTCTCAGTTATTTGTTGTGAGTCATGTGCAGTGTTGTTTAACAGCATGGCGGAACCTCCAAAATATGCAACTGATGGCAGAATATTTCACATTTACCCTTGCCCTATTCATTTCTAGCTGACATGCGTTGATTAATATCGAAACAGATTTGCGTACATGCGTGAGACTATTATCAGTCATCCGTTTCTTTTTTTATTTGTCTTGTGGAGAATTACAATTTCTATAAATTTTTTAGGACCTTAGCAAACGGCTCTTCCATGCCTGTATTGCGCAATGTCTCAACAGGTTCTTGCATCTAAATAAACTTGGCGCCTTCTGCCGACTCACGGTATACGTATAACTGAGTAGTTATACTCAACAAATTTCCTTTGTACCTTATGTAATATTAAATTCAGTCTTTCCCGTAGCTGTCTCAACATGTTGGTTGGTTGAACTGGTGTCGTCGCTACATTATAAATCGCATCAGTAATTGACAGTAAAGCTCAACAAGAGACGCCTGCCCCTAACGCGCAGTGGAACACTTTGACCCTTCAGTCTTAATTTCATTGAGACATGGTTACCTAGCTAGCATAGTCAAGCCTGATATAAATTCAGATGCACGTCCAAGTGTATCAAAGTGGTTTAAGCGTAATATTTCCATAGGATTTTGCAAAACATTACCACTAATTTGGCTTAAACCATTGTGTGGTAACAGGCGTCGAAAAGCGCCCGTGAAGTGCCTTTCGAATACTGCGAGTTGATATGAAAATGACCGATGCAGCATCAATATTCAAGCGACCACGTGATATTACATCTGCATCTCTGTGTTTATAGGCCATCAAAAAGGCTTTTTTATACGAGGAATATCACGGCTTCTTTCTACTCTTAGATGGAGATGCCGCTTTTACAACTTAACTCGGGCATTCAAACATGAGATGCGTTTTTCACGTTCGCAACCTACCAGTCGGCAATAAGTACCGACTCGAAAAGCAATTATGTCTCTGGGTAGACTGCAAGTCTGAGGAGGTTAGTATTGCGTTTTGCAAGTCCCGGGCGCTCCAGATGCGTATACCAGCCACGTTCGATCGTTATTGTTCAATCTGTCAAATTATGCATCACGCTGTATTAGTCAGCCCTCAGTTGAACTTGCAGTAGCCGTCTTCCTATTTACCAGCCTCTCTTTCTATGCATCCCCGGGACAGCCGACCCTTGCACGACCAGACGAGAGCCAACACTGAAAACGCTCTAGATGCCCCACTTTTAGCCCCTCCCCCACCCCCGCCCCCTCTGGCTTCCGACTCCACCAGCAAGGCAGGAAACACCGCAACGACGCTACTCAGCACGGTGGCACCCGAGGGAGGCGAAATCCAGATCGAGAGCTGCAACGCACCGCTCCGTGCGAAGGCGCCCGCGCACAATGCCGCGAAATTGCGCCCAGCGGGACGCCCAACGAGGTCTGCACTTGTGCAGCAATCTTTATTATATCTTAGTGCGACAGCACTAAGCACGGAAACGACAGCCGAGTTTTTCAATGCTCATACAGCACTAGAAAAAAAAAAGGACGTTGAATCATAACGGGCTGATTACGTAGGGATCATAAAACTATTTCATCTATCACGCTGAAAAATTTAAGCTGTTGAAGAAAGGGAAGTTCAAGCAAAGAATTTCGTACCCGAGCTGACAAGCCACTAACGCTGCACACTTGAGTTTTAAATAGAAGCTTGTTGATGCATATATATATATATATATATATATATATATATATATATATATATATATATATATATATATATATATATATATATATATTCACCAGCTGTTACAACCATTACATCCTCACTTGCAATATAGTTCTAGTATGCACACCTCTCTTCTGCGTACACTAAGAATAAATAACGACATGAAACATGCACATATTACGTTGACTCATAGCTAGCTATCTCTAATGCGCATATTCAGACAAATCCCGTAGCAAAACCCGTCCATCAATTTGAAACGGAAAATCAATCGGTGTCGGTTGCGCGGCAGGAAACAAACGATTTTTCCCGTTTGTCCAAAGAGATGCACGAAGAAGTGAGAGAAACAAGAATTCATTTCTTCACTTTAACGCTGCCATCGTTTCTGGCGAATAATCCACATAAATTCTAGCGCTACCCAACTAGAGAACAACAGATGGTTTAACAGATTAAATAATTAAATCGAACCATCAGAGAGGCTACATCAATAGCGAAAGAATTCAACATTTTTTTAGACGGTATTCTTAACCACCGCTTCTGTTGCTCCCTTTCCAGCACGCATCTTCAAAGACAGAATGCAGGAAATGGCGATAAGCGAATACCGTATTCTACCTCTAATGCGCGAACTCGAACTCAAAAAGTGTACTGGCCCTGACTATATAAGTATTACCTTTCTGCACAGATACGAGTGTTCGGTAGAGAAATCCTGCACAAAATATTCACGGTATCTAAGAAGACTTTGTCTATCCTTGAAGATTGGCGCTGCGCAAATGTCGTGCCAATCCATGAATCCGGTTTCAAGTCAGACCTCAACAAATGTAGGCCAGTGTCACTCATAAGCACGTGTTGCAAGGTTTTGCATCACATAATTTACAGAGCCGATGTTGCTCGCCTTGAACAGAAGGATCTTTTGTGCCATCAAAAGCATATGGATTCAAGTCTGGCTTGTCAACTGCAACGCAATCACCAGAAGTAACTCATTACAGTGCTGACGAACTTACCAGAGGCGGCAAAATTGATGCTATTTGTACTGAACCTCTCCAAAACTTTTGATGTTGTTTCCCTAGGCTGCCTTAATTACTAAATTTCATGCTTATGGTATTCTTAAAAAAAAATTTTCATTCCTCGTTTCATGTTGTTACCTTACTAACAGGAAATAAAGTGTGACTGTGAATTCCTGTTCTTCGGACAAATTTAGTGTTTCTTTCTGGAGTGCCGCGAGGATCGGTTCCGACGCCTATGTTATTTTTAATTTATATCAATGACATACAATGCTGTCATTATCTTTACCTTCACCCAACGGTACGTGCACGATTGTTGGTAGACGCCTGCGCCATATATATATATATATATAGATCAGTGCTAAACTATGCAGTTCAACTTACGTTAAATGACTTTTTACAGTCCATTCATGATTGATCCAAGGTATTGGGTATGAGACTAAACACTACTTAAACAAAACACATTTTATTCACTAACAAAAAAAACATAACCTGTGCTTTACGTACGCATTAGAAAGTACCCCAGGAACCAGAACTTCGCGCATAAGTGTCTGCGGGTAACTGTGACAGGTAAGCTAACTTTGGAGACCCACATAAATCAGGTTTGTCTCAAAGCCCAGGCTAAATTGTCACTCTTGAAAAGGAAATTGGCCGGAGCAACACCATCCGTCAAATAGAAAGTTTACAAAAGTCTAGTAAGACCTATGTTAGAGTGTGCCAATATAATTTTGACCTGTATAAGAAATATATAATTGGCAAACTGGAACGTATAGAAAGATTAGTGGTTCGGTTTGCCTTCTCAGGTTATTCAAGATGTATCAGTGTTATCCTGTTAATTATGAAAGCTAATCGACGATCCTAGACGATCGTAGATTCCTATAGAAGTTAAAACTTATGTAGGAGCTCTATCATGGCCGCTTCAAGATAATTCGCTCTCCCTACTTGCACGACCTCACGAGACATTGACTTCGCACGGGTCACAGCAAAATGGTCAAGCAAACCATGAGTCACATAAACTAACACAAGCATTCTTTGTTTCCAGCCGTCATTGCCTGCTCAAGTAAACTACCAGATGTAGCTGTTTCTTCTATTTGGTAGACTCTTTTGTTAATAATTTTGCGAACATCAACTTTTGTGTGTAACATGTTCATAATGCAACACTGTGCTACCATGATTTGTACTTATCAAATGAATTTCCGTTCTTCCTGTGATGCTTTATTCCCTTACGCCTACTATGCCGTTCATATATTATGTTTCCTTTTTGAACAGCACTCCTGCTTCGGCCTGATTGCTGCCTGTAGTATGTATAAAAAAAATATTAAGGCAATAGCGATGCCAAACTGCAGCTGCCGCTCCGCAAGGACGGCTATGCTATCTGCACGATGAGTGTGGGACAAACAAAACGGCTGAAATAATCCGCACCAGTGCCTGTCTCATCTCCTTCCTTATAACGAATTGCAACGGTACGTTCAGTTTTCTATGTCGGTAATGATTTAGCATGCGGCCGCACGTATTCAATCGACATCGCTAGTATGTGCATGGCTTTTCAAGAGGCTTTAAATTGAAATCTCCCTGCCAGCTCAATAAACATGAGCGCCATCTTAAGCCTGTAATATCCCTGAGCGGCACTTTAGTGCTCTTCCGAGCAATGCAGCTGAGTCTCAGCCATCGTCCTAGTCTGCAGCGCCCTTTTATTCGCGCAAAGGTCCCCTCTTGCCATCCTTACAGACGCGCTTGCAGTGCACCGCTTCCGCTTCGCAGGGGCGGCCTCCTTCCGCCTCAGCGAACGATCCTTTCCGGCTGTTCTTGAGGCCGTTGGGAAAGCCGAGCCTTCCGGCTCAGAGTTACGATCGCGTAGCTCTAGGAGCGCTGGAAACGTCGCTCCCTCTGCAGTGTCAACAAAAGCATTCCGCGCACATTAACTGCCAGAGCACGCCAACACTTGGGACAAAGCAAACAGACTCCGTAACGGCAATTCGGCTAGAAAAGCAGACTTTTCGTGGAGGTCGTTGCTTGTCTAAGTCAAAGCACTGTCGGAACTGTCTCGGCCGAGGCGACAGTGATGCGTCCGAAGGCATATTAAACAAAAGTGGGACGACTAATGCATGCGCGCCGAATCGGCATGAGCACAATACAGACTTGCGTAGCCTAAACAGACCGACAGAAGCGGGGCTTTAAAGCTGGCATAATTTTTTGCCCGCTTCACAGGCCTTTATTTTTCTTACAGAAGAGTACAAGTGTTCCTTTGCGCATACGCGAGGGACGATAACGTGGTGATAACAACATTATTCGGCGTTTCTGAGAACGCTCTACAGCTATTACGATGAAACTTGAAACTTATGCCTTCAAACGAGCATTTTTAAATCCACATAACGAAATTTAGCCTAACTAACCAACCACTTGCATCAATCCTTCTGCAGAAAGAGTCAGCGACGTCAATATCTCTACATTGTAGATGGAGTGCGAGAGATTTAAACGGGTGGCGCTGACCAAAGGCTGTGCGAAGGCCACGAACAGTCCTCCATATAAAGCGACAAAGGTTTTCGCTGATCCAGAGAGACACTAAAGAATATCCATTGCCGTGAAGCCAGCTTGTTCACGAGACACTGTATTTTCTTTTTTGTTGTCTAGCCAATCTCAAATCTGGATTTGGCTCAGTGCGTCTCTATCTTCGTTCCGCAAAACGGCCAATTGCTCGAAGTTTCGCTAGTTCGATGTCGAAATCGGTGCGGGCAGAACTCTTCTAAAGCGAATGCGTTGCTGTTGTATGGCATCCTTTATCGCGCCCTGTAGGTTATAGCAGGTGCCAACACGACAACACTCTTCCATGATTTATATTGAATTTAGGCCAATTGGTGCACTGGACGGTTATGGAGGACTTGGAGCTAGTCAAACCTTCGAACTTCAAATAAGTTGGGATGTGGTCGCTACCCCGCGTTTCTAAATCCGAAAAATAGTGCACTCTTCTCGAAAGCGACCGTGAAACGAACGTAAGGTCCAAGCAGCTACTATACGCTGATCGACGTAGATAAGTAGGGCTTCCATCATTTGACGGGCAAAATTTGCGTTCATAGGCAAAGGAAAAGAACGTTGTGCCTCTAGGGTTCAGTTTGGAGCTTCCCTATAGCTAATGGTGGGCAATGAAGTCGCCAGTGATCACCCACGGCTGGGGAGTCGACGTCAAAATTCCCCGTAAGCGCTCACAATCTAGAGGACTTGTTGGAGATAAGTAGGCTCCAAGAATTGTCAACGTGAGCTTTTTCTTCTTCACTGTTAAGCAAACGTATTGATTTACTTCGTCAGGAGGAACTGGGTGATGCACCTAAGTCAAGCCACGGCGTATAAACACAACAACCTTGCTGCACTCTCCGTGGGTAGAGTACATAAAGCACTCATACCCGTACAGTCTGATGGGAGCTGACATGTTGGGCTCGCATATCACGATAATTGGGAATTTGTGCGCAAAGATAATGTATCTAAAGTCGGACATGCGTGATTTAAAAGCCCTCTGCCGTTCCAATGAAAGACAGATGCATTCTTGACCTCCTCTTGAAACGACAGCATCTCTCAGGCCGTGGTTTTACCTTAAAGCCGCAAGCACCGGACTCAAGGTATCCAGCACCTGCAGTGCGCTCTGTGCCGACGAGGTTTTCATGTTGCTCAGTAGAATACGCATGGCGTCCATAAGTGACTTCAACAGCACTATTACTTGGCGATCCTCAGTCGCTGTCGCATCAGCGGTTCGTGAGGACATCGAGGGCGGCGCAATATGATGTGACTCCGAGGCTGGTTGTGCTCGGGGGAGTGTAGGCCACTCTTCAGGAGGTGCGAGTCTTGCCCCTTTCTTCGCTTTCGCAGTGTCCGTCTTTGTGGAAGTCGGCGTTGAAGTGGTAGCCGCTTTGCCGTAAGATGGTGTATCTCTGTCGGTAGATGCAACCCTTCGTGATACTCTTCGCTGGCGATGTCATCGTCGCCTGAGAGTAGCGGCAGCCTCTCTGTGTGTGGAATAGTCCCGTACGTTTGAATGGGCCTGTAAGTTTGAGTACCGCTCGCTCGTTGCTCACCCGCGCGTAATAATTGGATGAGGCCTCATGAGTCCCATGGAAGTTAGGGCACTTTAACACAGTCGCGTGGCAGGCATCTGCTGAATGAAATTCAGCACATCGTGGGCGCACGAGGTTATTCCTACAGACGCCCTTTACATGTCCCATCTTGCAGCGTTTGCAGCATCGCAGGGGCTTCGGTACGTACGGGTGGACTGGATGGCCGAAGTGGCCAACTTTGACGTGTGAGGGAAGGCTGTCTCCCTCAAACCCAAGCTTCAGGCAACGTGTGTTGCCAAGTCTTATGATGTGCGTAATAAGAGTGCCTTCCGTAGTTTGCTTTATTAATATTGGCAAGTCGTCTGTTGGTAAAGAAATATCGACATCATAAATGACGCCGACAGTGCCATTGCAGCCTGTAGGAATCATGGATCGCTCTTTCACTTTCTCGATGTCCATTACGTGCCGCAGGCTTTGCAACATACTGCGGTGTAGAACGTCCACTGTGAGGACATTCTTCCGTGCGTTTATTCTCACGTCTTTTATCTCGTTTGGCGCGATTCCCTCAAGAAACGCAGAAAGGACTTGCCTGTTTAGGAGTAGCAGATTGCACACAGGGTCCACAGGCATAAATAGCACAGTGTACGGCCAGCACTGTGGTGTTGTCTTCCCGGTGGAGCCACTTGGCGACGATGACCTCCGTAGCAGTCTTTTTTTTTGCAGTTCGGCTTATGACAAGCATGAAATCGTCGTCCGACGAGTCGACGCTGTCCGAGTACAACTCGGTTGCCTCGCTGTCAGTGTCACTTGACGCATTTCAACGTTTACTGGATGCGACCCGACGTAATGGTTGGGCGCCAGGAAGGTCCTCAAGGGCTTCTTCATCTGTTGCCGCAACAAGGGATCAGCAGCTCCTAGATTTTGGAGAAAAACAAAGCGAGACAAGGGTACAAGCGTTCTATGAAAGAAACACTTCGTCATCGTCCTTTGCAAGCATGACGTTTTGGAATCCCTACGGGCTGCTGGTTCACATAAGGCAAAACGCCGTCGTTTATTTATAAGCCAGTATTTATAGCAAGGAGCGCGAATAAACTAATGACATGTTTCCTTCAGCCCTGCTAAGACTAACAGCTACTGTCTGAATATTGACACGTGTACTTGTCTTTATCGGGCGACACGTTTCACCGCCTAACAAATGTTATCGCAAAGCGCCGGACGCGCCTGCATGTTTCGGAAATTTCTGGAATGTTATCGATGGTTCTATCCGCTTTTGTCGCCGAACCTTGCGTAATCTGATTGCATGTATGCGCGAAGCGAGTCGTGTAGAACTCTGTGGAAGGCATGCGGGTCCAAGCGATTACTCTTGAATATTCGACGACTGATGTATCAAAGCCGACGCGCTTGACCCGCTGATCAGATTTTCTACGATCGCCGAGTGTGTTCGCCGCTATCGTTGTTCATTGAGTGTAACCTGCTTTTGAGGGCACAAGTTCGCCCAACAAAATGCCGGTTTCTATAATCACAGTTTGGCTGCCTTCTTAACCGTCACTACTAGGTGACAATATTTTTCCTGAAGAGTTGGATTTCGGTCGAACGCTTGACTAAAGCTAAATATTGCACACTGACGAAGGCAAGTTGGATATTCTCTGGAAGTCTTCATGCGGCGCCTGCATCGGAAATCTGCACTTAAACGGTATCAAACGGTATTGCCACCACCGTCGAGGTTCAGAAGCATAGGCATTAAAACGGAGTGATAGAAGTGTCGATTTCCAGCTGAGCCACAAGCTTAGAGTTTTAATTATTTCAATGTGGAGTTGTTTCGGAGGTGACGCACCCTTAGGGTTGGGTTTTAAATGCGTAAGCACTTATATGCTTACCCAGCGAGGGAAGCCGTCCGTACCTGCGTCCGTCCATTAAGTTACACGATCGCTTTCACCTTCGTGCCGCCTCTGCCTTCAACGCGAACTAAGCCGCGAGAACATAGCGCACACGAAACTATTAGCGCTCGCCGCACTCTGTCCCATCACACATCGCCTTCAAGATGGGGCCCGCGCGGCCGCACTATATGCAGCCGCCGCCTGAGCATGGTTATTTACGGTTCATAATGGTTCGGCGCGGATAGATAAGGCGCTGAAGAGCGATAACATCTTATAATGACCGGAACGTCATCAGTGCACCTGGCACCTGGCGTCGCCACTTGCCGCAGTTTGCTGCTGTCGTCGATTCGCCTTACGCAACCGTCCGCAACAGTTAGTGTCCCCGCAGCGCTGTCGGTTGTTCTGGTCGGATAAAGTTTGATAACATGAATGATGACGCCGTGCTGCGTGGAGAAGAGCAAGTGGGTATAATCGACTTAGGCATACTTAGACGACTCCCAGAGTAGTTAGTGCGTGGATTTTTTTCTCTTATATATATATATATATATATATATATATATATATATATATATATATATATATATATATATATATATATGTGTGTGTGTGTGTGTGTGTGTGTGTGTGTGTGTGTGTGTGTGTGTGTGTGTGTGTGTGTGTGTGTGTGCGTGTGTGTGCGTGCGTGTGTGTGTGTGTGTGTGTGTGTCCAAGCGGGTAAAAGGGACGCGGAGATAAAGAAGAGAACGGATGAGGAGAACGAATATTGTGCAGCGGCCATTCCTGCTGTTCGTAGCCTCTGTTCCTGCGGCCGTATAACGTGAAACTATTCCAATATGTTTCTATTCCAATCTCCTGACGTCAAATTTGCATAACCGCCGACGCAAGCATTGGGCTGTCACCCGCAGGGTTGTCTGAACAAACCAATCAAATGCTCCCCTCGTTCATTGTTTCCTCTAAAATCGAATAACATTGCCTGCACTGAGCGGCTTGTCTTATATAATTGGCTAACAAGAGGCGAGAAGTATGCTTAAGTGGAGAGGCATTCGATGGGGCCGAGCCACTGCACTGAATATCGATAACCGGATGAAGAGGGTGGTCCCGGCGCCTGCGATTGGTCCGCTTTCTCTTACTCAGCTTGCGGTGGCTCGTCGACAATCGCAGTGGCATGCAACGGAAGCTTAATAATGACGCTAAAACGGATCCTCAGCAAAGATGAGTTGGCAGAACGAGGTCGTAAACATGCCGAAAATTCTGGAAAACGTTACATGGCCACGCAAAAAGTTTTATTACACTCAAATAAAACCATGCTCTCCGGCAGGGGCGACTAGCCAGTGCCGGAGCGATCGGCGGCAGCTATCTTTTATTCCTTTCGGAACAAAGCAGCCTGCGGCTATTCAGAAGAAAATTCAGTTTTGTTTTGCATATTAATGCATCTTTAACGCGTACGCGTCACTTTGACGCCGTAAGTTTTTGTGGCTTTGTGACGTCGCGTGAGAGGCAGGTGATGTGGGTGCTGCCCGAAAACGTTTGACCAATAGCCGAGGGCTAATGGAAAAAAGATGTCGAATCAGAAATAACTATGCTTGTTTTGTTCGGTCAAATTATGCATAATCAGTGTGTACACGTCATACGAGATGGGGAGCTATGGCGGTTTTTATCACGGTTTTTCGTGACGTCCCGTCATACACAGGTGAAGTGGGGGTGGTCCAAAAAAGGTTTTGACAAATCACGTTGGGCTGATTGCACAATTGGAATAGAAATGTATGGAATAGTGTTACGTGATAGCGCCCCTGCTCTCGCACGCCTAAAGAAACCCCTTTTCTAATTGCTTGTTACAACACACACACACACACAGGCATATATATATATATATATATACACGGATAATGGCAAATGCTCTCTTCGTATAGTCATCCCATTCGTATCTGACAAAGAGAAGAAAACGAGCAGCAGACGCAAGAACGCTATCGTTATCAGAACTATTGCACGATGTTAGGGACAGACTCCGACGCGTTGAAGCCGATTTTTTTTCTCTTACAACAAGGTGTCATATTGTACGCCCAAGCTTAGCTGGAATTTGGAAGAGCCACCGCTCCATCGAAGAGTTAAAGGTTTCGTACGAGCAGCCATTTCAAGGTGATCACGCAGCCACGCTCAAGGCAGGAGCTTTTTTCTTTTATAACTCGACCAGACAAAGCAAAGAACGCAACAGATGAAATAGATACGACAGACGGAAGAACCATCCTGGAGATACCGGACTGACGAAAGGAGCCTGGCTGAAAAGGAGGCGCGTCATGATAACAAAAGACGAAGGAAAAAAGTGAAAGCTTCTATAAACATAAAACAAATGGCACATGCACGCAAGAGCGGTCGCCTTGCGTACCGGCACGAATATTTGAACGGTGAAACGCTGCCGTGGCGCCGTATACGCAGTCCAAGAGCTGCCCCTCCGATTAGTGGACCCACTTCGAGTGGCGCAACCTCTCCACGCAAGGACAGTAACGTTTAGTTGGCAAGAGTGATTCAATTCAGCAAGACCATGCATGGTCTGCGAGACAAGGCAGGGGGCCATAAACTATCTCGCAAGCAATTACACCCTGCGCCAGTCTATAGTGATGTGAAACAAGCGCCTTATTTTTTTTTTTCTAACATTGCAAGCTTGAAAAAAATTGCTGGCTCTCCCGTAATCGAGAGTAGATGTAAGCATGAAATGGTAACCGGCAAAGCAGACTGGTTTGAGATGAAACTATGCACAATCTTAAAATGATTGTTGTGCATCTTCGCAACGGCACACCTCAGCACACCACACCGCACCTTACCGCAGCACACCAAACTGCGCACTGGTCCATATAGGCGCTGCCCAGCTATCGGCGTGATAGAAGTTACAGCCTGAGTGATGTTGTGAACAAACATTAGGTAAAACGCAGTATCAGTATCTTTTGTTATTTATTTGCGCGTATTGTTGTTTGTTTGGCCAGAGACCGCATTTCATCACGTATTGACTGGTCGCCCAGATGATCTGGTTTTGTTCTCGCAACTTGCTCGAATATTCTCATTCGAGTGCCCGGATAATGGCTCTGGCTTTTGGCTCAAGGTCACTTGAACGTCGCCGACAACGGGAGCTAAAAGCATTTCGTGCTTAAAAATGACGCCGGTTAACATGTGCAAGTAAATATTTATGAAGCAAATAAAATCGTCTCGCAAAACATAACAATGCATTTCGCTTTTTCATATGACAGAACAATTACACGAGTGCGAAAAAATAGTAACATAATTTGTAATGTTGTTAGAGATTGAAAAATACGTTTCTGTTACGAGACGCGCAAGTGCAAGTGGTAAATAATTATGAAAAAAGCGTTTCATTTGCTGGAATTGGAGGAATTAAGTCAATAGGCTCAGTCGCTCCAGGAGCGGGGATGCCCAGACAATTATTAGTTCGAGGAATTAAAAGGAGTTAAATTAACATAAATCTCATTTCTACGGAATGGAGTGGGAATGAAATGCAAGGCCCAGCTTCAGAAATCTGATGGAACTGCCGCTTTATCGATTATAGCGTGCAAGGTAGCCCGCGAAGCAGGCAAGCGCAGCTGTGGAGACATCACAAGCCGCACAATCATCAGTGCTTATCAGTGCTAAGTTGTCACTATAATAGCAGCGCTTAGCTGACGTTATACGTCACCTTTACGCATTGCAGGCCCTTGGTGCTAGGGAAACAAAACGTTTTGTTTGTAATTAGTCATTATTAGGCATTTCCTGCGACTGTTCACGAAGCTAGGAAGGGAGCGGAAAAAGGATGTAGGGTCGTGGTGCCCTGGTGGTACTTTTTCCTGTCGTCAAGTGCTTTAAGATCAATCGAACAAGTATATCTGCTTTTTCCTTTCGCCCTCTCGTTATCCTTATTTAGAAAAGCGCTAGAAATACTTACTGACGTCGTGTTCACAACCAGACCTACTTTCCCCTTTAACTTCTCAATCTCTTGGTATAGCACACTGAACAAGAGATCAGGTAGGAGCGAACCTTTCCTGACAATGTAGTGTGACAACTATCGTCACAACGTTCTTGCCCAATGTGGGGCCCACTGAGCCTCATTGCCGCTGTCGGTTGCATGGGGTTGGACATATAACAAAGTTAAAATTATGTTTGTTTGCTTCGCTATTTGTTTGTTTTCACAGAAGAATCTACTTCCATTTTTTGTTAACGACTGCCAAATAGACGTTTTCTTGTTAGTCTTTATGCTAAAAATTACAGTCTGCACTTGGACATGTGCTTTCACTTAACACCCTTAACAAAGCACGAGATAACTCTAAAATAAAAAAAATTCTCAATACCCACTGACAGACCGAAATCGTCGTTTCGGCGGAGCCTGTGCGAGGCTAATATCACCAGCAGTGTTTCACGTCAGAAACGTTATTGGTCGAGCAGCCGTTACCGCTTAGATGGGGCGTCGTCGTTTTATGATCCGTTCGATCCCCTTTGGGTGCGGAATAAATTCACTCGGAGCCGCGGCATTGGAGCGTCGAAAACAAAATCGGGCGCATGGCGTGGAACGCGGCTGCTCGCCCCCCCCCCTCCCCGCCCCCTCGCCTCAATCCTTTTTTCGCCCGCAGACCCAAGGGGCGAATCGAAATTGGCTGCGTCCGAGAGCCGGCAGGAAACGGGCGGATTTGGCGGAACGATGTTTCCCGTCGCTTCGTCTTCATTTGCGCGCGCGGTATGTGTCGGCGCCAGTGTCTTGCGGAGCCCGCCGACCGGATGTCAAAGAGAACAGCAGCACACGCGGCGAGTGTCAGAGTGCGTGGGATGGACGTCTGTTATACGTTGTACGCTTCCGTTTGTTTCTCCCTGTACTTTTCGTTTGTGCTGTTCGCAGCCATTGCGGCAGCGTGCTGCTGCAAGTCACCTGTAATAGGCACGGCTAAGAAACTTCCCACTCACCAAGTGAGCGGTTGGAGTTTGTGGAGCCCGTTCCAAGAAGTGGAAGCTGGGCCGGTATTACGTAAAGCTATTCCAATAAGTTCTTACTTCAAATCCACCATTAGCTTACCACGATAGGTCGAACTTGCTCGAGTGCCGCCTAAATAGGTGGGCCACGTGTCCACATGGGTTACTGGCGGATTTGGAATAAAAAGAAAAAACTATTCGGGCTCAATCATTCATATGGTGCAAGATTAGCCAACGAAGCTGTTTAAGTGATTATGTTTCCCACTATAAATCACACATTCACACGCACGTTTACATCCATATATAATTTTTATTTATCTTATTTGGAAACGATCGTGTTCACGGCTTTCTCTTCGGCCGTGCGCACGATGTGTGCTCTTCCCATTTGCCCCATTTTTGTTACAGTTGCAGCGGTTGCACTGGTCTACCTCTGCATTGCACAATTCGCTTCTTACCGCAGCGGCTACCGCAGCGCGCATCCTCGTGTTTTCCCGTCCAGAGGACAGCAGACGCAGCCGGCAGCGACGGCGGCCAGGGGCGCGATCAGAGATATTTTGTTCGATACGCGTTCTGTTCAGTTGCTGCAACGTCACAAAGTTGCAGTATGCAAAATTTGTGACAGCGGGGCGGAGAGAGCAGTCAATCAAGAAGCGGTGACCTCCCCGGAAGTTTACCTCCGTCGTTTGTCGTCTGCTTGCAAACAGTATACTACAAAGCGAAATGTTTCTCGTCTTCCAATTGAATGAAATCTTTATCTAAAAAAATGTATTTTTTCTTCTCAAGCCCAAACACGTTTTCAAATAGTAGTACGTGTGACTACTGCAATTTATAACTATTGGGTTCTTTGCGTTGTCCCTAGGTGGTGTCGCGCACAGCGAGAAGGAAAAAGAAAAAAAAAACGACGGGAAGAGTGACGCACTTTTCAAGAGGCAGCGACAACATCTCAGTGGCTAGCTGGCACGGATGATGTTGTCGATTTCTCTGTACAACCAACGAATTATTTGTTCCGAGAAACAAAAACGACGCCGGAGTTCCCTTTCTGCCATTTCTTCAAAGGCGTTTCGCACCGCCACCCGCTCTCCTCCTTCCTCTAGAAATGCAAGCGCAACAGCCGAAGTTTCCAACGGAAGCGCCATTTTCTAGAAATAAACTATGGATTGGATTCAAACGTGCCATTCCGCAGCCGAGAAGGCCGCCTGTTGGATCCAATCCAATCCACCAGACGCGCCATGAGAAGCCGTATGATCGCTCCAAACTTCTCAACTCCCATCGCGTTCGGACGAAATGCTCGGTGGGCGGATGATTGACAGGAGCGTGTCGTCATTTTGACGTCACCAAAAACGGGGCGGCGCCCCGCGGCTGGCGACGTCGGCGCGGAGTAGGCCAATCGCGCGCACCGGTAACCGAACGAACGCGCCGAACAACCATCTCCGATCGCACCCCAGGGCGCGTTCTCTCCCCCCACTGCACGGGTGCGGCGCGCACTCATGTCACGTGCCCTTTCATTCTTCTGCCCCGTACTATCATTCGTTATCGTTTTTGTTCGCTTTACGAACGTCATCCAGCCCAGATACCCCACCTTCGAGACCACGCATGCGGCTCGTTCATACAGGTGCGTCAGGTAAGCAGCTTCGTTGTAAAACAGTTTGGAATAGTTTTAGGTTATACCGGCCCTCCTCTGGTACTACTGGAGAGAACAAATTTGGCCGCTCAAGGGGCGAATAAATTTTCACGAGGAAATCGAGAACGCAGGCAACGGCTTGGCGCACAGGCATAGTGATGAGACATTTAAATTTCTCTTTTCTCCTCTTAAAATAAACCAGTTTGAGAAAACATTCTGTTGAAATGATCCATAAAGGGCACTTCCATTTTCAGGGTACAAATTTCCTATAGGGCCTGCTGAGGAGCCCTTTAAGGCGCCATGACGGGCGCGAACTGATAATATTAACGCGATCACGTTAACGGTCCCGTGTAGCAAAAAGAAATTACTGTTTTTGGCGTCGGACGCTGTTTTGCAAAAAACCTTTCCAAACCACAACCGCGCAAGCCCTCCTCGTGGCGCAGAGCCATTACTGAACTAATTGAATTCCTCAAAGTGCGTCAGAGAAATTGTAAAGTACGACCTAAGCACAACCTACAGACATGATAGCGTCAGTAGTTAATTTGAATATATCGGAAAATATATTTTTGTTACGCGGAAACTGGAACACAAACCCCTTTTCCAGCGTTTCTACAATTCATCAAGCGGCGCAGCCCTCTTGGCTCCTAGCAACACCGTCCAGATGGCGCTCGCCCCCGCGCATGCGCAAGAGCGCTGCGGTTTCCGGGAAGCGTGGCACTTAGTCAGGGACATTTGTGTGCTATCGCGTTTCACTATTAAAGGCGAAGCTTAAGCGTCCTTCAGATTTTTCATGGGAAGCCTTTTATTTGAACTATTCTCTTTTTCAGGCTATATTTATGGCTTCATTTATCATCCTCCGTTCAGTGCGTCTTCCGCCGATATCGTAGATAAGCTATGGGCAACCAGCGCCGACACTTGGTGTGCCCACACCAGGGCCTGGTGCACGTCCTATAGCAAGTGGAGTGAATGTTTTTCAGCAATGTATGCTGCCCAATTTTGGGTCAACAAGTTCACCGCTCATCTCGAGGCTCATGTGTCCAGCTTCTGACCTGACTGCGCACCAGCGTGATGGAACGCAAGAGCGCATGCCCTTATCGCAACGTGCATGGCCGTGGATAGAGCTTGTCTGGACACATTGGGCAGACACAAGCGCTTATACACGCGCGCGTCTCTTGGGGTTTGACATGTCGTGCCATTTTCGCGGCTTCTACCGGAACGATGCAGCCCGTCTCAGTTCCACCCTCAAATTTCCGTAGTGCCTCCTGATGTGCTTTTCCAGACGTTGTCAAATTCCGCTATCTTGCCAAATTCGCCATTGTGTCAGCTCTGATTGGACCGCCTTCTGGATGGCTCAAAATTCTTCCATTTGCGAAATTCCACAATGTCCGCGATGGCATTATTTGCCAGCGCTGGCTCCCCATACAGTCATCATAAGAAACTTTCGTTATCGGCGATGATCCCGCAGTGTGCACACAGGCGCTTAGGCGCAGCTGACAACTGCGATAGTGATCGCTCGCGAGTACTGCCCTACCTCGCGGAATGATAGAGTATATTCTATCTGGGAGCTGACCACGTTGGCCATTCAGACGTGTTAAATGCCACAGGCCACCACCGAGGTTGCAAACTTGCCACCTGTCAGCAAACATTGGGCAGCCTTTCATATTTTTCGACCGCGGGTGGAGTAACGTCTGTGCGTAGACGAGCCTTCACAATTTGTCTCGCCGACATGCCAATCATTGAGCCAGTGATCACGGCAAACGAGGATGGAGTGCGAGTAGACTCGTTGTAAAATGTAGTCCCTGGCAAGCATAAGGTAATCGCACTGCACTGCAGTAAGTTTTACAGCAAAGAATAAGCGTTTATGTTATATGTTACAACAAGAGATCATGTCGTTATTCGATAATTAGATCTACTGCATCGAGTTAGAGTGGTGACCTGGAGTGTCGTGCAAACCTGCGACATTCACTCAATGATCGCGGTCCATTGTACATTAGAATTGTCAAATAAAGCGTCATTGCGGGGAATAAAAGTGTGAAGGGGCAGTATCTATGTGCTGCAGCCTGCATTTATGCTTTCTTTTTATCGCAGGGGTTGCCATGCGCCATATTACAGTTATACAGTTATGCGCGCAGGTATTACAATTATGCGCGCAGCCCTTCTTCGTAATAAAATTGCTCACGTAAGTTTTCTTTTTGTCGTTGTTGTTGTGGTTTGAGCCGACCATCTGTATTTAACGAAAGTTTTTTTTTCGTAGTTAACCATTCGCATTTCGTGGTCTCGTCCGTGTCGTATTTCGGCCCCTTTAATAAGCTTCCCTCTAGCGGCCTTTGTGCCTGGATGCCGTCAAAGCAAATGGCAAGCAACCCGCTTCAAGCGTGAGGGCCGATCACTTTGAGCGCTATGCACGCTTCTCAAACGCTGCGCCATAGATAATAGTTCTGGAAGGCGTAAGGGCCACCCCAGAGTGGTGTCTGCGCAGGGAGGCTTTCTCCACCCGAGTTATATTACGAGGAAGGTAGTAGTACTGACCCTAAGCTTCACATACCGTTCGAAAGGATGTTCCGCATCATCCGCCAAGGCCATGAGTGATGCTGGCTAAAACTCTCCGGGTTAGATCTTATAGACACACGTAATTACTCAAGGATAAGGAATTTACACACCTGCGGCTGCACCAGGATCGATAGTGCAACGCATGAGTACTTCTCAAGTTGTAGGTTTGGTTTCCATGTATGGCAACTTCTTTTTCCATCTACCTTCATTTCAGTTTAGGCTATCATTTCAACACTTCAATGAAACACTGCGAATAGCTTCCCCAATGCCTTCCTTCATTTCACTACCAGCTGGCTTCATATGGGTGTGTCTTACAAAAATAAGACCCATCTGTTCCTCTTCTTTTCGATGAAGGGAACGGACACAGCCTGTGTGTCCCGTCGGAGAAAAGATTTTCGCACAACAATGATGAAGCGGCCGTAGAAGTGGGTGGGCTGTCAGGTGGAGGAGAGTGAGTTATCTTTCCGCTATATTTTTATAGTGGTTGTGACCTTGATCCTCCAACCAGTATTTGTGCTGCGTACTTAGGTATTTACCCAGCATTTATGCTGCAAAAACAGTTAGTCGCTGCGCCATTTCTACAACATGAAATACGTTATGAAGCCAAATTCCCATTTTCAGATATCCAGGTTAGCGCCTGGAAGAATTTCAAGAGCAAGACACAGCGGAACTGCAGAAAGACCATGCTTTTGTGGAATGTGCCACCACCGTACTTTATATCATCCTCTGGTATCATCACCATCCAAGCAACAATTGCAACGTGCAATAGGTCACACGAGGCAGCAAGGCGCGACTTGTTCTGCGTCTGTGCGACTACTGGCATAGCGTTGGAAGGTGTCGTTGATGAGGGGGAGCGAATTAGCGAGAAGCACGAGACGCGCACTCGGTTGTCTCGCGGCGTGCGTTGCGAGCGCTCTTCGAGAACTGACCGCACCGCACTCGCGCTTCGGTGTACTCGGGGACTGTCCGCACTGAAATTCTGGGGTACGCGTGGGGCCCGCTGAGCCTGGGGGCCAAGGCGTTCCACCCCAGATGGCGGCTGCACACATCATCGAATGCCATTGGTCGAGGGCTGTGGTGTTACTCTTACTTATGCGCAGACGGCTCTGCGCAACTGTGGTAACCCAGCACACGTACATGTCTTAACAGGAGATACCGGTATATAAGCAATGCCGTAATAATTTCCCTGCATCTGTCAACCGCCGTGTCTCAGTCGCGGCGTGCCCTAGACACGAGATGGTGTCAGAAGTGGGGTAGCGTTCGTCTTCCGCCTGTCTTGCAGTCGTTTGTCGTGAGTTAGGTAAGCGTCTCGCCAACAAGTAACACAGTAATTAATCTGTAAATGAATAAATGAAAAGTAAAAGGATAGTGATGGGGGATGGGTAAATGTGTTTTGTGTTTTTAGCAGCACCATAATTCCGCGGGTAATCTTCTGTTTCACTTCTGAAATTTGTTCAATAAATATAGATGGCTGTCAAGTTCTCCACCAAGATAATTACAGCAAAAGCTCGCAGGGATAGGACTGGCCTAAAGAAATATAGGAGGAATGGAGTGAAGTGCTGGTTGGTGGGGAAGGGAATGGAAACAAATTTTGTTTTCGGCGGGTTTCTCTCTAGCTGGTTAGTAAGGCACAACTCCAGCAGGCTGTATGAATCATCATTAAGTTTAGATATAAATGTTGTAGGACATTTATCACAGCTTATGATGGTAGTATCGTCTGCATAAAGTATACATTCGAATAAGAAAGGCAGTTAGGCATTGAAATATCAGCGGACTCAGCATTGAATCCTGCGGCACGACAATGTTAGTGAAAATAGTTATATAATAACATCTCATAAACTGCGCCTTATAGATATATTTAATGGGACAGGCATGTAAAGGTGTTACCTTCTACTACAGCCAACGTCTCTGTGGTACTGTCTGTAGTGCGATTTCTATTACCACAGAATTACGATTTTCTCATTTATTAATGTGTTTTTCTTTTGAGAAACTTATTAACATTTCGACTGTGGCATGAAGTTTTTTACAAATATTTACGAACTACAAAAATACAAAGATATCAAACAATCGCTCCAATTTCCAATGTCCGCTAGGACAGTCATTCCGCTCCTCTCTTCTCCGAACCATTTAAGACTTTTACAATACCACTCTTGTGAAACCTTATCCTTAATACCCTCGAGGAAAATTCGTTCAGAGCTCGATGACTATCGAAATATGCGAATAGCGAAATGAGGCGTGTGCTGCTGCAGCAGCCCTTTCTCGCACTTCCCTGAGACACGCCCGCAGTGACAGACTGTGTATGTTTCCCAGGGAAGTGCGAGAAAGTGCGAGTTTTTCCCTGCGTGTCACAAAGAAAAACGTGCGCCTGGACAGGCGCACGTGTTTGGGGGCATAGATAGATAGCTAGATAGCTGGAGACAAAGCTGGTCTCACAGGACCTAGGATAAGAAATAATAAGCAGATTATGTGGTTTTGCGACATGCATATGAGGCACACCGTACTGCACGACTCCGGATTAATTATGCCCACCGGCTGTTCCTTACCGTGCACCCAATGCGTGGTACACGGCTGTTTTGCATCTCGCTCTCATTGAACTGCAGCCACCGCGGCCGGGATTTCATGCCGCTGCCTCGTGCTAAGCAGCGCAACGCCACAGCCGCTGAGCCGCCACAGTGGGTCAATGCAAGGAAAGGCATTAGCGTTACTAAAATATTCTAGGTAGCTAAAGCAGAATCCTTACACGTGCAATGGTACGCTCGGTACCCTGAACTACGGGGTATACGGGCACACGCGAATGTCGTGTTTCATCATACCGCAGAACTTAAATCATCCGCCAAACTCGCCTTGTTAATGTTGTGCCTCACTGTTCTGTTTTTGGGAATTATTAATTATTACACATCCACTGCTAATACAGTTCGTGCCTACCTCTTGCATGTGTAGAACTGTATGAAGGGTCTTATCGTTGAAACATGTGTCGAGAATGATAGTTCTACGTCTGCTTTAGAGTCATTTTTTCTTACATACACTGTACTTTCATTTGTCAATGCAACCAAAGGCGGGTCGATCCTGACAATGCGTTACAGCTGCAGCCTGTGGACCTGACTTTGCCTCTTTCTCCGGCTCGTACATCGGCGCGTCTCGCCCAATAGGCCTAGAGCAGAGGGTCTCTGGCATCGCTCAGCAGAAACAAAGCACGAAGAACAGCTTTGACGATAGCGCAGAGTAGTTTGCAGAGGAAGCTCTTGTCTCCTAGCCTTGGCGTATACGTCGCAAGTAGTGTTCGTACAGCTCAGGGCTACCTTAAAATATATGCCAACGTCTGGATTGGGAGGTGCTATTGCTAGTTTTTTGCAAGAGGTATAGACGCGCCGAAGAGCCAGCGATAGGTTTTGCGCTGCCCATACACGCGTAGACCAGCATCGTCTCGGCATATCGGTCGTGTGAAGGAAGTAGTCGCAGGCATGGATATCCTTGAATGGGGTGAATAATTCAAATGCGTCAACTTCATTCCCGTGTATTCCATTGAAAAAGCAGTTTCATCGTATGCCTGGCGTAAACATAACTTCTGCATAACGTATTATAATATCTTCTTTAACACAACATCACGTGTCATAAACACACATATCATAAACAAAAAAATCTGCATCAATGTATCTTGAGGTCCACTACTTCCCACAGTGGGCGGTATGCATATATTTAAAAATAATAATAAAACGAGCAAAGGCAAGCGAGGCATGATCTCGAGCGCTTCAGTGAACGATTATAAAAAATTATTTATGCTTGCTGCGAAATGGGAAAACATGTTCAATAAACAGCGGCTAAATGAATCTAACCGCACCAGACAACCTTACTGAGATCACACCTACGTTTAACAGTAAGTTGGATTTGCTGATTTTCATGACCCCTGGAGAAATCGTGGTCCTTTTTTTTTACTTTCTGGTGTGTAAACGTAACAACTAACTGGCGTATATGCTTAGTGCGAGTAATTCAGTGCTCTTCACGAATGTGCCATGTGTGCCTTTGCAAACAACCAACATTTAAAAAATTGTGCGAATATGAGGGGTGATTGAAAATTGCGCCAAGAAGCATTCCATAGCGTTCAATATTTTAGTCTTCACTACTACAGAGTGGTGTCAAAGTGGGCGAATCAGTATGACTCCATGGTTTACTGCAGCGCGAACATGAAGGATGGAGCGCGGAAGAGAGAACATCAGGTGGTGTCCAAATCAACGCCCCAGTGACGTTTTCTTTTTCTTGTTTTTGTGGCTTGGGTTGCCGCGTGGAATAACTTCAGGATGAACTTAAATGCAATAAGGCATGAAGGTCAGTTTTGTGCAGATACAGAAAAAGAGCCTTATGGAATGTGTTGCCCATGATCCATCATTCATAGTCTTCGGGTCACCCGCCGTGGTTGCTCAGTGGCTATGGTGTTGGGCTGCTGAGCACGAGGTCGCGGGATCGAATCCCGGCCACGGCGGCCGCATTTCGATGGGGGCGAAATGCGAAAACACCCGTGTGCTTAGATTTAGGTGCACGTTAAAGAACCCCAGGTGGTCAAAATTTCCGGAGTCCTCCACTACCGCGTGCCTCATAATCAGAAAGTGGATTTGGCACGTAAAACCCCAAATATTATTATTATATTCGGGTTGGTCCGCCCTTTGCACAGCCAAGCACAGTGTCGCAGCCCAGTGATTTACTTGCACACGCCATGTGTAGCTGTAGTTAAGGGCTTAAGAGAACTTATCAGTGATGTCCGACATCGGTTTTTGGAAGTGTTGACCTCGTGTCTAATTTATGCGAGTCTTTAAATATTCCTTCTTCCTACCATTATTATTTTTTATTTCTTTTTGCCCTTGTTTACAGCGAAGTTATTTTGTGCCGCGGACCACTCATGAACGTAGACCGAAAAGAAGGCGCGTGAGAGCAAATGCGCAAGAAGAATGAAGAAAGAAATTATAAAAACACATCGCAGTGTTTTGAAAACTTAGAAAACCGAGTTACAATCGGAACGCTCGCGTCTCCTACTGCAAGCCGGCCTACGCTACAGTGTGACAACCAGCTGTGACCGCTGGATACATGACAACAGATTCCACAAAACACTGCTTCAATTCATGCACAACACAGGCCTCACAGCACACATATAATACACATATACGCTCCAAGAATTATGCCTTAAGGGCAAGTCTTTATCGCAATAAAAAAAATAATCACTGTGATGCCTGGAGACACGAGGCGCCGGGGGGAATTATTTGTAGAAACGTGAACTAGTTTCGGTGCATTGGCCGATTTAGAATGCACAGAAAAAAAGCCCTTGGGTGTTTTGGGGCAAAACCACGATTGGATTACGAGGCACGCCGTACTGGCGGACTGATTGCGACCACTGGGTGGTTCCTTGACGTGCAGCCAAACGCACGTACACGCATGGCACCTCCATCGGAGTGTGACCGCTGCGGCCCTGATTGAACGGTCGGCCTGGAGCTCAGCAGCGCAAAGCCACATCCACTGTATAAGCTACCATGGCAGGTGCCGTATAAAAGCGCCGCGAGTCTGGTTACGTGGGGTATTGCTTGTACGCATACAGCACGGACCTACAAGAACGTGTTGTTCATATTTGAAAGTACTCTGGAGGATGAGGGAACCAAGCGCTAATGTAAAAAAAAAGTCTACTCATGGCTTGCGGGAGATCAAAGCGCTTGCTTAATGGAAGCTACACGCTGTATGTTGTTGCCAAATCACATGGACCGTGTATGAGCTTGGATAAACATGATAAGTAGATCTGGAAGTCGTGGCAGTCGCGGTAACACGACAATATGCTGTGGACGTAGAAAAGTCCATACTATTGACGTAAGGTACTGTGTACAGATTACGAACGGAAACATTGCACACTTATGGCATAGGGACCAAATTTTAACTCTTTTTTTTCTTAGCCGAATAGCGCAGGAAAAATACCCACACAGAAAATCATCTTCGTCTAGATCTACTGCACTGCCATCGTGTTTTTGCGCGTTAGTCTGCTAATAACGAACGCCAACCAGCCCAAACTTACGAGCTTTTCTTTTTCAAGGTCTGACTGGCCAGCCACCTTTATCAATGGCATGCTCAACTCGACGGTTGACAGGCGTACACTCTTAGAAACAATTCTAGCTTAAGAACTTTCTTGTCGATACGTGCCCAGATTTCTTACTCACTTACGTTAACATGCAGGACACGTAAATGTTTCTTTCAGAGTTTGGAACCGTCTACTTTTAAAAGGGTTTACGCTCAGTGTTAGCATTACCGAATAATTAGGCAACAGCTGCGCTTCAGCTGAGCATGTGGTTATGGATGTGCTTCCGCGAGATAGCCAGCTCTTCAACGAACGTCGAGGAGGAACGAGGGTCTGGAAAGGATAATCAAATTGAGAGCTGTGTTTGATATTTGGTTGTGATTCTGCAAGATTTCTCAACACTGCCCTTTTCATTCTTTTTTACATTCATTTTCTCGTTGTAGATTTCTTCGCACGCTAATACGGCTGCTGGTCATACAGTTTCACTCCAAGCAGTGATCTTTAGGTTTTCCGGCCAGTGTTATACTTTTATTGATTGTAGTTTTCACCCTGGTAAACTGTCTTGTTAGGATTGCAGTATCTCTGTATATAAAAGCATTCGTATGAAGACGCAGAAGTGCTTGATCGGTGAAATGTGCTTTGTTTATTGTTCATGAAAAATTGAAAGTGACTTAAACGATCTCTGCGTTGCCTTGTATCGTAGCTCTGCACACTTATCCTGCCCATGTATTGCTTCTCCGTTGGTTTACAAGCTCAAGCAGTGACAAAGGAAATAAACCAATGCTGAAGATAACGGTTATCAGGTTACTCTATAGCCCTGTTTCAGAATCGCCTGTGCTAACTACCACAAATTCATCCACGTGATTTCACCAGGGCTTATTTGGACTTTACCGGAACCCAAAAAAAAAAAAATCGCAAGTGACGATGCCGACTTACAGAAGTGTCCCTCTAGAGATGTCTTTAAACTCTTAGCCTACTTTTAATAGCATGTTGAACTATCTTTAGACTGAACTGCCATCGAGGCGTCACTTTATCCGGTAGATGCTTGAGAAATCAATATGAATTGAAGAATATCCAACAGTGCTGTATTCCTTGCTTATTTTTATTTTGCTATGTGGTATAATGTGAAAACATCTGTGCGGTAGGTACGTATACTGCGCGTTTTAATGTAGACGGGTGGCTGGACTCCTATTGTATTGCTTATGGCTGCCTCAGTAAGAATTTCCAGCAATGGGCCCTTCAGCTGGCACGTAAGGAGTTCATTGGTGTAAGGCCATGCGTACTGAATTATGTCACGTTTATATGTTCAATGAGCGGAAAAATGGGAGGAACCGAGGAACTGAGTATTTTCTTAGTTATTTAGTTAGTTATTTAGTTTCTTAGTTACTTACCGAGAAGGCATATTTGATCAGCTGCTCCTTCTGGACACGAAAAAGTCATGTGGGCCTGACGGTATACCGAATGAATTTCTGCGACGATTCGCGGAGTGGTCGACGTATTACCTAGTAATTATATTTCAGAAGTCTTTAAAATGCCACTCGCTACCTCAAGATTGGCGTAGAGCAATTGTGGTCCCAATTTTCAAAGGCGGCAATAGAACAATGTTGAGCAATTATAGGCCTGTGTCTCTCACATCGGTGTGTTGTAAAATATTTGAGCATATAGTGGCAAAATACATCAGACAATTTCTGGAACAAAATAGCTTATTATGTCCGTTTCAGCATGGATTCCGCAGTGGCCTTTCAACTGTAACGCAGTTGATAGAAACGATTCATGATTTCTGTGTTGCTATAGATGCCTGTGTACAAGTCGATGTTATATGCATAGATTTTGCGAAGGCTTTCGACAAAGTTTCACACCGTAAACTGCTCTACAAGCTTCGCAATGTCGGTCTTAGTGAGGATGTTCTCGATTGGATAGGAGCGTATTTAACTGATCGCCAACAAGCAGTCAGAGTGGCAGATACTATTTCAGGAAATCGTGAGGTGTATTCGGGCGTGCCGCAGGGTTCCGTACTAGGGCCACTACTTTTTCTGCTATACATTGATGATATCTCAGCGGTTGTCCAATCACCTGTAAAAATTAAGCTTTTCGCAGATGATTGCCTAATTTATTGTCCGGTAACATGCAGGGAAGATCAATTTAAACTCAACCAGTGCCTTCAAAACTTAAGCTCATGGTGTCAAAAATGGGGTATGGAAATTAATTTAAAAAAAACCACTTACACACACATAACAAAAAGAAAGGAAGTGATCTCGTTCACATATAATATTGCTGATAATATACTGGTAAAAGTATGTAGCTTCAAATATTTAGGTATAACCATAACAGATAAATTGAACTGGCGTCCTCATGTTGAAAATATTTGTCAATCAACGTACAGGAAGTTGTGCTACTTGCAAAGGAAATTACGCCAGGCGACGAAAGAAGTCAAGTTGATTGCATATAAGACATATATCCGTCCGAGCCTAGAATACGCTGGTGCTGTGTGGAGCCCCCATCAAAAGATTTTAAAACATAAACTAGAACGAATTCAAAGAATGTCAGTTCGCTTTATCTGCTCTAAATATCGACGACGTGACTCGGTAACTGAAATGTTAAAAATATGTAACTTGGAACCACTGGAATCAAGAAGGCAGAAGCAGCGATTGAAATTGCTTTTTCAAATACTACACGCAGATGTGAAAATAAACAAGGATGATTATCTGACGCTCTTTCACAAAAGGTTACCACGAACAACACGCAGTACATTCGTGCAACCATTAGTAGCTCGAACAGACTTATTCCGCTTTTCTTTCTTTCCTGACGCTATTAAAATGTGGAATGAATTACCGAATGATGTGGTACAAAAAATGCTATGAGTGATTTTGAGGTTGGCCTTGATAAGTATTTCGCTCACATTGTATAGCTTATATTTGTTCCTTGCATGTAGCTGTGTGTTTTTTTTTTCTACAAATGTTCTATGTATTACAAATGTTCTACTACAAATGATCTTCAGTGTTTGTTCTATGTACAATTCAATTACCGACCCTCCCTGTAACGACCCTCAAGTGAGGGTTAACAGTATGACTAAATAAAATAAATAAATAACCGTGTTACGAAGCTCAGCAACTGTAAAACTGGGCAGACCGCCTTCGACGAAACGGCGCGCACAGTGCAACTGCACAATGAAAAAAAGTAGCGAACCAAACGGTTGTCAAATTAGCACGCGTTTGTCATTCATGAATTTAGAGCTGAAATTCGAACGTCCTGCCTTATTGCTTCCTCGCTAACATAATTTGCGAGAAATGCATTTGTTATTACCTGCCATTGTCCAATCTCTCCGCAAACCCTCAAACATAACTTAAGGCTCATGATAAAAGCGAATAATGTGGTTATCACCAATTACAGGAATGAAAGCTAGCAGCACGTAGAAAGCAATGGTCTCCGCACCAGTAGCCACTAGCACGCATCTCAGTTAACTGACGTATACTGAGAATAACTTTGCCGCACTGTTGCCAATATGGACACAATATGTAAGGTGTGTTGTGTTTCTTTGGTTTCGACGGAGATAACTGAAAAATATTGCTCGCCTAAGAAGCCTTCTGGAACAGAGTAATAACCAAAAAAACTTCGGTTCGAAAGCGTTGTATGAAACGCGGATAAAACAAACCTAGGGGCATTTCCGTTCAGAGATTACTAACATCGAGATTATTGGCACCAAAAACAGCGAGCACAAATGGGTATTCTTATTTCTATTTTGAAAAAAAATTTAAACACTGCGTGAAATGTACCGAGAGTCAATAGCTGCTCTATTTGTGAACTTGAATGCACGTACAGTGACAACTCGCGGTAGTAGCTTTCGTGTGCGGGTCGGTGTTTGTTTCGTTGTTCCCTGCTGTGCCCTAACTAATGTACCAGCTGTACTTGATATGATTTTGGTTTATTCGGCGTTTGCCGAGTACTACAGTGTGGTGTGCTCTCTTCTAGCTTTTTTCATTAATTGCTTGTTATTCCCTTCATGTGTGCTCTGCTGCGTAAATAGGTTTCTTGGAATATTGTCGAGCTGCTACGAGCTGTTCTTGCACCAGAACTTCTACACTTTGGAAAAATGAAAATTGAAATGTATTAAGCATCGACACCCCTGGCTAGAAAGTAGTTGCAATTTGGACGAGAATTCAGTGAAATTGAGGGCCATTTCTAAGTCAGTCGAGGTTAGTGCGCAAGACTGCATGGTCCTTTCTTCAACGACTGCTGTATCCTCGGGCGAATTGTACCGCTGGCGGCCTCGCGTGCTCCCTAAATTACAAAGCCACCTTAACTTTAATTTGAGGTAATGTTCTCAGTACCAATATATCTGCAAATCAACAATGAATTTTAGAGCGTGAAAAGAGAACGCACAAGTTTATGAGACTTCGTACCAAGAAACACCAGTAAAAAACTTTGTCAATATAAATTCGCAATTTTTTTAGCACAAATATTTATACATAAACACAGAAGAATGCGTGAAAACGTCTATTTTTCTTCTAGTGTTTCGGCCAGGCTTCAGGCTTCGTCAAAACACTCACATGAAAGTCGGAAGTCCCCATTTAGTGTATCTGTGCTTCGAGCGACTGATTAACTTCTACTCGCTCTGCGATCTTCTGGCCTCCTACTTAGCTGAGATGGTAGAGCGACCACCCCGGGATCACGTTGGTTCCCATTTGGATTCCTGTACCAGGACGAGTTTTTCTCAACTGCGACACTTCCGTTCTGAGAAACCCGCGTGGTTTTTTTTCGTAGCTTTTTTTTTTGCTACAGCAGAATGGATAAACCGCAGAAGAAGGGGAAGCGGGTGGTTCCAATTTCTTAATCATGAACCTTGCAGATGTTTTTCTGTTGTAACAAAACGAGTACTGGCAGTCCCGCTTCGCAATATTGGTCTAAATTTATCGGTGCCTGTGATCTTTCTTTTGGAGCCCCCATTATGGGCTTCAGTCACAGAAATGTTTGCTTGGCAAGCTAAAATTACCTAATTGAAACCAATCTATTACCACGTTTGATCGTCTTCTCTGCCCACCATAGGTTTCTTTTGATTATTTATTTAGTTATTTATTATTAGACTTTTATGCATGGCTTTCTTCTGATTGCTTTTTTTATCACAGACAAAATTTCACTTTTTACGCTCCCACGTTCAAATTGTTAACTCCCTTGTTTTTGTACACCTAATTGAACCACTCGATTCATGGCCAATCCCCCACTGTGGATATTCGCCACGGCCACTCAGGAGAACAACAACAGCAGCATATAAAGACAACAAACAATGAAGCCGAGGAAAGCACCGGGAAAATTAGCTGTGGAAGGAATGGACATGTATAAAATATTACAGAACGGGAAATGAAAGCGGACGAAAAGATAACTTGCTGCCGCTGGGAGCAGAACCCATTACGCGTGCGTTGCACGACCAGTTGTGCTTTGCTGACGGCTATCATTTAGTTCATAACTTGGGTATTTATGTTTACTATATCTACCCATAGGACTGTTAGGCAGCGCCACTCAGAGCCAGGGTGGGCGGATGTGGAACATCTTTTCTTGCCCAATGGCCTCACGTACCCATCCTTTTAGGAGAGCAGGCACGTGCCTAATAAACCTTCGTGGGCCAGCTAATGGCATCAAGGCTGCCAGAATCAAGACCCTCGCAATAAATAAACGAGAAAAGAACTGGGGGCCTGAGGAATGGGTGACAGTCTTTCCCTTTTGTCGACATTCACGGACCTTTCCAGAAAACTTTGCCGGCTCACACGACTACTGATCTGCTCTAGCTTGTGCTGCTTGTACGCACCCGCTTCCACCAGTGCCTTGATTGTTTTTGCTCAAAAGCGCCAATATGTTTAATCAACTAGGGCCCACTGTAGAACTTGATTTCTTCGTGTTTACGATTATAATGTTCCTCGACACTTTTTTCATTGACACTTCTATTTCAATTATAATATTTGAGAAGTTCATTTATGAATTAAGACTAATTTTATGATTACGCTGAATGCAAGAAAACAACCTGAGTATCTCCAAGCAACGGCAATTACCATTACCTTGGTTCTGTCCAGCTACATGGTATTTGAATATTTTCAAATCTTGGTGCGCGATAGTTAAAAATTATGGTGTTTTACGTGCCAAAACCACTTTCTGATTATGAGGCACACCGTCTTTGGGGACTCCTAAAATTTGACCACCTGGGGTTCTTTCGCATATATTTATATATGCGAAAGAACCCCAAGTATATTTTTGCATTTCACCCCCTTCGAAATGTGGCCGCCATGGCCGGGATTTAATCCCGTGACCTCATGCTTAGCAGCGCAACAGCATAGCCACTAATCAACCACGGCAGATGCACGATAGTTAAGACACCCTGTTTATTCGCACGTTGTTTCAATAAAATCTCCTTGGTAGTCAGCGCTTCAATTTGTCTCATCCGTCCGCGTCCTCTGTTCGCGATGTTCAATTCGGTATTATTTTTCGATGGATAGCTCGCGGAAATGTCCTGGACTTTCTTTCAACTTGTTTGGTTTCGACGGTATGATAAGCTACTACTACGAGAAGTCATTGATCCCATACTCCGCGAGAACATCGGTTAACGTGCGGTGGACAATTTGGCCGCCACTGCCAAAGAGGCTGCGGCGCGTTTTCGTTATTTTCCAGTTAAACATACATGTTCCATAGCATGTAGTGGGACAATCAATTGAAGCATAGGGTTAAAACCCGTGTTACTGACGCCAACGAGTGCATTAAACTGAACTCAAGCACTACTCGACAAATAACGTGAATGGACATCAAATGAAAGCGATGTTCCTTCTTTGTATAGATAACCTCAGTAGACACAAGCTCTGTGTATAAATGCTCTGTTAATGCATGCTGAAGGCCACCAACTGCACTGTTAAATTTCTGTGGCAACCTGTCCAACGGTGTGGTGCCTTGTACGACCAAGATGTCACGAAAAGTTAAAGAAAAATCGTGAACACGCAGATACATTGTGCAAAACTTATACTTCGAGCAATCTCACACTGAATTTGTTCCTTAGTTTATGCTGCTCCAAGGCTCCCAACAAATGTAAAGACTAGCTCAATTCACTGCACGCTTCCGTGCTTTGCTGGTTGTCCCTTCAATGACACTTCTTGTTCAACGTGGAAGCTAACAGCAAAAGTTAGCATTAACAAATGATGCGCAGGCACGAGACTTAAATAAATCTTATTGTTAATTTTTAAGCATTCTCACAGAGAATGTTTTCCTCCATGACGCGTCCTCACCCAGAAAAGAAAGATTAAATTTTATTGAAGAGCAAATTATTGTACTCTTTTCATGAACTTGACAGACACTGCTAAATGTGAAGCTTCGCTACATATATAATACATTCGTATGAACAACAAATGTTACGTGAATAAAAATTTTACGTGATGCCCAGTGGCGAGTGAACTATTTGAATTCGTAAACGTCGTAGAAGAAGAGGTGTGTACTTCATTCGGCACCTTTCCCGTCCCGGTCTCATGATTTTTTTTTTTTTTACTCTTCCTAAAGGTATGCGATTTGGTCTAACTTTTTTGCTTGTATACAGAAGGTTCTACCAGGAAGGGAAACAATGCAACAGTCAGAACACATTTGGCAGGGCTTCCAATGGCGCATTTGCGCTCATGACGTGTTGGGCAGTCGAGACTGTCAATACACCAACCTTCAGTGACGTATCACATCTGTGAGATGCTGGTTCCCACTTCCACAGAGCGCTTAAAAGAATTATGAGCCTCATAATAAGTGCCATGAACTTCACGTCTTTTTTGCCATGATCCAAGCGAATGAAGTGTGCGCGTACTACGCGACGTACTATGACACGCTTAGTGGGTCACCGAGAACACTGAAACCTTAGATTCATCTTATTGAAAAGGAAATTGGTCGCTGTGAATGTGTTTGCCATGAGTCAGTTTATTTATGTTTGTTCATATTGTTGGCGTCTAGTGAGTACCAAAACGTTTTGTATAACAAAGGATTTTCAGATATTTGATCATTTCGCAACACGTTGCAGTATAAATGTTCGAAAACCGTTCCCGAAAAATTACTCACTCCAAGTAATCCTGCCTGCTTTCTTGATTAATTTCGATGAGAACGGGAACGGGCAAAGCGTAAGCCCCGACAAGTCACGCGTGTTTAGGCTCTCTTCTCCTTAGTTACCAATCCAAGTACACATTGTCACGTTGTTCAGTGTCCTGGAATTTATCGAAGCTGCACCAGGTGTATAATTTCATTTTGTACTTCGTATATCTAGCTTGAGTGCAAGAAAATCTGGTACTTCAAAACACTGGTGATGTCCTGAGAATCGCACACAACGCATTACTCGCAGTAGTAGACAAATCTTACAAAGAGAGGTGCCATGGACTTACCACTGCATGGCGCATCAGCGGCTAGCAGAGACGTTGTCGTAAGCACACCGATATCTCTTTCGCGAAACACACAGATCCGGCGTCGCCAAATAGTGCACACTTTCCAAATTCACCGTCGCACTTGCCACACCACTGAACTCAGCCGGTGACACTCATCCGCACGCCGGCTTCAGGCGCAGCAGCCCCGATGCGAACATACCGCGGGGGCCGCTTCTCCGCACTGCTCGTCGAGAGAGGCGATGGAAATAGAAGCGCACGATCCTCGGGCTGGCGCAGTCGACAGGACAACGGGATAAAACAAAATCGGAAAACGTGCCGGGACAAACGCGCAATGGCTTCGCCGCCGCCGTTCACCCAATGCCACGCTCTGGCGGAGGCCGTCGCGGCAGGCGACCGTCGTGGGCCCCAGGTTCGTCGAATGCGCGCCAGATGGCGCAAGCGGGCCGACAGCCGATTGGTCCGACGGGGGAGCACGTGAAACAAGCGTCACAGCGGCGCGCGCTGCTAAAGGCCGCCTTGATCGCAGCATATCGCTTTGCTCCTCTTGCGCCTTCTTAAACTGCACGAACACATCGCAAACGGAACGGCGCCTGTGGGAAATCCAACAGACTCTCATACTCCGAGTTAAAACAAAAACAAGTAGCAAGCGCACTCGAGGCTACGCCAAGAATGTTTGGTGTGAAGTCACGCACAAGCCGTATGCGCCTCCAGAAAGCCTACGGAGATCCTGCAAGAGATCATGAGCGCGGCTCTGACAGCCCTGTAGAAAGAATTTCGTTGAAGAAAATTCAAGCTGCCAGAAAATGACACCATGGCTGTGGCCATGGATGATACCGGCACAAGAATTGCACCAGCTTTGAAATTTCTTTTTCCATTTTGATTACTTTTCAATTACGCTCGTGCTTAAAGAAAGGTGACGACAAAGTGAGAATAACTGCATTCCCTTAGGCTGCCCATTCTTAAGGCCACTAACCGTGATAGGAATCACTGCGCGACTGAACTGTCGGCGAAGCACCGAAAGACTTAGGAATAAAGCAAACATAAACAAGGATGAAGAGCAATATTCAGTAAGATCTCAGGTTCGCTCATTCCATAATAATTTCATAGAGCTCGTAGAAAAGCATACTCGCAATGAATGCAGAACTGCATAAGCACGGAAACAAAGAGAAAAACGGACAATCAGAAGATTGCTAGACACCCATAAAAGCAGTTGCTCCAAAACACTGCAAAAGTACTGAAAGTTGGCCGAATTGGTCGCTATTGATTATGAAATCGCAGCACGCACCTTTGTTATCTCTGACTTGTGTCTCGTTGTACGCTACAGCTGCATATACTGTTTATTCTATATTTAACCAATATTGTTAAGCCAGTTTCGTTCAGGGTTGCAGAGTGGTGAGCTCCATTCCATTCCCACTCCATTCCGGGTAGTGGAGATCCCCGTGATTCCACTTATTCGAACTCCAAGAAATGGTGAGAGTTGAGCCGTTCCTACCCTTTGAATGCCTGAGCTGATCCGCTCCATTCCGTTAATTCCAGCAAATGAACGATATCTCTGTATTTTGTCACTACATGCGTTAGCTTGCCTCTGAACTAAAACATATTTTTGAAGTCCTAGATATGTTACACACAATGTCACGTATTTTCTTTTTTCGTACAAGAAACATGGCTATTATTTCTACAGAACGTTGTTGCCAGTAATATCTGTAATCTCTACTGTTTAGAAAGAAGCCTTTTGCCAATTTTGATTTTGGCAGACGTATATATATATATATATATATATATATATATATATATATATATATATATATATATATATATATATATATATATATATATATATATATATATATATATATATATATATGTGTGTGTGTGCTGTGCAAACAATAACGAGTCCTGAAACGAAGCATTGCGCGAAAATTCGGACGGCAGAGACATAATGTTTATAAAACAGCGCTAAAAAAGATAATAAAACCGTTGGCAACGTCGTTCTCGGCCTGCATTCTCGTGCGGTCACTCGTGCTCTTGCTAAACAAAATGATGCTTGTCAACTAGAAGTTTCTCGTTTTAAACGCAGTTCAGCATTATAAGGCAGGAAGATTTCCGGGTATTCAGAAGTGTAGTATACACGCAGAATAACGTGTTTATATTTACCGAGGAAAATACAGTCACCCATAACTGGATAACGAAAGAACCGGTAGAAGATATACAATATATTGATTAAATCGAGTTTAGCGAAACCGACAAAGTTGCTGGTTTTTTAGTTTTGTAGGCGCGCGTTAAAATGAGATAGCTCCAGCACTAAGTGCCCATATCCGTTCCAACTAAATTCCAGAACTTTGAACTGCTATTTTATTGCCATGCCATCTGTCTGACTCGTGCCATCATTGCATTCCTATTTCATTCCGAGCTCTTCATTCCTACACCGGAGGTGCCACTCCGTGACTCTGATTTCATCCACTCCCTCACCCATTCCAAGCTGCCTTGTGTGAATTCATTCGATTCTCAGTGAAAAATGAAATTTACAAATAAAGACTTATTGTAAACAAGTATTGGGAATTACAACCAAAGAAGTAGAAATGTACAATAATGCCATGAATAGTCAGAAATGTACGGTTCTGGTAAAAATGGCATAAAGCGTGCAGCTTTTTTGCTGCAGTTATCTGTCGTCATAGATATGTAAGAATATATGACACAATGCAATGTGATATACGCTAATGAAAAACGCTGAAGTAGCTTCAATGTTGATTTCACGGCGTTCAGAGGTCACGGCTCTAACAAAAGAAAACAGCATTTAGTATGTTGCCGGCTCAACTCTTCACTGTGGCATTTACCATAAAACCATCGTAAAACTTCCATATAAGGTCATTGTCAAGGCACAGTGTCATGAAGATTTTTACAATGTGCATGAGAAATACTCCATTTGGTTTTTGTGTAGCCAAAGTACGTTTGTTAAAAAGGAATTTGCCTCTTAACCTCGAGAAGGAGAACAGAGGGGCCCGTTTTTTCTAAGTCACAACCACCTATAGCCAACAGAAGGGAAGCACAGGAGAGATTTCTTGCTTATTTAATTGAAATGTGTGTTTCAATAGAATAAACAAAAGCAAAAATAAGCATTGCCGAAGCTGCAGCGATTACCTTTGTACGAACGCACAGCCGCCCAGAGAGAGAGTACATAGAATGGTAGAACAAGGCAGAGAGAGAAACAGTAGAAAGGATAGAACCGGTAGAATTGAAGCAGTCACGAAACGATTCAATAATAGCATCGTCACTCTTCATTTGTTGCACTTTGCATGCATGATGAAAGCCTGCATCAAAAAGCAAGGAAATGCTTCTACTGGACCCACCAGGAGTGGAGCCAAACTAGATAAAATTAAATACAAGGTACGGCACGGCTCTTTCTGAAAAATAAACACCGTGCAAATTTGTGAAGAGGACAACTGACTCAGGGCGAAGCCGCCGGGCCAACGCAAAGCCGCATTAAAGCACTGCAGCCTCTAGACATCATGGAAGCGGCCGCTCTTCAAATCAACACTCGCCGCATTAGCTTTGTGGCTATGGCGTTCCTAGAGCTTGCGGGTTCAATCGCGGCAGGGCGAAAGGAAAAAAGTGATCGGGTACTTGGATTTAGGTGCATGTTAAAGAATTCCAGGTAGTCTAAAATTAATACGGAGTCCGCCAGTACAATGTGGAGGACTGGATTGCATTCTAATCAGATTGCAGTTTTGACACGCAATGCCATATAATTTAATTTAGGTCTAGCACTTCTGCCATGATGCGATGCGCAGTGTGAGGCACTGACAGTGCTAATCTCCTTGCAGGGTATGAACAATGGCGCGCAACAACGCCTCAAGCAAACTCGTTCCGCTGTGTGTTATGTGCACAACATAGACAAACACAAATGGCGCATGCAAGGTAACGTTTCACAACTCACTACTCTCGCATTAAAACCTAAACATTTGTCGTAAACACCACAGCCAATTATCGCCAATTGGCGCAAAGAGCACAAAAATCTTCGCTTACATCGATGCCCACAGTGCGGGGCATCCTCACAATTTCTTTCGTCCACTTTCGTTTTCATTTATTTATCATTTCAACTTTTCAAGTGCAATAAACGAGCAATTCCTGCTATGTCTTCTTTGTTGTCATTATCTTTTGGTCTTATTTGTCTGTTAACCTGTGGTAGCCTAGAATAAGCGCATGCTATATTTCATTCAAATAAGCATGTTCTCGTGTAATGATGGCGTTGGCACGTCTTAACTCCAATTGACTTGTTCACGTAAGAGCTGAGAAACCAATGTCTGCAACAAAGCTCACGGTAGTTCCCATCAAGTTACCTCAACCTGTTCGAGGGAAGTCGCCAGACCTAGACTCCCGGTAAACCTAGCACAGCATCGCATCCACCGCAACGAGATCGGCTCTGCAGTCGACTCCAGGGTCTATGGACTTGCTGCTGCTGCCCGACCTTGCATACGTTATCGTTCGTTTTCTTTTGAACTCTGTTTTATTGGACCACTGTTGAGTGCATTCTTGCGCAGTGTTAGTTTTTATGTCCACTCTTAATTCCTCGTTTTATTTCTTTTGTCGTCATCATTGATGTATATTAAGTAGATGTGGGCTAGTGTTCTTGTGGGGGGGGGGGGGGGGGGGTGGAGGGGTGTGTTGCTTTAATTTGTGTACCGTTGTCAGACGACTAATATTTTTTTCTCTTTCTACTGACTCTGTCTCCTTCACTGTGTGGGCTTGAGTGCGGAATGACCTGCCGGCTTGTGTACCCTATCGACGACTTCGCTCCAACAGCGAACGGGTGACAAGCCGGGACGCTCCAATTACTACGAATAATCACTTTAACTTACCATTACTACCATTACTATAAAGCAATAAAGTACCGTATACCTTCCACGGTCGTTCTAGTGGTGGTTTTCAACAGCTTCGCTTGTCATCTGTTGTAGCTATAAAGGAAGAACGAGACGGCCAGACGAGGAGTCACATACGCACACGTTTAATGATCTCTCAGACGTGTTCTATCTCAAGAAGAAGAATAGCACGCGCTGCCCGATCACTGACCACGCGCAGTCACGGGGAACTATGCCTCCCCGCTTTCACTAGGTGGGAGCATGTACAACATCTAGAGCAAGCCCGAGCCGAGCCCGGGCCCGTGATACCAAGCCCGGGTCCGGCCCGGGCCTGGGTGTACATTACCGAGCCGAGCCCGGGCCCGGCCAGGGCCCATGGTTCCAAGCCCGGACCCGGCCCACGCCCGGGCGTTCACTACTAAACTTAGCCAGGGCGCGCGTGTTCATGACGAGGCCTGGCCCGGGCCCGCTAGACGATATTTGTTGTTGATGATTATTATTACTGATGCCTTGCGCGTTGTACCGGGCGATCAGACGGAAAATCCGGAGTGTACATGCATGGAAATGTTGCTTTACCCGCGGTGGTAGCTCAGCGGTTAAGCTTTTGCGCTGTTGAGCCCTAGGGCGCGGGTGTGATTCCCGCGGCCATGGCAGCCGCATTTCGGTACGGGTGAAATGCCAGAACTCCCGTGTACTTATATTTAGGTGCACGTTAAAGAACTCCAGGTGGTCGAAATTAATCCGGTCCCCACTATGGCGTGCCTTGTAATCATATTGTGGTTTTGGCAGGTAATACAAATGAATATAAATGAAATGTGGTAAATGTACGTGTGGTACATGACAACTCATTATAATAAAAGTATAGTGACTAAAATCATAGCAACAAAATTTATTTAAAAGGAGTGTACAACTAAAATGTAAAATGGGATAGAAGCAAACCCAGGACATTTTCTTTATGCTCTTTTCTTCATTCGTGTTGGAAACATTATTTATGCAATTTTTAAAAGAGGCCCTTGAATAATAATTTGCTGCAGCAAGATAAAAAAGCTTTTTCATATAATATATTTTGTATATATTTCATCAGCATGAGCAGATGAAATACAAATGGTTCATATTCTAACGTCGACAGCAAACCGTAATCGCCACGTAAATTTTAATTACATAATCAACCCCTCCGGCAGCATACTTGGTGCTATTCCAGATAAATGGTCTCTCCCTCTTTAATGAAATAAAGATATAAAATAGGCTTAAAATAACACCAAGTGACACAAAAAGACCGCACCTGAGAACGATACCACAGGAATAGGAGTCTGAAAAGGCCAGCAAAAGGCAAAAATTTACATGCTTTTGTGCAAAAAGAGCATGTTGTCCAGGTTGCCCGGCTTCAAGCAGGTCCTCTTCTCTTGGAGTATGTATCCAGCTGCACTAAAATTGCGTTCGCTACTGGCGCTCGTAGATGGGATGCAAGTACTTTTTTTGCAAGAAATGAAAGCCCTCGGTAATTCCTACACTGGGCCTTCCACCATTCAAGCAGTTTCTCAATGTTCTCACACGAGTCACTGTAACGAAGGTAACTCTCAAGCTCACTCTCGCCTGGCTGAGTTTCCGCAGCATCATGCCACTCCTTAAATTCATCAACGAACGTAAGCTTCGCTGGGGGTCCATTATCCAGCTGGTCTGTGCTCGTTTCCCCTTGTGGAAAACGCATATGTGCATCAATCAACAATTGGCGTACACTGACCTGAACAGTTTTTCTCACCTGCTGATCAAGCACGTGGAGATGGCGGAAAGACGGCAACAAGAACGTTGCGATTTTGTAAAGCTCTCCTATGGACATTTTTATTTGAACAAATTCTAGCGTGCTCGACTTGAGCTTGCACACTTTGGTGGGTCTCTAGAAGCAGCAGTAAGGTGCTTCTTCAGTTTTGTGTAGTACATCAATACAAGGGGCAGCGTTACAACTTTGTCTTGCTCAAGCTTTGCGCTGGCCTCCTGGAAGGGCTCCTAGAATTCGACGACCTCCGTCAACAAGGCCTTATTGACGTCTTCCAAGAGTAGATGGCCCTTTGAATCCAGGAGGGTCTCTATCACGTCGTACTGAGTTAGCACGGACATGATAATGGCCAGCTTCGAATTCCACCGCGTGCATATCTCCTGGCACACACCGTGTGGTAGCTGGCTCGTCAGTCGACTATGTTTTAAAAAAGTCACGACAGCCTTCACTTTTTGCAGTTGTTTCAAAAGGTCGGGTAGTTCGTGAGCGAGGTACCCGTCATCAAACGCATTCCGAAGAATGGTGTTCAAGACGTGAGCACGGCTGTTCATTCTGGCATACGGACGCAGCACGCCAATTATGTTGGCACCCTGGTCTGTCACGAACACCACATTGCTTAACATGCCTTCATCAATCCCCAACTTCGCGTTCCTTCGTGCAAAATCTTTACGGATGTTCTCTCCCATTTTTCACTCGGGGGGAAAGTCGCTGGTTAACAAAACAAGGCTTCTCAGCTCCCATTGAACACTCAAGTAATGCGCCGTTGTAGTGATATAGGCTACTTTCTTGTAGTCGTCGGTACACATGTCAAGGGTCATCGAGCAGCGATCTTCCTTCAACGCTGACTGGATCTCAGGCATCACCGCTTCTCGAAGTTCGTTTGCAACTTCGGACACCCTGCGAGACACCGTCGTAGGATGCGGAATCACTGTCTTCGTGGATATACTCCCGTACTTGGCACCGATAGCAATCAGTTCGTCGGCAACCTTTAGGAATCCATCGTCGCAAACAACGTCAAATGGCCGCATATCATTTGCGCACCACTTGACGCAAGCAGTCGTTAGGTTTCCCTTAACGGTAGATGAAACCTGGAGTTGCTGCTCGGTGAAGAATGAAGTAATGGCAGCGGTGTCATCTGCAGCCCTGCACTTGTGGTGCTTCAGGTGCGACGTTCCTGTCTTCCCACCATCATATGCGAAGAAAGCTTTGCAGCTTTTGCGCTGCACATGCCCTACTGGTGATAGGGTGTGCACGTCAACAACTTCCAGGAAACGTTTCTAAACCTGGATTTTCTTAACTTGCTTGGAGACGAGCTTTAGCTCCCCGGTAGTGAGATTATCTCTTTATACACCTGCATTCATGGTGCCACGTGTACAGGAAACAAATTACAAACTATATAACGACGGTAACCAACACATTAAAAGCATAGCGCGCTCTGACGAGCTACGACAGAACAGCCAAAGCCTTCTATTTTTCCACGCTTTTTCAGTAGATGGTCCCACGTTACGCACGAAGCAGTTCCTCGAAGGAGGTTCCTTATGGGTGGGCCGCGCTCTGCGCATGCTCCGCCTAGCCGGCTGTCGCCTAACAACGGAGACCGTCTCTTAGGCACTGCTTCCTCCGTGCGCCTCTTATTTCTGGTCACGTGTGAGGAGTTAGCAAATTGTCGCAGCGGTCGCGGCAAGGCCTTCATTTTCTGGTTGGTGCGAATTACACGCGCGTGTGCCTTGGGATGGTTCAGGTGTGCGCCTCGAGCAAGACAGTTCCGAACTTACGATTTCTGTGACAAGGAATGTCTCTTTAATTTCCTCACTGCCCAAGCGAAAAATAATATGACGCTTTGAAGGAGATTTAAAGCTGACATACGCCTTAACATCAGCCCTTCTACCAGAAGGATAGACATATGCCGGGTGTTTAGTTAACTTGGGCCAAACCTTAAAAATATGCAGATGCTTCGTAGCTCGACAGAACCAAGGTAATGTTGTTTGCCATCGTTTGCAGATACTCGGGTTATTTTTTTCCAATTCGCCTAATTAGGTAACTTATCTTAATTAATTAACGACTTCTCAATTATTACAATTAGATGAAAAGTGTCAATGACATAATTGTAGAGCAACATGGAAAACTCCCGACACAGCTTTCTGTAGCTCAATACGTGATACATATAAGTGTTTTCCGAGCGTGAAACAAGTTCGCGAATACACGCAAAATTGTCGTGCAACTGGCTGCTCGAGGCATTATATATATATATATGTGTGTGTTTGTGCGCGCGCGCGTGTGTGTGTGTGTGTGTGTGTGTGTGTGTAGGTGAATTCATGAGCGTACTGCATAAAATAAACGCACCAGTAGCAATAGATACCACTCACAGTAGCGCTAATAAAATGTAATAGTATCGAGAGCAGTAACAGTGTAATCGCAGAAGTGGTAGTGTGGAAATTGTTTGAAGAGCGGTTTTTTTATGTAACTCACTTTTCCTGACGCGGAAGAAATGTTCGTTTTTGGGGAAAGAAATTCAAACTTCATCTGTGTTTCGCTTTTCTTTACTAAGGTATACTAATAGCCAGCTCTTTGCACGTGTCACTTCAGCTTGGCACAAAATACCTTAGACCATGCAATACATAATGTTCGCGTGTGCTCGAAGGCCCGACTTGGCCTTCTAATGAGTGGGCCCGAGTCCGGTCCGGACCCGCGGCCTCAAGCCCGGGCCCAGCCCGGACCCGCCGGAACATGCTTCGGATGGCCCGACCGGCCCGCTGGCCGGGCCCGGGCTTTCGGGTCGGCCCGGGCCTGCGCAGCGCTCTAACTCAACATCTTCCCAACAGAGCCAGCGAAGCTCGTTGCAGCAGGCGGCTTCACGCACTTCCTACTTCTACAATGCATGTGGGAAGCGTCTTGGCAACACGCACGGGTGTATGATACACCGTCACTGATACAAACACTATGTGCGTTTATTTTAGCAGGGGAATAGCGAACTATGTGGGTTCTGTTCCTGCGTGCAGCACCACTGTCGATGTTAACCCAGTAGGACCGAGGCTCATCGGCTGGGGCTTGTACGGTCGCTTTGCACTTGAGGTCTGTGAACCAGACGTCGTCTCCATAGAATAGCTCCGGCAGGTCGCGGACACCGTGACGCCTGTCGAAGTCTTTCCTCCGACGTTTCCCGTACTCTTCCCCGAATTTCCGAAGGCTCTCTTTATCCAGCAGTTGGGGTGTCAGCTTGGTCGGACTAAGAGGAAGCTTGGTTTTTAGCCGATGACCCATCAGTGGTACCGCTGATGGGTCATCGATACCCATTCTTCAAAGTAGTCGACACGTAAGCTAGAACCGTCAAGTAAGAGTCTATCGTCTTTGTCATCGACGTTTTGATGACATTTACCACAGCCTCAGCAAGTCCATTGCTCTTAGGATAGTGAGGGCTAGACGTAATGTGCCTGAAGGCGTAGTCCTGAGCGAAGAGTGAGAACTCAGTCGACGAAAACTGCGGGCCGTTGTCCGTTGTCGGAAACCACTTCCTAAGGAATCCCGTGGCGTGCAAAATATCTCTTGCATTGGTTGACTACAGCTGCGGACGTAAGCTTCTCGAGCCGAGCCAGTTCAGGGTATCTTGAATAATGATCTGTTGCTATCAACCACCATTGGTTCTTATAGTGAAACAAGTCCGTTGCAAGGCGTTGCCAGTGTCTTTCTGGAAATTTGGCACTTTTTAGTGGTATTTTCCTGTTGTTGTTTCGACGCATTGCTGACATTGCTTCACTAGGAACGTTACATTAGCTTCTATAGTGGGCCACCAGACACAATCTCTGGCTCGAGCAAATGTCTGTTGTGCCGAAGTGTCCTTCATGTGAGAGTCGTGGGACTTCGTTTTGGCAAGAGGCAGGGACAACTCGAGCAGCGTAGCGTAGTAAAATGTTTTCTATAATGAGCTGGTGTCGATGCTCGTAGAAGGATTTTAGGGCCCCTCGCAAATCTCGCCTGGAGGGCAACTCTTTTTTCTTGCTCCACCGGCGAAACAGGCACTAACAGGGCCTGTTTGTTGGGATGCCTTTAACCATTGAAGGCAGTGCTCCTTTATTAGAAAAGAGGTTTCCCAAAGAGCATACGAAAGCTGCCACGTTTTCTTCGAACTCTGTGTCTTCTATTCTTTGAGAGGTGCTCTCGAAAGAATGTCTATGGCTAGAATGTCTTTGCCGGGTACGTATGCAATCCCGTGCTGGTATCGCATCATTCTCATCTTTAGCCTCTGTAATCTGGGTACCAGGTCGTCAAGGCTCATCGAAGTTAAGATGGGAAACAACGGCTTATGGTCCGTCGCCGGCTTGAACAGATTTCCGACAAGATAATTGCCGAACTTGTCACATGCCAGACTGAAGCACGAGCCTATATCTCGATTTGAGCGTAACGCTTCTCGGTCTATGAGAGTAATCGTGAAGCATAAGCGATGACAGAAAACTTGCCATTCGTTTGCTTGTACCGGATTAATACACCAAGTACGAAGGACGATGCATCTGCAGTGACGACCGTTTCTCTCGATGGATGGTAAACTCCAAGAACAGGGCGAGACGAGAGCACCGACTTCCACCTGTTGAACGCCTGCTGTTGTGGGGCCCCATCCCAAGCAAACTCTTTCTTCTTTGACCGCAAACAATTAAGTGGTTGCAGGACTTCGGAGAGATTGGGAATGGATCTGGCGAGGTATGTTGCCAGTCCGAGAATTCTATGCAGCTCGGTCCTGTTTCTTGTGTTCTCCATTTTCATAATGGCTTCAACTTTCTTTTCGTCGGGTCGTATTCCATGTTGGTCTAGCCGGTGTCCAAGGAAAGTGAGGCGCTGGACATTAAACAACCATTTGGTTTCATTCAATGTCACTCCAGCCTTGACGAGTTGCTGCAGCACATTTCTGAGTGTCTCATTGCGCTCATGCTCATTCGAATCTCAGATAAGGATGTCGTCTATGTGACAGAAAACCGTACTGATACTTTGTGATATGCATGACATCTGTTTCTGGAAGTGTTCAGGAGCAGACGCAATTGCAAACGCTAACCGGTTCTAATAGAAGCGTCCAAAAGGTGAGGTGAACGTGGGTGAGCTTTTTAGAACTTTGCAAAGAGGAATTTTCCAAAATCCACAGTTAGCGTCCAGCTTGGAGAACACTTTTGCTCTATGAAGAAGTCCGAGAGGGTGCTCCACGGAAAGGATAAGGTGCCATTCTCTCAGAATGTGGCGGTTCAGTTCGTTGAAGTCCACGCAGATTCTCACGTCTCCGGGGTGCTTTGGGACGGCTACCATTGCTGCACACCACTCAGTCGGCTCGTGAACAGGTGATATGACACCCAGTTTCTGCCTTCTTTGTAGCTCCAACTTTGTCCTTTCATATAAAGGCATTGGTGTGCGGATCCCATAGCTGAGCGCGAAAGGTTGCGGTCCTGCTTACAGCTGAATTCGGTGTTCCTTGTGCAGCTTGCCGAGTCCCTCGAACAACGCTAGAAATTATTTTTTCGGCGCAGCGTGGCCTTAGTCGCATTTGCGCCATTAAACTCGAATTAGCTAACTCTTTCGGATTCACTTTCTCAGCAATGGCGTTTACTAATCTCACGATTCGGAGTTCTTTGATGGCTGGCTTGCCTATCAACGGAGTGCGAACCTCATCTAAGACGTAGACATCCTAAGTAGTCGTACGGTCGCGGTAGATGAGCTAGAGTTGTGCCACTCCTGCGGGTGGAAGAAGCTTTCGGTCTGGACCATCTAGCTGGCGAGGAGGAGCTGAGAGAAAATGTCTGACCTTGAGCATCTGGAATACTTTCTTCAGAGAGAGCAACAGTGGCGTAGATTTCCTCGGCTCGCTCGCCCAAGATGTAGAGTAGCGCGTCTACTTGATACTTCTCGGGCTTAACGCTCAACCCTGAAGAGGTTCGGAAACATTAAAATATTTGTTTCCAATTCGGCCAATCGTTCGGCGACGAAAGGTTGAAGGCGTCCGGCATTTGAATTACGAATGACGCCATGGCCTCGAACGTTCAGCGGTCGCGTTGCTTGAGTACCGAGATGTGCGTATAGGGAGCAGCTCACCGGCGCTTCGTTACTGGCATCGTCCTTTGCACGGAGGAGGACTAGGAGCCGATGTCCGCTAGTAGAACCTGTTTTTCTGACACCATGTTGTAGTCAGGAAGGAAGAGCGAGACGGCCAGACGAGGAGTCGCATACACACTTGTTTAGTGGTCCCTCAGACGCCTTCTATCTCAAGAAGAAGAGCACGCGCTGCCAGATCACCGACCACGCGCAGTCACGGGGAACTATGTCTGCCCGCTTTTACTAGATGGCAACATGTATGACAATCCACTTTCGCAGGGCCGGGATGGCGAGTCACTTTTTACCCGGCCCTACAGGCGCCGTTACATTACGCATCGCTGAAGAGGCACGGTGACCTGTACGTCTGAGGACTTAGGAGTAACAAGGAAACTCCAAAGCACTCAACGACGCTTGACATCGGCCTGTTACGTATCACGCTGTTGATCTCGCTTGATTTCTAGTCCTACAAGGAATCCCGATTTTGCCAAAAGCTGCTGGTAGACCACGATGGACCGTATCTTGCCTATGACAAGGTCTGCGAAGTGAACTATACTATCACGCGCCTGAAGAACACTGGTACACGCTCTGCTAGGACACAAGTAGCGTATGTCGCCAGGTTAAAATTATACACGCCACGACGAGCCACTTTACCCGCCCGGTGGGCTTTGTTTGCGAGGAGAGGTATGTTGCGTCCAAGTGCTAAAAGAGAGGCGTGGAGATCAAAAAGAAGAGGAGAACGATGACTGTGTAGCGGCCGATACTGCAGTTTGTAGCCGACTTCAAGGCCTAAATAAACCTCTTCCGAGAATTCGTAACAATATATAGCCCCCGAACAGTGTGTGAAGAACCCAAAGCATGCTAAGGCTTTAAAATTCTTTAGGACTGTACACCTTCCTCGTCATTAGCCCTGCGCTACTGAGCGACATTTGTCGAGCTGTGCCCACTTCGCCTGTCTGTCACCACGCCGTCACGCAGTCGCGAAATTTCACCATGTTAAAGTGACCTGTGCGCACTAAATGTGTACTGTCGCCATGCACAATCAGCAGGAACTGGGAAAACAGGGCAGGTCACTTTAACTCGGTAAACTGAAACAATTACACGTGAACCTCGTCTTCTCTTTTGGAATTCGTGAGATCTTCATGTTTCTATACGCGTGGCCTATTGAATCAGAGAGATCCCCTCAGAGAGAAAGCCCTCCCGATGCTCACCCAATGATAGGAAGATGTCGAAGCAAAGCTATTGTGTGCACTTCTCATCATTCCAATCAATAGGGCTTAATGCCGACAGAAAATGAATTGTTCTTTCGGAATACCCGGAGACTGACCCGTTCAGAAACAAATAAAAGATCGCTGCGAACCGACCACTCTGGCGCTGGCTACTCTAAGCTGCCGGGCAGAATGAATTTCTCTGCGTAAAACAAAACAAATTTTTGAGAGTGGGGGAGGGCAGTAAACGTTGTCGACTGCTTTCTGAACTTAAGACATTGCTCTGCTAATTCTTCTTCACTGAAGGTCCGTTTTATGAATATTTTAAAATCTACTAGTTACACGCCGCTGCAATTTTCAACCATTCCCGGCAAGCTAAGCAAGGGGAAGCAGAACGATCGCAGACACAGGTACCATCCCCTTCATCCAGTTATGTACTTTTATTTCCCTAGCTCAGACTTACCTTCTTCTGCGCGCTTCTCACCTCTCCTGAACCAATTGTATAAAAGTATAGAGCGTTTGATTGGGCTGTTTAAACAACGGCGTGGGTCACCAACCGTTGCTTGCGTAGGCGGTTACGTATATTTGACATCAGGAGAATGGATTAAAATCAAAATTGTATACGTTTTACGTTATACGGCCCATAGTGTCTTCAATGATTGCACGTTTTTAACTGATGATCACTCAGAGCAAGTGCCGGCTTGTTGTCTACTTTAGAAAGTGAATCAAATACTACTGTCTTGGCTGTACTGGCTTTAAGCTTCAGTTTGCTTTACGATGGCCAGCGTGCAATCAAACCTAACCTCTGCTGACGTGATTTACGACGTCGAGAAGAGAGTGGCGAAGGACTCTCAATAATGTTTTCCATCAATCCATTCATTCATCTAGAAAAGCAATAAAATAACAATAACATTGTCTCAACTATGAAGAAAGACCGGCCAAGGATGCTACCCTATGGAACTCTCAGACCAACAGGCTTCACCACAGAAGCCGAGCCACTAATTAAGGTCGACATATTATCTTGCAAATATGACATCAACCTGAGGGCCGCACCTGATATGCTGCAGAATAGAAGTTTTTAAGCTGTACCTGCTGGTGAATGCTTTCAGAAGCGTTGGTGAGATCCAGAAAGACACCTGATTATATGTTGTTTTCAAGGCTTTCTAGAATAACGGGTGTTTTTAGAGCTCAGCTAGTAAGCGCAAGTTCTTGCGGCGAGTGTCAGCGGTGGCGTAAGCTGGCGAACGAGCACAGCAAGAAATGAAAGAGCGAACGCGATACCCAGCTGGGGATAAAAGACGCGAGGAGGAAAGCGGAGGATGAGGCCATGGCGAAAGGGTGAGAATAACAGCGCAGTGCGGCGACGATGGCTAGGAGATGGCGCCACACTAGCGCGCGTCGTGTGGGAGGTTTGTCGGCGGCGGGTGCTGTGAATCGCGCCCACGCGTCACCCATGCGTTGGCTCTCGCAACCTTCAGGTTAGCGAGGCAGTCGCACCACCCTTAGCTCCGTTTGTAACATGTCGCAGGAGACTGATTGTCCGCGCCAGCTTATATATCGCGAAATCAAAATGCGTATGGAGCTGCACTCAAATTTCCTATTGTGGAGTATCGTAATCGTCGGTGAATCTTTTTAGACCTTACAGAGTTTTTAAAGTTGCTCGTGGCAGATAGCATAATTCTGCTTTTTGGCGCGGGTAATTCCCGTTGCTTTCACTAATCCAGCAGAATGACTAAAATTACTCTATCTATTACAGAGAACTTACCGAAAATTACGTATGGTCAAAAAAACACCCCGTACGTTCCTTTCGCGCAAGAAACGCATGTTCGGTCGATTTGGCTTTCCATCTCAAAAAGAATGTGTTCTAAAACGCTTCATCTAATGAAAAATATTTACTACTTAACTTCTTAATTATACAATTTAGGGCGCACGTTGAAATCGCGAAGTTGAAAATGAAAACCTATAAGCACAAGTTTTCCCGTATTTGTCCTTAGATACGTTCTGACCTACGTTAGCGTCGCAGTGAAATGTTTCCTAAAAGGCCATCTCTAGGATTTCTGGACGATAATAGCTGGTACGCAAAGGAGCTTTATTTAGCAAGCTTTTGGGACGGATATTCCGAGTGTCAGTGTTGGGATACCTGCTTAGCACAAATGACGTCATGCTTCTCGGCTTTACGTTAGCCAGAGCGCCAAGTGTCCTCAAGTGAATTAGTAAAAATCTAATAAGGAACCTTTCCTATTAGCAGGACGTCGCGATTTCTCAGACAGCTGTTTTTAGCGTCTTGGCGGAACCCAAGTACGTTTGCAGAGCCATTTGTCAAAAGCGCTTAGAGGCTAGGCTCACCGCAAAACCGATAGAGTAGGCGTGCCCGCTGAGCCAGGATTGACTGGACAGTGGTGCAACCGCGGCGCGAACGAGAAGGTGGCGGGAGCAGAGGTGCCATGTAGCCAACTTGTTGCGGGCCTGAGAGCATCTGCTGCGTCGACAGAGGCCTCAGCGGAAGAGAGCTGCAGTAAGCAATGCTGCCAACACTAGGAAAATTTCCCCAGATCTAGAGATTCTACTGCTTGCTTAAGAAAATGTTTCCAAATCTAGGGAGGACTTGTGCTATGTCATGGAGGAAAGAGAAAAACTCGGAGACTTTAGAAACCACTGCTGCGACGCACCAATTATCGATACGGAGAACTGCTGAGGTTACGGCATGTTTTAATTTCAGCCAGCCCAAAATAATTTCCCGTTACCATGCGAAGCATGAGATGGGGTCATACATCACTCCAGTGAACGTCCCTCGTCACGTAAACGACAAGGTGCAGATGGTGCACGGCGGAGGCACAAACACGCGCTTGCATGCAAATTGTTCTTCTCTTCTACCCATGTACTCCCTCGAGAAGGTGTAGATGTCCGTCCTTAAATAAAATATTTACCTGTAACCGGCTAAACATACGTATGCCGCAATGCCAAACGAAGTAGCAACTGCAAATCTCGGCCTAAGTGAACACATATAACTAGCGCTAAGCAAGACTAGGCGGTCGGAGCGCTGCGTAGCCGATTATGGATCAGGCTCGCATTGTAGAGTCCCAGGGGGCCTGTGTATGGGTGCATTTTGGTGTAGAGGAAAGATAAAAAAATCAGACACGTATCGGCGTGCTTCGCTGCAAATGACTTGTAAGCGTGCAAACGTGGTGCTACTAAATGAGTTGATCATTGCATGTCAGAAAAAATGATTGCGCATTCTTTATATTAGTATCGTGAAGGGACACACAGCGATTTGTGCTTTGCAATGGTCTGTAATCCGTGGTAATCCCGTGCCAGCATCCGTACAATTCAAACAATTAATGTTTCGCGTGAATCTTGGCATTTTGCTGTTCAAATCTGTTTCGCATGTGAAGCGAGTGTAAACATGCTGGCATCTTGTTCTGTGAATGTATTTTCAAGCAGGGCTCTGCGTTTTTATCTGGAAGAATGCTGGCCAGCATGGCTTGCACTGCAGCAGCATTTGAGCTTTAGTGCAGTGACTTCATTAGTTTATGAAAATACTTTGCAAATAAATTCAAACTAAATTTTCAGTCTACTAGCATAAAAAAGTATATCTACACAAAAACTGTATTGACAAACTGAGCAAGTGTGTTTGAAAAATGTAGGAAGAACTGTTTATACAATTTTGGGGAAAATTGACTTCAGAGGTTGGCAGCACTATGTTCAGATGTAAGGAAAGTGAGACCACATTATAGTTTCGCGCGTGCTTTTCCCGTGATGTGTTGAGTTTTTTAGGGCATATATGATGGGGAAAATAACTTCTCCAGCGTTGTAATACGGAGTATGGTACAAGTCTTCGAAGGAAAAGTTACTGCTGTTATTTGTGCAAAAAAAAAAACGATGATCAGTTGAACTATGGATGCCATCCGGGGGAACAATCGATCCCTTCAATCTGTGCTGAAAAAAATTAAAAAAGAACATTTCGAGCGCAAAGTCGTGGGCAAAAAATGGAAAGCGCGCCACTATCTAGTATATTGTTACAATGCGTAAAGGTATTTTCCTGCGTTTTGCCGAAGCAATAGAGTGTTCTCTTTGCACATGTTCGGCAGCGCTGTCGGAATCGTCCGCTTGCTGGGCACATCTGCAAACACCAGTGGCAAACCCAACCACTCATCTTATCGGGAGGGGGGGGGGTTGTTAGTCAATGTGAAATCAAGAGGAGGGGGGATTTCATCTCTTCTTTTTTGTTTTATGATGTAGCTGTTATCACAAGACCCCAGCCATAATATAAATACTGCTAAGTTATGTTAGCACTCGTGCCACTCTTTTCTTTCTTCTATTCAGTGAGCCTGTTGATAAAGAATTCTGGGAATTAAATGTTTACGGTAACCACGATGCATATATCTCCATAATTTACTGCGGTAAGTCTCTAAATCACGAATTTGATACTCGGCGTATTTCGGGGAAGACAAACACAACGTCATTGATAGAATGAGTGAGTACTTATCTTGGTGCCCTAATAGAAGCGATATTAAACTGATAATGGCGCTGTGTGGAGCGCGACATTATTACATAACAGACGTAGAATGCTGTAGTTATGGAGGTTGCTCATTTTTGCACAATAACTGAAGTTCGTGCAATTTTAATCAAATATTCATTATTCTACATTAACTGTAAGACATAATACTAACGTGATAAGTTACCTGTATATAGGAAAATATTAGTCTGAAACCTGAAGCACGGCAACATCGCTACCGCTGTTGAGTTATCCAGTGACAAAATCACATTAACTAAATCATGACCGTCAAACGAAGACAAGTGCACTCAATAAAGCTATGCTAACATTATTATGCGAAAAATGTCACAAACGCAAGATCAGTTCAAAATTTCAACTCCGAAGTGCAGGATGTAGAAGTAACACATTTATAGAATATTCATGCCACTCCACTACTTGTTACACACGCTACAGAATCAACATGATGCAGTGCAAATAAAAAATTCCCCCAAATTCTCCCAATATAATGAAAGCAGTGATTGTAGAGTAGCTAACCACAGCTCGGAGAAAACCAAACGGACCTGTAACTATAGCCACGCCACCCCCCCCCCTCCAGCAGCAATTCTATATGTATATAGAATTTGATTGAAATTTAAACAGTAAACGAAGACCACGAGAACAATGAAAATCATTGCTGACGTACGCACAAATATATATATTCATGTACTTCCCAAAAATTGACAATCAAAGAGGGCATGCGAGAATATTTAGACAGCGAAGCTTTATTGGAAGTAAAAACATAAATTGCCAGTTCATGTTCCACACTGTGCAAAATGAATGCTGAAACAAAATTTGTGATCAGAGAACTAGAATGTCTGCTCGACAGATTTACGCAGCTATATTTAAAAAGAAGTGCGTTGTAACTGGCGGATAGCAAGCTAGCATTAAACCACAAATTCCAACCTCCGTCATCCACTGTTTCAGCTGGTGAAGCGATTCATAGCTTTTTCACCGTCAGCAGAGATATCTCTGCGTATGCAGGAAGGCCAGGCCGGTCAGGCGGGTTTCACTCATCCGCGATCGCAACCAATGTTTTTATGCGATGGAATGCTGACAGGGAGAGTGGCCGGCATTTGCAGTGTCTTGATGGAGGGGTACCTGTAACCGTCGCTCACGTAGCACGCTTCAACAGCAGTCGAAGGGATGTCTGCTCCTTCTTCGCTTTAGCGCTTCCATTTTAGCCGCCATTGTTCGGTTTCAATACCTTTTGAAGTAATCGGATCTTGCCTGCCAATGAGTCAGCCATGCCGCTAGGCGATCTCCGTTAGTAATTTTTCCTCGTCTTCTATTGGCATGGTATACAGCTGAGAGGACTTAACGACGAATAGCCCGCCGACTCCAAACGTCTCACCGTTAAACTTTACTTTGAGTTCTGCCATCACGTTATCCAGTAGTGGGATGTATAGCGATATCCTGTAGAAGCACTCTGGTTCAAGCGCTGGGGTGTTAGTCCTGTGGGCCTCTCTTCGCTATTCGAACAAGCCGCATCTGTGTTGAACCCACGAATATTTCTATTCACTCCCGCTGGGCGTAACAAGGATGCCCCATCCGTAAGACTGACAGATACAGCTTTTGTGAGTACGAGAAAAATGTTCCCGAACCATGCCTCTTATGCCACTCCGTTGTAATTATCGATTCAATGTTTATTTTGAAGCAGCAAGGCGCGTCACCATCTTCGTTCGTGACCCTAACGTAACTGTATTGCAAACATCGGAAGCTTCACCGCTTTACACACGCTAGCTTGTTTTCCCCTACTTACCTGCCAGGTGCATGTGGTCATACCTGCAGTGCCGGCGATGTTAAAAGAGGGAAGAGAGGAAAGAAAGCAGGGTATGGTTAAAGAATTCATCTTGTGGGTCTTAGAATCCCGAGCCTGCTGCAGATTACGAAGGACGTAGTAATGGAGAGCTCCGGATTAATTGTGACGACCTGCGGTTAATTAACGCGCACCCAAAGGGTGACGCAAACGTTTTTGCATTTCCTTCGGAATGCGACAGGGGGGGCCGAAGCGCTAGAGGCACAGGTGGAAGAAAACTAAGGAGAGGCCCTGACGTCACTCTTTGTGAACCAAAAGTAAAGCCGGAAGTTGGCGTTGCTCATGGCGATGCTCCGCCTTTTGGGCCACGCTCCTCTCTTGTTTACATCTTTCGCGAAACCACGCCGCGCTGCGAGTGGTTTCGCGCGCCGAGCGCGCGCGCTCGCTCCGCAGCAATACTAAACAATCGCGATGTCTCATTGCGTTGCCGTTGCCGAACCCATGTTAAAAGAAGTTCATAATGAACTTCGCAAATTGGGCCGTGAGGTCGAATCGGCTGATTTTACCGGCTTTTATGAAAATAAACATGCCCTAAATATAAGGCCAACCAACTGAACTGTTCTCATTACCCGCAGGTACCGGCCGCTACCCAGCTCTTGCTTGTTTTTTTAAAAGAAGGTCCCCTTTATCGCTGCCTTCTACTTGCTTTTCTTTGCTTGGGCTTCCTGGGGCGCTCATACGGTCTTGCGAGCTGGACGTCTGGCGATGCGAAAAAAGATGTGCGCATTCTTACTGCACTGCAAGAACGCACTGGAGACACGTACGACACACCAACCCATTTGCGATCCATTTGGAGTTTATGAGCACAAACACATTCTCGCTTGAGGAATCGTCGTGCTTTATTGAACAAACTTCGGGTGGCCGCGCATCACTTGGACAGCGCGCCGGCGAGGAGGCAGAATGTCATTTCTGACTCCGCGTTTAGGTTCATTGACTGCGATTTGAGGTGACTTCTTCGCACGGTAAGTGAAGCGTCACGGAACCAAAGTTTTGCGATAGCCGGCTAACAATGCAGAACAGTACGCGCGTGGAACCGGCCTACCTGCGACCATGGAACAGCCGTTTGCTGTGTTCGCAGGTACGCTCTGTGGAGCCTTCCTCACTCTTGCGGCGCATCCGCTGACCTTCCCTGCGCTTCGCGTGCGCACAGATAAGGTACGCCTGCGGTAGGGAGGATTATTTCCTTAATAAATCAAAGCAGCCGCTTCTTTCCCTTCTTCCCGGATGAAGAGTCGACTGGCCGGCGCACGGTGCCGACACAGCGCTGTGTCGTCGTTTTATTCTTCTGTTGTCCCTGTCTTGTGTGCGCTGTCACAACCCATACCATGAATCCCAACCAACTGGCCCAACTTGCCGTTCTGGTGCCGAACAATACGCGCGTGGACCCGGCCTACGGGGGAGCATGGAATAGCTAGCCGTTCGACGTGTTCGCAGGTGTACGTTCTGTGGAGCCTTGCATATTCTTCCAGCGCATCCGCTAACCTTCACTTCCCTGCGCTTCTCGCACGCACAGATGAGATAAGCTTGTGGTGGGTAGGATTCGTTCCTTAATAAGTCAAAGCAGCCGTCCCGGATGAAGAGTCAACTGGCCATGACTGCTTTTTCTGCGTTTCTTTCCCAGCGAACGATGCGCGAAAGGCACCTTTTTTTCAGTTTTCGTTCAGCGCACGAGTTGTGCGGACGCTGGCCTAGGTATCCGCTCATCCAATGCCTAGTTGTGTGCCAGGATGCAAGTCGCGCACGCCGAAAAGTGGACCGTCCATATCTTTTCACGTGTAAGTAAATTTCCTTATGTGGTTCGTGTTTTATCGGAGGAAAAACTAGAATTTATGATACACGCATTCACATAGCGATAATAATTCTATAGTTATAGTATAACAGTAAAATATTTTATTCGCACAGTATATGTTATCATCTAGTACATATGCGCGTGATTCTTCATTATCAGGTTTCCCGGTGACACCTTTCGTGCCGCAAATGCAACATGTGCTGTCAAAAGCAGGAATCACTGACCTGCAAGGCGTTCACTGTACAGATTCTGAAACGCATCGGTTTCAGTCTGCGATGGCACGTTAGCATGATTCCGCTGAAGTGGAGGCAAAATTTCTCGCGAATGTTCCTTCGTCCGTTGTCACTGCCGTGGCGCGGTACATTGAGTACAGCGTTACATATGCGCGTTCATTTCACGAGCTTTAGTTCCTCCTGTCCCACATGGCCACAGCCACATCCGGCAGAGCACGGTGCAGGTAACACAGCGCAACAAGACACGGTGATTAACGCAAACCCGCCCACACAGCGCCTTTGCCACGGCACGAAACCTACCAGAGCAACACGTGTGAGCGCTCAAAACCATAACAACGCCGCCATTGTGGCCCAAAAGGCGTGGCCATAGAGCAAAAAAATAAAATAAAAAAGGAGCAAAAAAAAATGAGAACCTACTACGTCATTTCCGCCACACTTTTCTCCTAGCGTGCGGAGGGGGTAGGGCCTCTCCTTAGTTTCCTTCCTCCGTGCGCTAGAGCCATCAGGTTACCGCGACAACTGTGGTCAAAATAACTATTCAGCTGTTGGAAAATGTATAAGGTGGCGCGATTTCGCCTGCATATCCAAGCTGATAACGGCTCTATTCTTAGCCCTTCAAGTCGATGGCTCCGACGCAGAATGAACCTGTAATTGCGATCTTCCCATTGTCTTGCGCTACATTTGTATGATCAGCACCACCGCAATGAGCACTTTCTGCTGCCTGGAATGCGAGCAATTCTCCGTGCGCAAGAAGAGCCGTATTCATGCACAAACTACTTTTGGTTACGTCTATATACATATATATATTTAAAAATGCTAACTGTATTAATGTAGATGCACTGTATTAAGCAGGCACGACGCTATAGTGCTGTGTGTCATGCAGAGTAAGGTGGGCCAGGCAGTGTTTGCAAGCAGGCGAGATGGACCGCGCGCTTGCACATGCATTTATCTCGAAGGAACAATTGAATCAAGATTTAGGTATCGCGTGCAATAGTTGAGTGTCTCTGCCATCATTATATTTTTTCTTGTCAAGTGCACCCATATACACAGTTAATAAACACATTTTTTCTCTTACTACCTGAAGTATGCTTCAGCGGAATGTCCACTTCATCTGCGTACGCAATGTGAAAGCATGCTGTACATTCCTGCAGACATGTTCATGCAGACTTTGACACAGAACATGCTTTTCAAAGGAGAATCATTTATTTGCAATTCAACAAAGTGCAAAGCATGGTTTCGCTGTAGACAGAATTTCACCTTAGACAGAATGAGGACTTATATACCAAGCTCTGGTGGTAAAAAGTAAAAGACAAACTGCGACAGCAAATACAAAACCAGATAGGCAGTGTTTTGCGCCTGCAGCTTTTAAAATGTAAAACAAGCGCAATGCGTGAACTTGCATGCTTGCATGAACTTCATCAGATTCGTTCCTTAAATAAATGTTGTCTTTAGAACCAAAATTATGTAAAGTAGCAGACCAATACAATATCAGGAAGAGAACACACATACGTCCCAAACTTACTGTAAGGTCACATTTTTTATAGATATGTTATCTAATGAGAAACTTAGACACCAAAGTGCTCTCAGTTAATGAAAAGATAGCTATCCATGACTCGCACAAAAAAAAAGAAAGAATGAAAGTGCTGCAAGAAAATGTACGTATTTGAAAGAACTCCTGTGAGAGCCAAGGAGGAGGAGGAGGAGGAATAAACTTTTATTGTAGAACCAGCACTTTGTGATGGCCGGGCCTAAGCCTCCCACGAAGGGACGTCGAGGGCTTGCCTCGCCGCCGCCTCGCGGGCGTGCTGAGTCGCCCAGGTTTGGTCGTCGAGGGCGGAGCTCCGCAGAGCCTCATGCAACCTCGACGAGAGAGTCGTGGTGTTAGCCTGTGTGCACTGTGTTGGGCACTCCCATAGCATATGCGGAAGCGTAGCCGGGTGAATTCCACAGCACCGGCAGTTGGGGGGTAGTGTAGACGTCTGGAAATATAAGGTGGAGGCGGGCGGGGGAAGGGTACGTGTTTGTTTGTAGTAGACGCGGGGTGGTAGCCTGCACCAGGCTGAACATTGGGTGAGTCGGAGGGAAGGTTCGGCGACTGAGGTAAAAGGCCTTAACGAGATCGTTATAAGTTGTCAGATTGTCCCTGGTATCCAACTCATCTCCAGTGACTCCGGCGCGGTTGACTAGGCCTTGCGCAATGGAGTGGGTGACCTCGTTGAGATTGGGGAGGTGTAGGTGGACAGGGCCCGCATGGGCCGGGATCCATGTTAGGGAGATTACGCTGTCTTTAGAGTGTGGTGCCTGGCAGAGGATGCGAAGAGATTGGGGAGAAATACGGCCTTTGCTGAAGTTAGTGACGGCTGAGCGAGAGTCACACACTATGGTGTGACAGGTGGGATCTAAAGTGGCCAGGGCGATGGCCATTTCTTCAGCCATCTCGGCAGTGTGGGTAGTGACGCTGCAGGCGTGGTGTAGGACTCCATCGCGTGTTGCGACGGCCACAAATGATGTGCCATGGGAGTATTGGGCTGCATCAACAAATGTGACGCCAGGCACGTGGGCAAGGGCTTTTATGATAGCTCCGGCCCGAGCTTGGCGCCGGGCCCTGTTTTATTCAGGGTGCATGTTTTAGGGATAGGGTCTCTGTAGATCCAGCTACGGATGTCGGTCGGGATCGGTTGTTTGGGGCCCTGTTGCTGATGGTAGGTGAAGCCAAGCGTGGACAGAATAAAGCGTCCCGTTTCAGTAAGGGTGAGTCGTTCAAGCGGAGAGCGTTGTTGGGCTTCACTGAGTTCGGAAAGGTTGTTGTGAACTCCCAGTTGGTTGAAGAGTTCAGTGCTGGTGCAATGCGGGAGACCAAGTGCTTGCTTGTAGACCCCTCGTATGAGGGTGTCGAGCTTGTTTTGCTCAGCACGGTACCAGTTGAGGTACGCAGCAACGTAGGTAATGTGGCATATGACAAAGGATTGAGAGCCAAGAACATAATTATTTTGTCCTCTGGAGCACACTTCTTATACACGTCACAGTGTTCAGATGAATGCAGAGAGGTGCGAGTGAAGTTATTTATATATACATTGCCAGTAAGAGAAAAGGGAAGCCTTTCCAAATAGGTATTTCATGTTGACCTAATTGCTTCGTCATCACAAACACGTCAGATATCCTTCGTGTATGTTGAGAATTATTTGTCCTCATGACTCCTGGACCACTAGTCAGTTGTTCTACCTGGAAGGAAAAAGAAATTCCACTCAATGTCAGACAATTCGAGAAACTGTTTCACCTTGGTCCTGTTAGGACTATGTTAAGCCGTAAACTTTTGAGGCTGTGAGACAACGATCCATCCCTCATTGTGGTGTGGCTAGAAAACCAAACTCAAGTGCAATTATTTGCACCTTGTTGGGGGAGAGAACTAGTGTTGGAGCTGAGCGCAACACCGTTGCGTTGACCTGCTACTTGACGTGCAGGCTGTTGCTAGAGTACGCTGTATCGCATTGATGTTCACACATTTTCCCCTTTTTATTTTAAATATGTGCACTCCTTTCATTCCCTTTAAACCCTTTCCCCAGCACAGAGTAGTTCGCTTGTATTTATGCTGGCTAACCTGGTTATCTTCTTCTTTCCTCCAAGAGCATGTGTCACCATTATAAAACAGATCTGATGCGAAAGGCGCGAAGACGACGATGGACAATCTACTCAAATGCAACAAGGCTAACATGTGCCAGCTGAACGTTTTGATGTCCTGCCCACACCATGCTGTGTAGAGCTTTGTTAAGCAGATCGAACGATTAATGGAGGCAGGCTATTCACAACTTGTGCCCATTTCTGTAGCCAAAAAAATCCTGGAGAAGTACTGAACTCGCCACCTCGCCCAGGAGCCACCTAGCGAAAAAGAAAAGAAAAGGTACTCGTCATACCTTACATACACCGCATGTCGCATAATTCGAAGAAGGTTGCCGAGTGAGCTAATGTTAAGGTGGTGTTTTCTGCCTCATGCAATTTAAGGATCTGCTGAATGACCAACCCTTTTTTCGCAAGGCACCGGCTTGTGTCACAAATCACAAAAATAAATACATCTTGTCATACATGTCAGGGAGGAGTCGTTTACGAATTTGCTTTGTCATGTGGTAGAAAGTCTGTGGGACAAACTGAGCACTGCGCGAATGATAGACATCAAAACAATGTTAGAAATCAGAGAGAGAGCCACCTGGCAATTCATTGTACACATTGCAAATGTAAGCCAAATTTTCATGCCTGCCAGGAACCGTGACAAATGGGTTAGATTAGTCATTGAGGCCAAAAGGATCATTGAGGCACACGATAGGTGTATGAGTGTTGCCTCAATCTAATTATCGCAAAAAAGAACGCTATATTGTTTCTGCTATGCGAAAAGGAGTAGCCATCATCATTACGAGGTGACTATGTCTTTTCTTTTATTTTCGTTTCAATTAAAAAATTACTGCTTTAAATGAACGCAAATGCGCACAGATGAACTGTGACAGCTAGTGCTCCTTGTATAAGATAGTGACGTTCTTTCCTGACTGAACATTATTGCAAGTAAATAAGTTGTCCGGTGTGTCTGTGTTTATCTTTTGGTTTGTCATCTTTCCACCTTTCACATCAAATTACGCCTAGCAAACACGCCCAGTTTTCCATCTGAACATAAAACTAGGTGGCAATGATATACTACAGAAAGCAGAGCATTCTGGATCACATACTTCACATGTACATAACACATAAAAAATTGTGAACATACGAATGTGTCCGACCTTTCAAGTTACAGCACTGTGTTTGAAATATCACAGGCGTTACGAGCACCAAAGTCCATCCCTACTTAGTCTGAATACAATAAGCGCATGCACAGTGTAAACAAAGTATTCAAGCCATGGCAATAGATGAACACACGTAATGCCATGGATAAGCAACTAAAGCGAGCAAAATGCACTCAGTTGCGTTCTCCACATTCTGCAAAAACCCATTTTACATATACTTCTCGTCTTCGAAATCAACTCGATGTTCTTGGCCTTATGGCTTATTTCGCAGTCATATTTCTTCACACTTGCAGGTAATAACTAATTGGCCCATGCTGGCGCTCAGGGGCACCCCTTACACAAGCTGCCATTCAGCTGCACTTGCACTTATTTACACTTGCCTAAACTCAGGGATTTACACTTTTGTGAAATCAGCAGAAATGAGTAAGAGGGCTCTTGAATGTGTGCCTAGCTGTAATGATGTACAGTGCATGCAAGTGCTTGAATGTTATCCACATGCGAGCAATATTGCAAACACTTGTCTCTTTCTGTGCCCCACCCCACTTATCTGCTGGCAAAATATCAGGTTCTTCTTGTGCTTAAGCATATGATCGTTTCGCAGTGCAATGAACAGCCATTCTGGGCCAGTTTCTCGCTTACCGGTGCAGTGCTCCACTGTATAGTTGCACTGGAGAGCCAGGGGTTCCGTTTCCTTTGGTGGCGTTGTTATTGGTGTCAACCTCTCCCGCTTCAATTATGTATAGGAAAAACATTCGGTTAGGTGAGAATAAAAAGAAATTGCAGAAATTTGATAATTCCAGAAAGAAAAGCTCATAAGAAAAGTGTTTTTAAGGCCTATTTCTGGGCTAGTGGGTACATCATAACCAAAAATTTACTCTAGATGACAATCAATAGACATAAGCAAAATCCACAACTTCTTGATGTGTTTTTTTTTTGTTCTTTCATAGTTTTTAGCAAAGCGGCGTTGATTTCCGACAGTATAAAATGACGAAAGTACACAAATTCCCAGACTTTTCCCTCTGCAATAATACTTGAAATCAGGGTGTCTATCAAGTTGAGATTTTCAATTTCCTTGAGTTTTCCAGGTTTTCCCTGCCTGCCTTTGCGAAATTCCCTGAGTGACACAGAACTTAGTTTTATGTAAAGACAGCCCGGGCTGACACCATGTCGCCCGGTGCTGTCACTCCCTAGTAAGCATGTCAAAAAATAAAAAACAAACGATTTATTGCAGTTTGAATAGTAAGGAGTAATGTTTATTTATAAAATAAAAAACTGAAGGGAGGGGTTAGTAAAATACACATCCAATAACATATCTTCACGCTCCCCCCCCCCAAAAAAAAATGGTAAAGTTCATTGCAAATCGAGTCGAATATTTTCAAATGCGAATTAAAAGACGTACATACCGAAGCAAACATTTTTCGAATATGAGCTATTTCTATCAAATGATAGCAAGCTCATTATTATTAGGCCTCAACTTTGTCACATGTGAGATTTTCTCAGCAGCTGGAAAGTCAACCAAAACTGTCCTGACATACTCTTAGTCCAGGCACAATGCCTGAATGTTGCGTTTCACTGCTTTGAAGAGTTCACTTTGGTTTGGATAAGGGCCATCTGCATCTCGACGTCAGCCAACACTTTCCTTTTTGAGCTCAAGATCCTTTAAAAAATAGGCGGCACAGTTAACTTCCCCAACATTCGTCAATGCGACGGTCCTTGCTGTTCTCGCCCTCATACTGCCATACGTTCGCCTCAGGGACCATTTGAAGCACCTTTTTGGTCAGTTTTCCAGCCAATGTCCGATTTTTTCTGACTCCCTAGGGGCTACTAAAGCTTCCGAAAATCGGGCAGATCGAAAAAAATGAATGCATGTCTTTTACTGCCCTTAAGGGCTCAAATTGCCACAGGCACGCCCAAAAACGCTCTGAAGGCCTGGCAGTACACTTGTTAGGCATATCGGTGCTCGTAATGTGACAGAAGATGGCGGGTGCACGCGTGTATAATTAAGAAATATATGCGGTGTCCCGTGACAATTGACCCTTCCCACTTTTGTTATGCTTCACTGCAATACTTTTGCGTATGTTTTACTGCGTAACACAACTGTATAGAGGACAAGCTGACTTTCGGGAACCGGCGTTCTGCAATGCACCAATCGCGAGGAGCACAAAGGGGGAGTCGGTGCCATAGCGGACAGCGCCGAATTGCTTCAGCGAAAAATGCGGCACCGAACGGCAAGAACCTTAAAGCGAACGTCCAAGCAGCTAGGCCTCGCGCTATCTGGGCTACGGCTGGCAGCGGATCTACGTGCTAGAGCGCCGGTTCGACGCGGCGAGATAATCAAAACGGCGGGGTTGGCTTTGATTAGTGCCGTCTCGGCCCTGCGGTCGCGGCAAAATGTAAGGAATTTCGGACGGCGAAGGGTTCTTGCGTCCGAAACGTCAGACGTTCTTGTACATTGACTCTATGGGGTACATGGTGGTACCGCGAGGCTGTCCGCATTATCGGGCGTGCCCTAAAATCGGGCGTCCAGAAAATCGGTCGTTCACTGTACACTGGCAACTCCTCCAGTCGATGACACGCCGTCAAAGATAATTCGTTACGATTTCTCTCTTTTTATTGGAGCCAGCATTAGGGCGACTTTCGTTTAAAATAAAATGACAATAAAATGACAGCTACTTTTTCTTGACAGAAGCACAAATTCTCCGAGTTTTTTCTTAGTATTTTGAGACTATTCAAAATCCCTGACGATTCCCGGTTTTCCCGGTTGGTAGACACCCTGCTAAAACTGCTAGCTCGACGTGAGATACTGCACCGTTGAAATTTTACCACTGGTATAGAACTTCGCCGCCTCTACAAGTAACGTGTGTACGGTTCCTCTCCAAGCGATATTATGGAAAATTCTGCTTCTAGCGCAAACCGATACTTTTCCTCTGCTGCTGCATCGTCGTACTTTAATGACTGTTTTCGCGTCAACCATGCTTCGAGCCAAATTTGGCTCTGAATTCCAGTGAATTCGACGCACTGAACATGAAAGCCAGAGAAACCCACACAAATCTACACATTACACCGAGGAAAGTGAGTAACACATCAGAAAGCTGTTCAAAATAATGTCGTCGTTCCACAAAGTTAGCCTATGAAATACAATGAATTCATTTTGCCAGGAAGGGAATGCCAGGAAGTCTAGGAAGGGCATAAAGAAACGGAAGATTTTGCGCTTGGAAGGCTACACGCCCCAGTGAAAATCCACGCCTGAAATTTCAACGAAAGGACATCTGGGGCCGTATAACGTAAAACGTTTCCAATATGTTTTTATTCCAATCTCCTGACGTCAAGATTGCTTAACCGTCGACGCAAGCATCGAGACAACCCGCACGGTTGTCTGACCAAACCCATCAAATGCTCCCCTCGTTCATAGGAGGTCACTTTTGTTTGCTTGAAAAACGAATAACATTCCCTGCACTGAGCGGATTGTCTTATCTATTTGCCTCACAAGAGGCGAGGAGCATGCTCAAGTGGAGAAGGATTCGACGGGGCCGAGCCACTGCGCAGAATATCGATAACGGGATGAAGAGGGTGGTGCTGGCGTCTGCGATTGGCCCGCTTTCTTTCATACAGCTTGCGGTGGCTCGTCGACAATCGCGGCGGCATGCAACGGAAGCTTAAGGACGACGCTAAAATGGATCCTCAGCAAAGAACAGGTGGCAGAACGAGGTCGTAAGTGTGCCCAAATTTCTCGAAAACGTTACACGGCCACGCAAATAATTTTATTACACGCAAATAAACCCCCGCTCTTCGGCACGGGCGAGTAGCCAGTGTTGAGCGACCGGTGGTAACCATCTTTTATTCCTTTCCGAACGGGGCAGCCTACGGCTATTCAGATGAAAATTCAGTTTTGTTCGGCATATTAATGCACCATTAACGCATACGCGTTATCATACAAGATGTGGACGTGCTCGGCAAAGTGCCTAGACTTGAGGAAGGAACGGAAGAAACTGGTAAATAAGAAGCCGATGAATGAGTTAGCGGCAAGAGGGAATGACTTCGAGCGTACCGGAATCTTGGAAGAACGCTAACATATTTCTAATCCACCAGAAAGGGGACGCCAATGACTTGAAAAATTGTAGACCGATCAGCTTACTGCCCGTTGTCTACAAAGTATTTACTAAGGGAATCGGAAATATAATCAGGAACACCTTAGACTTCTGTCAACCAATGGAACAGGCAAGATTGCGCAAAGGCTATTCAACAATAGACCACATTCACAATATCAATTAGGTGATAGAAAAATTTGCGGAATATAACCGACCCTAATATATAGCTTTCATTGATTACGAGAAAGCGTTCGATTCAGACGAAACCTCTGCAGTCATGAAGGCATTACGGAATCAGGGTGTAGACGAGTCGTATGTAAATGTACTGAAAGATATATATAGCGTCTCCACAGCCACCGTAGTCCTCCATAAAGAAAGCAACAAAATCACAATAAATAAAGGCGTCAGGTAGGGAGATATGATCTCTCCAATGCTATTCACAGCGTATTTACAGAATGTATTCAGAGACCTGAATTAGGAAGAATTGGGGATAAAAGTTAATAGAGAACACCTTAGTAACTTGCGATTTCCTGATGATATTGCCTTGCTTAGTAACTCGGGAGACCAATTGCAATGCATGCTCACTGACCTGGAGAGGCAAAGCAGAAAGGCAGGTGTAAAAATTAATCTCCAGAAAACTAAAGGAATGTTTAACAGTCTCGGAAGAGACAGGAGTTTACCATAGGTTGCGAGGCACTGGAAGTGGTAAGGGAATACATCTACTTAGGACAGGTAGTGACCGCAGATCCGGTTCATGAGACTCAAATAATCAGAAGAATAAAAATGTGTTTAGGTGCGTTTGGCAGGCATTCTCAGATCATGAACAGCAGGTTGCCATTATCCCTCAAGAGAAAAGTGTATAATAGCTGTGTCTTACCAGTACTCACGTGCGGGGCAGAAACCTGGGGGCTTACGAAAAGGGTTCTACTTAAATTGAGGACGACGCAACGAGCTATGGAAAGAAAAATGCTAGGCGTAACGTTAAGGGATAAGAAAAGAGCAGATTGGGTGCGGGAAGGAACGCGAGTTAATGACATCTTAGTTGAAATCAAGAAATAGAAATGGGGGGGGGGGGGGCATGGGCAGGACATGTAATGAGGATGGAAGATAACCGATGGTCTTTAAGGGTTACAGACTGGATTCCAAGGGCAGGGAAACGTAGCAGGGGACGGCAAAAAGTTAGGTGGGCCGATGAGATTAAGAAGTTTACAGGGACAAGGTCACAATTAGTACATGCCCGTGGTAGTTGGAGAAGTATGGGAGAGGCCGTTGCCCTGGAGTTGGCGTAACCAGGATGATGATGATGACGATGATGATTATGATGATGATGATGAGCGCGTACGCGCCACTTTGACGCGATAAGTTTTTGCGGTTTTGTGACGTCGCGTGAGAGGCAGGTGAAGTGGGCGCAGCCCGAAAACTCTTGACCAATAGCCAAAGCTAATGGCAAGAAGGCGTCAAACCAGAAATAACTTTTTTTTGTTTTGTCAAATTATGCATAATCAGTGTGTACACGTCGTGTCAGATGGGGAGCTCTCGCGGTTTTGGTGACGTCGCGTGACAGACAGGTGAAGTGGGGTGGGGGGGGGGGTGCGAGTCGAAAAACATTTTTGACCAATCGCGGCGGGCTGCTTGCATAATTGGAAAAGTTAGGAATATTTTTACGTTATAGCGCCACTGTCTACGTAAGCGAAAAATATCACCAGCAATAATGCAATTTGAGGAAACTGAAACGGAACTACACCTGTAGTTTTAGGTAGTTCGCACACGCATTAGTGCTACACGTTCACAGGTTTAGTCACCGAGATTCGTTATCTGCTGGCTCATAATAATGGAATGGCAGAAATTAAGCATTTAGCAGTGTGGTAAGCAAAAATAAACCTACCGTTATCAACACTGGTTCACAGCTATACAGCACACACTCTAGGTCCCGACGATCCAGCGCACACGGAGGCTCACTGCTGCTGGTTGTCGTCCTGTGGTCGCACTCGCACGTGTTGTCGAAGTTGCACTGGAATCTTACAATTTCCGGTAACATCGGCTGAATTGAACATAACTCAGACCACCGAGACCGTTTATCGACGCGGCCAGATGCCTTCACAACGCGAAAACAGTCACATAACGTCGCTGGTACACAGAAATGACGATAATTGCTATCGAAAAGAATCGCCTCGACCGGCGGCTCACGCCCTGTTCTTCCTTCTTCCCGTGCGTCGCAGTCTTCTCTTGCGCCATCAATGCCCAGGCACAGAGGCAACGACTTCTTTCTCAATCTATTCGCTTGCTCCTTCTGCCTTTCGCTTCTCTGTCTCCCTCGCAGCTTCTCCCTCGTCGCTTTATTTGGCCTTGCGACGCTCTCTCAACGCTTCCTCGTGCTTTTTGGGCGCCAAACTTGCAGGGCTGCATACAAACGTTGCGTTTGCTCATTGGCCGCATACAGCCGTTAGCAGCGGGTCGGCCTCGTTTTGTCACGCATGACCTCGCTTGAAAGAATGCTTATTTGCGGTGGTCCTGGATGAACCGAGAACGTACCGCTTATATGGAGGACGCTGTACAGGACTAAGAGTGTAGCTATTGATGGTATCTACTGCTTCCTGTAAGCGTGTTTCTTTCGTTTCGGTATTTGAGGTCCTTGTCCACAACGTGGTATTGCCTGCATAAAAAGCGTGCATAAAAGCGTACATCCGGTATGGCATCGAGGAGGCTGGGTAGTTTGATCATGGTTACGTTGAAGAGCACCGACGATATGATCGAGACCTGTGGGGTGCCTTTTCTCAGTAGTGGAGCGCTGTCGCCTCGCAAGTTGTATATTTCAACTGTGGCCGTGCGGTCCGCGAGGGAATTTCTGACATAGTCGTATGTGCGAGACCCGCAGCCCAGGTCTTCGAGGTTGCAGAGGATAGCTTCGTGAATAATTTCGTCAAAAGCTCCCTATAATTCGATGACTAAGACCGAGGATTTGCTTCTGGTGCTCAGGTGGTCAATGAGGTCTTCCTTGAGTAGAAGGAGGATATTTTGCATTCAGAGTTTCTGCCTAAATTCGAACATAGTGTTCGCAATATATCTTCCAAGTATGACGTTAGTCAGTTGTTTATCATATGCTCTAAATGTTTCCCTATGCATAAGGTACGGGCAATTGGGCGGAAGTTCTCGATGCTGAGGTGTTTGTTTTCGGGACCATTGTTGCCTCCGAGTTCTTCCAGGCAGAGCGTGGCTCTCCTTTCTCCCAGCATGCATGGAAGTACTGGAGTAGGGCTGCGGTAGTCTGCTGCGGAAGGTTCAGGAGATGCTTGCTGGTGATCCAATCTCTGCCCGGGCTGGCATTTCTGGTGAGCGTCGATAGTGCTGCAGTGAGTTGAGCATGCGTAAGGGTTGGTCAAGCTCGGGGTTTGATTTCCGACCGTAGAATTTGTCGTGTGCCGTCATATTAACGAGTGGGTCAGTGCTCAAATTCTGAATTTCTCGAAGGAGCTTCTCTTCTTATCCGGCGTGGTTCTGCGCGAGCCTACAGAGGTGCTGTCGCTGCTGCATCTTCGTAGGGTCATTGTCGAGAAGGGCGCGCAGGAGATGGCACGTCGTCTTTGCGCTCAGGGTTCCCTGGAGTTTGTTGCAGATTACATGCCAGTTCTGTCTGCCTAATCCCTCCGCCTATGGCTATGCGTGCTCGGTGAGGAGGGCGATTCGCTTCTGTAATTTGTTATTTAGCTTCTGTCTCTTCCATCTGTTGAGGATAGCTCTTCTAGCTTCCCAGAGGTGGAGAAGGTGCGTGTCAATGGCTGTCACTACTTCATTCAGCTGTATCTTTTTTTAGTGAGGCGTCCGCTGATGATACCTATCTGGCATGTAGTACGGCCGACATATCGGGAATCAGAAGAGCTCGAAACAGACATCGCTGTAAAAATTGTGCAGATCCCACGCACTGTGGTAATGGATATAACTGAAGCTTTCTGGGCTGGTTGCTTTCATTGACCATAATTAGTGGTGACGTTGATGGCTACAGCTTAATTTCTTCAACGTTTAATCTAACACGAGAGTGTTGAGTTGATTTTAAACGTTATCTTGCGGGCCCCACTGGTGTTTATCTGCGTAGTACACAGAACACACAGGGAAAGGTGTTTGCTTGAGGCGTTGTTCTGCGCCATATTTCATAATCTCGGAGATGGCTGACCATAGTTCTTGCCTCACATGGCAAAATACATTGTGGCAGAAGTATTAAACTTGGATTGGATTATCGTGCTGCACGTGCCAAAACCACAATTGGAATATGAGGTACGCCGTTGTGGCGGACTCCAGATTAATTTTGACACCGTGATGTTGTTCAAGGTGTCCCAAAATCTAAGTTCACGTGCGTTTTTGTTTTCGCCCCCGTCTAAATGAGGCTGCCGCAGCTGGGACAAGTCTAGGCTTCCGTACTCTCGCCTGGGCCTTGCGGTGAGCTTTAATTAATACGGCTCTGCTTCGGCAGGCTCTGCGTAGTTATTTCGCTTGACATATTTGCATGGTGCCTACTTTTCAGAAATAGCAGCAGCGTATTAGGCCGTGCCTTGAACTTCAGCTTCGCCAGTTTCCCCGCAACCGCCGTCGTATAGTAGTAGGGTTTCTTGCTTTCTCACGTGACCTCCCCCCACCCACCCTTGTATGGGAACTGCCTCTTCTCTTCCCTTCTCGTTGACAGTTCTGTAGCCGTGGACAGTTCTGTCTACGCCGCCTGAGCACTAGCAGGTTAGTGGAAAGGGAAGCGCTGCAGTTTCTGCAATGCTTCTGAGGGGAGTCACGGATAATTACAACTGTCAAGAGGCAAATGTGGCGACGGCCAGAGAGCTCCAGAGGGCATTATGCACATTCGACACGGCGGGGTGAAAACGAATTTCTAGCGTCGCCTTGCCTATCTGATACGCTCCTGTCATGTATACACACGCTCTGAACCACCACCCACCAACCCTGTGCGCCTGGCAGCAGCAGCCACAGCAGCAGCAGCAGCAGCAGCAGCAGCAGCAGCAGCAGCAGCAGTTGGAAAGTCGAAGGAAGAGGCAAAGAAAGCTTCGTTTTAAAAGTAATAATATATGTCAGTCAGAAGCGGATAGCATATTCAGGTAACCGCAAATGACACGGACACTTCATCGAGAGGTACTTACTTTGGGGACGTAATGGCGCCGTAGCCCAGGTCAAGGCCAGCGCAAAACAGAGAACATCTCTCGCGTCAAGGGTATCCTGGTCCAAACAGCGGCAACTGGGCCGCGCTCGTGATCCGCGTGCTGAGCGACCTACACTGAAAGCCGTTTGTTCTGAGCATCGTCGGCCAACACTCGCTATAAAGAGGGCAGAGTCGGTCGGCAATTACAGCGGACTCTCTCGACGGTAAGGACAGGGAGGGGCGTGTTTCCTTTTCACGGGGGCACCACCGAACACGTTGGTAAACAGTATGGATGCCTCTTTCAGCGTCGGTGCTTGATGGTCTCTCCACTACCATCCGTGCGCATTTCTATTTTGTTCGCTTCCACGTGGGTGTTGTGGCATATTTCTGCTATTTCGTCGCTTCGACTGCATTGGCGGTGCGCTTTGCAAACGCGGGCACGTTGCGACGAGCTTGCAACGCCAGGGGCCGCTATTTCACGCCGTGGCACTGAATTATGCAGGCAACGGCAGGCGGACCCGTTATCTCGCCCTTCCCTATTCGGATTACAGCACCCAGTATAGACCACCTTGACCGTGGGCGTTCCTCGGGCTAAAGCGGACGCTGTAGCATCGGTAAACAAGGGCGCACCGACCCAGGAGGCAAAAACTCGCTTACAGCGTACGCCCGGCGTTGTATATGAAGCGCCCTCGCTTCTAGCCTATTAGGCTGGATCGTAGCACGGCCTCGGCACCGCACTTTAATGCTTTGCGCTGTATCTCCCAGCCGGTCGCCTTGGGAACCATCGTCTGATGCGGTTCTGTATGCATAATAATGGAACATGCTGACTCCAAGAACAATATTGCATCCCCAGCTTTGATAGCTTTCAAGTTGCCAGAGTCCACAAGCGCAACTGGCTGCGCTTCAGTTGCGCACGTGCACTATAATTTTTTTTCCTGTTTATCTTTTTATCACTTTCAGCCTCGTCACAATGTTTTATTTTGCGACGCTACATGAAAAACATGCTGCCACTTTGAAATGCAAGAAACAACTACTTTATTTCCTCTCTTCACCTGCTGGCTCCGCTCTCGCTGTTTTGGTGCATATCGTCGTCATTGGCACGCTGGCACATCAGTGCCTCCACAATTTATGCTTCTACAATTAAACGTAATTGTAATTCTAGTAGACTACAAATTTCAGGGTGTGACTCTAGTTCAATTATATTACTTTTGTGCGTTCCTTCTTCATAAGCAGTGCGAACGCAAAAGTCCATTCTTAATGATGCGTTATATCACTTCGCGGCGCCACACTTCAATAAAATATGCATATAAAATGGGGTGAAATATTCATACATACAAAGTTCGCTAGCTAATTTTCTAGCACTTGATCCTGCTTATTCGAGAATGGAGTCAGAGTAAGGTTCAAATGGGTATCAGTGTTAGAAAGGCACTCACTAGAAACGCCTTCTGTAAGTTTGAAGATGACCGTAGCCAATAGTGTTACAGTACCCTATTGCAGCCAATTGAATTGGCGGCTATCAACATGTGATCGTCCCGTCCTGTACGCGAAATCGTGCACGTTCACCTCTATGTCTCAATTAGAAAAAATTAATTGTGGAGTTTTACATGCCAAAACGACAATTTCATTACGAAGCATGCCGTAGTGGGGACCTGTGGGCCAATTTTGACCTATCTGGGGTTCTTTAACGTGCACCCAATGCACACTGCATGGGCGTTTTCGCATCACGCCCCCATTTAAATGTGGCCGCCATCGCTGGTATTCATTCCCGTGACCTCGTGCTTAGCAGCGCAATGCCACTGCCGCTAAGCCACCATTGCGGGTGTTATTTGACATTGAAGCTCCTTGCATCGAAGAAGCGTTTACCTAAAAGTTTCCACGATTTCATTGTGTATGCAACCAGAACTGCCCTAAACGAACCAACTACAGCTTCAATAGAATAAATCGCACTTGTTGGCAGCAGCGTAGAGTATAAAAGCAGAAGGTCATGCCACTAGAGGCAGCACTGCTGTCGTGACTTGGAACTTGCCCGGATGGTGGGCTGAGCGCGTCGCCAATACGCCGGCGATTTGGCGCTATGGTCGATATCGTATGAATATTCGACGTCATCGCTCCAATTATGGTCATATTTAGGCGCTTGCTTGTAACGATAAGAACCAGGACCTAATGACCAGATGCGAATAGTAAATTGAACTCTGCAAGAAAAATGACCAGAACACTGCCGCCGGAGTTTCAGGCGCTGTTATACGAGACGGGTGGCATTTATAGAGCTGCCGAGTAAACTCCCACGTTTGCGAAATGCTGGCTCCTCCTTTAACTCTGTCAGAATGGAAGGCCAGGCACTTAATTCTCGACTGGACGATCTTCAAGACAGCTCGAGACAAGATAACCTACTGTTCTTTCGCATACCGGACTGTCCGATTGAGGCATGGGCTGAGTCAGAAGGCCTTGTTCAATATGTTTTGTCTCGCCGCCTTAAAACACAAATTTCCGACTCGGAAGTTCCTCGAGTGCACAGGTTAGGATCGTACACCGATAAAAAGACTCGACAAATTATCATCAAGTTCTCGTCGTCTAAAGTCAGGGGTGCAGTTTGAGCGCAGAAATATGAGCTCAAGGGGACTGGTGTATCAGCTAGCGAGGATTATTGTAGAACTGCGTGAAACTCAAGGAGGAAACTAACATAATTTGCAAAGGTAGCCGGGAAGCTCTTCGGATGAATAAACTGATCATGGATAAAAAAAAATATGTTTGCTGCTCAATAAGTGAGAGCGTACGCGAAATTGCTTCAGCACGATCAGTAGATGCGCATTATAGCGTGTTGGCACAGTAACTGCACGTGCTGGTACTTACAGTGCATCATAGCTGTGCCTGCCCTGATCCTGCACAAAAGACGCCTCTATTTTTCTTTCCAATATACGGAGTATTCTGAATAAACGCGTGGAATTGTCTTCTGCTATTGTTTCCTGCTCTGTTGATATTGTTGGTCTGACGGCGACTTGGTTTTTTGCAAAAGTTAAAAATGTAGAAATTTCGGACTGTGAAAAGTGCTACCAATTTTACCGATGTTATCGTGATAACCGTTCTGGTGGTGGTGTTCTGCTGGCGGTTGCCGACAGTGTTGCTTCCCGTGTAATTCCAATAGTGTCGCCGCTGGCCCACTCCAAGGCGCGAGGTCTCGCTTTCCGCGATCATGGAGAACTCCAACGCCGGCCCGCAGTGGTGGAGAACAGAGATCAACCGACCACATACAACGAAATTGCGCAGCACTTTTATCTCGGCAGGAGAGACTTTCCCCTTCCCCACAAGAAGTTAAATAGAGCGCAGGCATTGACCCTCAGATTATTGCAAACAGGTTCATATTCCAACCCGGCTTTATTCCACAAAATTTATCCCGACACCTATGCCACTAGTTCTTGCAGGCACTGCAATGACATCGCTAGCCTAGACCATATGCTCTGGCGTTGCCCCTCGTTACGAGGCACGGAACAAATCAATGTGGACAAGTGGCTCTCCGCTATCAAGAGCCCCGATGCCGGGGCGCAACTATGGGCTGTCCAGAGGGCCCACGATGCGGCGGTCGGGCAAGGCCTGACTGTCCCAACGTGGGAGCGGCCCGCAGCGCGCTGAGTCGCGTACCTCAGGACCTTATTAAAGTTTTGCATCCATCCATCCATCCATCGCCGCTTGAGCCTGTGTGTGTGCGCGTGCTCATCAATTCTCGCGAAATAATTTTTTGTGTCTGTTATCGGCCACCAACTGCATAGTTGTCCTTCTGTAATGAACTGCACGATGTTTTCAATCAGCTGTTTGTCAGATATCCAAAATCGCCCCTCTTCTTACTTGCCGACTTCAATTTTCCTGACATCTCGTGGGAACGAGACTCGATTTCCTTAAAACACAAGTTAGCTGAAAGCAAAGAATTTTTAACTTTTTGTCATGACTTCATCTTAAAGCACCTTTTTCACCTTGCCACTCGCATAACTCCCACTTCCGCGAGTATTCTAGACTTAATACTTACCACTACACCAGACCTAGCTTCCGGCTTAACTAAATCACCAGGAATTAGTGATAACTCTTTAATTTACTTCACTCTACGGGTAAAGATTTCCAACAAGAAAAAAACTAGGGTCATTCAAGGCTATGGTAATGCACACGTAACTGGAAAGAATAGGGAATTTCAAGTCTTTGCTGATCGCTTTTTCGCCGGTTTTAAACAGCGATCGGTTCAGGACAACTGGTTCCTTTATATAAACAAACTTTTGTCTCTTATTGATCGTTTTGTACATAAGAGGAAAGTTTCATCAAGTAAGTGCTCACCATCGTTTAATAACAGGTTAAAGCGCATGCGCAACAAAAAGAAGCGGATATTTCAACGCGCAAAATTCACAGCCAGAATACACCACCGGTGCTGCTATCAAAAATTTAACAAAGAATTCTGTACTGCGCTTTCGAAAGCCAAGAAAGAATTCTGTGATAAAACTCTTCCATTGCTACTTCGTTCTAATCCCCGTAAGTTTTGGAGCATTATTAACGGTACTAAAAGGACACACTTTCAGTTATTCCAATCTAATTTTCCAGTAGTTCAAAGCGAATGCTGCAATGTTCTGAACAATGAGTTTGTTACTCATTTTAGAAGAGCACCCGCACAGTATTTCCGCGTATACCAAAAACCAACTTCTTATCAATGCATTCTATCGCTATTGATGCCGTTGGTGTCGAAAAGCTGATTGTCAACTTACAAGTGTCTTCGTCGGCCGGTCCAGATTGTATCTCATTAAAAATGCTGAAGTGTACACAAGTTTATTCTTCATTGATATTGCCAAAGCTTTTGCAACAGTCAATACAGATGTCTACACTGCCATCTGATTGGTGGTCCTTGGGCCTAAATCTGGCGATGTACATTCCCCCAATAATTACCGCCCCATATCGTTAACATTCATTCCAGTAAAAATCCTAGAGCATATAATATACTCGCACCTCATTTAATTCCTTGAGTCGAATTCCTTATTCAGAATTTATCAGCATGGATTCCGAAAAGAAGTTTCGTGCGAAACGCTACTGCTTTACTAACGACTTGTTTATTAACGCGGATCATGACTTTGATACTGATTCCGTATATTTAGATGTTGCTAAAGCATTTGACTCTGTCTCACGCGATCTAATTATCTTCAATCTTAATCAACTTAACATATACCCCAATGTACTTGCGTGGGTTAAGGAATTTCTCTCTAAACGTGGTCATTATGTTACGGCTAACGACTTCTCTTTACCTAATTCTGCCATAGCATCTGATGTACCGCAAGGGTCCGTTTTGGGCCCTCTGCTCTTCTTGATTTATAATAATGATCTTCCTACTTGCCTTTCTTCCTCAACTGTCCGACTGTTTGCAGATGACTGCGTGGTCTACTAGAAAATTGCTAACCATGCCGATTATCTCAACCTGCAACGTGATTTAGATAGGGTATTTGAATGGTGCAGTCAATGACTCATGACGCTTCATGGAACTAAATGTAAAAGCATGCAACTTTCTAGCCACAGCACTAATCATTGTCCGCATACTTGCTGTCTCAATTATATTCCATTACCCATCTATTGACAACTATAAAGACCTTGGAGGAAGAAAAAGTGATCGTAGCGCGCAGCTTCAGCTTCGAGCTCTCTGCATTTTCTCTTTTATTTTCTGTGATCTCTGCAATTAGTGACAAGAAAACTGGGGGACGTCGTACTCTGCAATGGGGGACCCAAATCCCGCCCAGTAATTGGATCCTGAACGGCCAGTTCCTTATGCCGGTGACGTCAGTGACGGCTTCGACCCCAGCATGATCCCGTTTGATTCATCTGATGGCTCCTCTACTGATGATATGGGCTTGGACAGCGATTTTTCCGTGGTGTCAAGCCGACGTCTGAAGAGAAAGATACGAAGAACATCACCGACCAGTCGCCAGGTGACGAGAAAGGCAAGTGGCAAGCAGTCATGCACTATTCCATACGTACCAACAACGACAACATGCAACCTCAACTCCCTGAACAGGCAGAGCCTGTCGGAATATTTCGAACGAACTGCCCATGGTCAAATAGAAGAAATACGTATAAACGGTCGGAAGAACATTCTCCCGGTGGAAGTCAATACACCGACAATACTGGAGACACTCAAAAACGTCAATCAGTCGGGCAGCATCCCTCTTCGCGCATTCCCCCCATACGGCATGGAAGCGACGACAGGCGTCATCTACGGCGTGGACATTGGCATTACAGGCACTTACCTGGCGAAACTACTATCGTCATCGGATCCTGCGCTCAGCTTTCACCATTTCGGACGATACCGATGTGTGAAATTAGTGTTCCAGTAGGAAACTTTGCGAACACACGTCAAGGTGGAATATGTGAGGCATCCGGTACGTCCTTACGTGCCGAGGCTTTTACAATGCCACAAGTGTATGAAACTTGGGCATGTCAGTGCAGTTTGCAAGGGTGTAGTAACATGCAAGCGATGCGGTGGACCTCACGGAGACAGCAATCGCAACGTTGCTGCGAAGTGAAGAAAATGGGTAGAGATCATTCCACGCACAGGGAAGCGGCAAGGGCTATCCGCCAGCGCAGACGCCGTTCATGACACCGGCATCGACGGGACCGCAGCCTTCCTCGCGTAGAAGGAACGACAGCTCAAGTGCAGCATCCACCCCCTCCTCGTTACAGGAATGAAGAGGCACGCGCCTCAAAGCCTTTGTATGCTACGAAAGTACAAGATCACTCATCATCGGGCGCCAAACACATCGGAGACTCAGTGACCCTCGTTACCATCAAGGCCTGCGTTTACGCCGTTATGCACCGCTCCTACACGCACTGAAGAAAATGAAAAGATGGATGACATTGACGTCATGACAATGTTGAACAATTTGATGGGCTCCACGCGCAGGATTTTTTCTGGCCTAAATAACCCGGCTGCCAAGGCTGCCGTACAGATACTTAAAGTGTTGGAACCACTGCTAGTGGTTCTTCACTAAGCAAGCATGGCGATGATGTTTGAAGAACGGATGCGTCAATCGTTTGTTATGCAATGGAATGCTCGTGGTTTTTGTCGGATTTCCGACAGCGGGTATTTAAGTACCGATTTACAGTTATTGTTATCTGTGAACCTAATACGGATTCTTCTTTCCGTATTTCTGGATATGTCCAGATGTGGTCTCGTAACGACCAAGCCTCAAACAAAGTGTTAGTTTGTATACGTCACGATCTGGTGTATTTCAGACATGACGTCCCATCGCATACTACTAATGATTACGCATGCCTTACCACAAAACACAGATGTCGCATGGTTACAGTGATTGGAGAATACATCCACCCAAGAGCGAGGATCGATTGCTCGCACCTGATGTCTCTGCTGCAAGCATCGCAAGGTCCTCATATTGTGTTGGTGACTTTAACGCGCACCATCCCCTGTGGGGTAGCACTTCGATGAATTCCCGCGGCAAATATTTGGCCGACTTCATGTGTGGTCAGAGACTAAATATGCTCAATGAAGGGTCTCCTGCATTTATTCGTGGGACGTCTTACAGCAGTTGTCTTGACCTAACGTTTGTATCAACGAGCCTTCTGTCTTCAGCATGCTGGTCGACGGATCTAGAGACTCGTGGTAGTGACCACCTCCCCACTTACGTTCACTTTAGCTGGTTTCACCGTTCAGCCTCACGTTGCATTCGTCAAACATACTGGATCTTATTTAAGACCTCCGTTGACACCGCCTGTCAGAGTATGACATCTCCATCCGAAATAGAGGACATCATTGCCTCTACCCTGCGGGAAAAAAATCAGAGAAGTCAGCATAACGAGGCATACATCAACGGTCTACATACAATATGAGGCCCTTCGTGCAATCCGTCGCCATGCGGGACGGCGATACAGAAGAACAAAGTCACCGTCAGATTTTTCGAGCAGTCGCCGAGCTTAGCGACATGTTCTTCGACATCTGGAGAAGCTTGACAGACAGCGTTGGAGGACATTCTGTGGATCCCTAGATCCAAGACAGCCTCTATCTAAGATCTTGTGGGTCATACGAAGTCTCCAGGCAACTCCACAACAAGTACACCCATTCCGTGCGGTGGCTCTACATCAACGCCGGACCGAATTGGAGGTAGCAGAGGACTACTGTAAACTCATTGTGGACGCATCTAATGCGGTGACTTCATCCCTTCTTACCATCGCGCCCCCATCACCTGATGAACGACTCGAAGTACCGTTTACGATGCAAGAGCTTGACACTGCGATTTCAGTTTCTCGGATCTCATCGGCACCAGGACCAGACGGAATCACGTACGCTGCACTCTTCTTGGCACACAGTCATGACATCTTCTTCTATCTTTTTATAACACGACGTGAGAGACAGGAAATGTTCGAGATAGTTGGAAATGCAGTCGCATTGTAGCGCTCCTTAAACTGGGGAAGTGCCCTAACGAGCTTTCCTCCTACAGACCCATCGCCTTAGCCAGTTGCGTCAGCAAAGTAATGGAAAGAATGGTCTGTCAACGCTGGAATGGTTTCTAGAGAAAAATACTTGCTTTCCTGATTTTATGCACGGATTTAGAAGAGACCGTTCTTCCATTGATGGTGTTATCGACTTGGTATCCACTGTTGAACAGGAAAGATGTCGCCGTCGATTAGTTCGAGCTGTTTTTCTGGATATTAAGGGTGCATACGACAATGTACTCCATTATGCAACCCTTGATGTACTGGAAGATATAGACGTAGGTGGCCGGCTATATGCATGGATTGTTAGCTACCTCAGTGGACGCACGGTGTATATGTCGACAAGTGATGGCGACACCAGACATTACCGTATACATCGAAGTGTTCCACAAGGGGGAGTTCTCAGTCCAACTCTTTTCAATTTTGCATTGATTGGCCTTGCATCTGAATTTCCTAGCACGGTGAAGATTAGCACACATGAGGACTACATATGCATATGGGCATCTGGAGCCACCAATCCCCAAATACGTGCTAGGCTTCAACGTGCAGTGACTATCACAGCGTCAAGGCCTCCAACGCTCAACAGAAAAACGTTCGGTGATTACATTCACGCGAAAACTAATGACCAGGTATCCGATAATCGTTAACGGAGTAGCGATACCTACGCTTAGACGCCACAGATTCCTTGGCTTAGTCATAGACAGGGGATTATGTTGGTCAAGACACGTCGCCGCACTGAAGTCAAAGCTGAAGAGTGTTGTTCACGTCCTTCGCGTCGTTGCAGGAACAAGATGGGGCCCCTCTTAGTCGTGATTACTCCAATTGTACCAATCACTATTCGTAGGGTATATACGGTACAGCCTGCCGGCGCTCTCAAGCATGGGACTTAGCTGTGTGCCCGCGCTGGAGAGCATTCAAGCTCAAGCATTGCGCACATGTTTGGGTCTCCCACGATTCACATCAACCAGTGGAACAATAGCGGAAGCTCGTGCTTGTCCTATTTGGGTATACTTGCTCTGCGAGCTTCTTCGGATGTACCTTCGCGTGTTGACCCGACACATGCACCGTCTGCTATCATCGCTCCCTGCCACCCACCCAGGTTCCAGCTTTTCATGGACTATATCGTGCCATCAGAGTGCTGTGCCGTCAGGTTTTTCTCCCACCTGTATTCCGAGAATACCCTCATGGGTTCTGCCTAAACCTGTCGTTATATTGCAGACCCCTGGAATCACTAAAAAGTCATCCGTTGCATCAACTGGCCTCAGGCAGCTCACCCTGTTGCACATTTCTGCAGAGTACGGAGATACTGTACACGTGTATACAAATGGCTCTGTCACACCATATGCCTCCACTGCAGCCTTCGTCATTCCACATATGATCATCGCTCGGCGGTTTAAACTAGACCATAGCTCAACATCAACTGCCGCAGAAGTTGTTGCTATCTGGGCTGCACTTCGATTTCTCTCTGAGGGGCCTCCTCACGCATGGACGATATTCTGCGATTGCAGGCCAGCTATTCAAACGATTGACTGTGTCCTCAGACGGGGCCCGTATTATTCCATGGCTATAGAAATTACAGAGTGTCTCGAACACGCAGCTAGGAATGGCCACAATGTCACGTTTCAATGGATACCCTCACACTGTGGCGTGATCGGCAACGAACAGGCAGACGCTGAAGCGAAAACTGCTTTAGATAATGCTTGTGAAGTACCCATCTCGTTCTCATGAACAGACACAAACGCCCTACTTCGTCGCGTAATACGCAACCGTACGTTGGAACAATGGACCCCACCAGATCGACGACACAAGCGATTACACAAATTGGACCAAGAAATTAAATTTCGTATGCCTCAAAAGTTCAAAGGAAGCCTCACGAGCATGGTGCACCGGATTCGCCTTGGTGTCGCATTCACCAACCGTTATAGACATACGATAGGTGCCAGTAATACTAGCCCAGTGATACTACTACTGGTGCAGAAATACTAGCAACAATATCAACAGAGCAGGAATCAATAGGAATTCATCATAAGTTGAAACAAATGGTCATCTATGAGGAAGGGTTTAACAGCATAGGGAGTAACAGCATAGGGAGTAACAGCATAGGGAGTGACCATAAACGCATCATTTTGAAAATGGGATATGTAGTTGGGAAACAGAGCAAGGAGAGCAAAATGGCCAGTCCAAATTTGAACGCTGAACAAATAGCAAATACAGTCACTAGAGTTGAGGAAGAACTTGGCAAATGGCCAAGTAAAGAGTGGGAATATGGTGAGCTTCTACGTATAATAACGACAGAAATACAGAAAGAGAAACCACATGTTCGTTGGAAAGGAAAAAAGAAACCGAAAAGCTGGTGGAACAAGGAGATACAAGAAGCGATCGCCGAACGACAGAAAGCATCTCGAGAGCACAGGCAGGCAAAGAAGGCGCAGTTGCCACAGGATGAAGTAACCAGTAAATGGGAAATAAAGTCTATGGTTCAAATGCTGGTGCAAGCAAAATTAAAAGGTGAAAGTGAACGTTAGTTGTCAGAAATACGTGACAAAATGAAGGCCGCACCTAGAATATTTTGGAACCACATAAAATTATTAGGCAGGAAGTTAACAACAATACAACATATCCTAGACGATGATGAAAACAGACTGGAAGGAGAAGCGGCAATAAATTACATCCGAAAAGCAACAGCCGAATCTTTCCAAGGCAATGACGAGCTTGTACTTGATGAAAAAAGAGCATCAAAGAGACCCAAGGGGAGAAAGGCTGGTGCTGACAAATTTAAACTGGAAGAAAGCGGAAGAGAAAATTCCTAAGCGCACAGCCACAGGGCTAACGCGGTTCCCGTTAGGCTGATAAATGAACTAGGACCAAAAAGTAAGGAAGCTCTGATGAAAGCAGTGGAAAAAACTTTAAAACATAGAGAAATACCAGACAGTTGGCGACACAATAGAATGAAGTTAATTTATAAATTTAAGGGGGAGAAACACAGAATTCACTCGTATGGACCGTTGACCATTACATCGGTAATATACAGACTAGCAATGCAGGCAATCAAATTAAAGCTTCAAGCATGGGCAGAGAATAATGGCATTTTGGGAGAGCTTCAGAAATGCTTCAGAATAGGTAGGCTATGACAGCTTGTTTGTTCTTACTCAGTGTATTGAAATATGAAAAGCAGGAAGCAGACCGTTGTATGTGGCCTTTTTAGACATTACAGGAGCCTACAACAACGTAGACCGCAACATTTTGTGGGATATTCTGGAAGGGGAAGGCTTAGGTAACGATTGACTACAGCTTTTGAGAGAGATTTACCTCGAAAATACCGTTTGCGTTGAATGGGAAGGGATGAGGAGCGTGGAGAAAGTTCATATCAACAACGGACTGAGGCAGGGGTGCCCTTTATCTCCGCTGCTGTTTATGATGTACATGGTGAGGATGGAGACGGCGCTAGAAGGAAGTAATATCGGGTTTTATCTCTCATACAAACAGGCGGGTACAGTAATAGAGCAGCAACTCCCAGGTTTGCTTTTTATGCGGATGACATTGTGGTGCTAGCTAACAACCAAAGTGATTTGCGACGTCTGGCTAATATATGTGGACAGGAAGGCAACAATTTAGGTTTGAAATTTAGTGTTAGAAAATCAAGTGTTATGGTATTCAATGAAAACAGTGAACAGACAGTGGAGATACAGGGCCAAGAAATACCTGGGTAACAGAATATAAATACCTTGGTATATGGATAAACGAAGGCAATGGATATCTGAAAACACAGGAAAAAACCATAACAGTAAAGTGGAAGAGAAATGCAGCCATAATGAAGCACACAGCGCTAAGGGGATACAATAGGTACGAGGTCCTCCGAGGTATGTGGAAAAGTGTAATGGTTCCAGGACTTACTTTTGGAAATGCGGTTGTTTGCTTTAAATCAGGGGTACGATCAGGACTCGACGGGAACGAAAGGTCAGTGGGTCGCTTCGCATTGGGCGCTCACGCGAAGACTACAAATGAGGCTGTGCAGGGTGATATGGGCTAGACAGTTTTGAAGTGAGGGAAACTCGCAGTAAAATTGACTATGAAGAACGGCTGAGGAATATGGAAGAAAGTAAATAGGCTGGGAAAGTGTTCAGGTATCTGTACAGGAAAAACATTGATTCACAGAGGAGGCAAAGAACTAGGAAGCTTACCAGCAAGTATGCGGCCTGTAGGGTGGGCAACACAGCAGCAAAGAAGGTCAAGCGGAAAGTAAGAGAGGCTGAATTAATCTCATGGGTGGTGGCAATGGAAAAGAAACCTGCCATGAGTAACTACTTAGGAAGAAAAAACGAAATCAGGAAAGGAACCATTTATGATAACTCAAAGGGAAGCTCATTACTTTTTCGAAGCGAGATCGGATGCCTTAGAACACGCACCTATAAAGCGAGACATAAGAAGGAAGAAGAAGGATGTGCTTGCTGCGGTAAACTAGGGAGACTATGGAGCATCTTTTTATTAGAATGTGAAGACGTCTACCCAGCGGTGGATTTAGGCACCACTTGCCTCCTTGAAGCCCATGGGTTCAGAGAGAGCAGTGGAAAAGTAAACATGTCCGTAGTAGGCATTAGTAAGAGGTGATTGGAGGATTGGTAGAAGAAAAATAGGGAAACGACAAGAAACAGATGTACAACAGCACAGTTCGCAATAGGGGATCAGAAAATTTGGTTGTGGGATTTCATAGTGTTTTCTTTTTCTTTTTTTATTGTTTAACTTTGGTAGGACATTAGGCAATATAATAGCAAGAGCTTGGTGGCGCTAACTACCACCCCATTCCAAAGGGGACGCTTATAACATCCATCCATCCATCCAAATGGTTAATTTTACATAGGGGTTTGTCGAAGGTCACAACAGAGCAATACAAGGCAGGTCAATTTTACATGCACTACAAAGCAAAACCACACAAGAGAAAAACACGACATTCGCAAACGGCGCTTTTTTACCTGTACATACATTTGCTCAGTACTAACTAGGTTATACAGCCATACTGTTTCAACCTGCTGCGTAGCACCACTGGGTGCCTCTCTCTTCCACATAATTAAACAAAAAATATAGGCTGAGTGCTTGTTTAGATAGAATCCGGTGATGGATACTGTAAAACCACGGATATCTATTAATGTAAACCCGCACTACCTTGAATGCTCTTCGACTAGCGATATCCAATTGTCAGTTTGAACGAAAAAAGCCAGTCAAAAAACACAAAGTACAAGAGGAGAGGTTCACAGCACAACGACTGGGTCGTTGTGGTGTGAACCTGTCCTCTTGTACTTTGTGTTTTTTGACTGGCTTTTTTCGTTCCCGCGTGTACCAACTGGCTCAGATTTCAGCCCTTCTGCAAAACCTTTCCAATTGTCAGCACAGGGACGACGGCGATCTACGCCTTTCCAGCTTTTGCTTCAAAGCTGATGAGGATGGCGCTGGCAAAAACTACCAAAATCGCCTAAATATATTCTCGCCTAATTTAATAAAATATTGAAAACCGGCCGCTATTCGAGGCGTCCGTAAGCCGCTGCGACGCGGTACGTGTTGGCCGGTTCGCGGTGTACCGGCGGCTGCCGGCGACCGAAGTTGTACCCCTGGTTCGGGATCTGCCTTTCCTAGTATCGCAGCTCCTGTTCGTGCTACAGGTTCTACATGGTCCTTGCATGTCGCGAACAATACAATTTCGGCGTCACGTTATTTCAGTGGCCATCATTTTGTGTGACAACCAAATTTTAGACGACGTTTCGGTCACTTGGGCGGTGATGCGCGCACAACAGCCGGATACGTGCCGACGCAGTCCGTAAACTTATTTTGCTTGCGCTTCGAAACCGTAGCGTATTGCGCATCAAAAAAATAAACGCCCACGACCCAAATTCATACCTTTGATTTAACTTAATTTTCGCCTCGTCTTAAGATAAACGTTCTGGCTGATATCTGCGGCGAACTTGCGGACAGGATCGGGTACGGCCACGTCTCGATGTGCATCGACAGCCACGTACATTTGGACACTGGTTCCGAGTTGAAGTTTTCTCGCATCACAGCTCCCGTTCGAGCTACAGGTCTGGCACTGCTGCTAGCTTGTCACGAGAGGTACAATTCCGACTTCAGGTTATGCCCTTCTGTGCCAACGGAACCACCGTTAAAATTCTCTTTCTGGTCAATTGCCACTTTAGTGCCTGGGTTCACGAGCAAGAGAAAGACTCCCGGTTGAGCGTTGACTTACAGAGCAAGAATTTTGTCCCCCACTCCCTCCTAGGTGTGGGAGGGGTCGGTAAGGGTTTTCCTGCATTTATATGGCAGTTTCAAAGAAGCGTAACAAGATGTGCGGGCCGAGAGCTCAAGTTAATATATCAGGAGGGTGACCTCTCTCCTGCACTGTACAATGGGACTATATTGTGAAATTCAAGGGCGCACAAAACAAACGATAACGGAAGGCAAGGACACATACGTCCTCGTTTGTTTTGCGCGCTGCAATTTCATAATGAAATCCTACCAACTCGCCCAACTTTCGGTACTTTAAAATGGGATGCCACAGTGAAGATTTCCATAACAATTTTGACCACCCGGGGCTCTTTAACGTGGTCCAATGAACACGGTGCACAATCGTATATACGTCTAAATAGTTGAAACCCACCTGCACTTGGGATGCGCTGCAGCATCCATGGCCGGGAATCAAAGCTGCAACCTCGTGTTTAACAGCTGAAGGCAACAACCATTGGGCCAGCAGTGGGTAATATTAGGTAATAAGCATATGTCAAAGCTCAAATCATAATCAACAGCAGGGAAGATGCCGCCTTAACTTAGGAATTAACAGGGGCATAAAGAGACTAAATTATTCTGTTCATTCCTTTATTAGTACCTCTGAAAGTGAGCACCAAACACTTCGTCCATGAAATATGCGCAAGGCACGCATCACTCGCGGTTACTCCCCTAACAAACTAACCGCTGATCACTAGGACTAACTGCCACGATTGCTCCCGTTTTCCTCCTTTGCGGCTTAGACTATACCCGTGCTCACTGTATCTGGGCTAAGGCGTGTGGCAAATCTCATGCATAATTGTAAGTCTTCGTTTCTTCGTATCCATATTAAATGCACCATCATCTTCTTCACCTGTCCCCCCGTTGAGGGCATGTGCTGTAGTATGAAAACCACAATCATCACAAACACTTGGCACACCTACCCGCCCGTTCCGTCATCTGTGTGTCTTCCTTTTGTGTGTGTTTTGATTTGCGGCAAAAGACATCTCTGTTCTGTACTTGTAGAGACGACTATGCGTGCTTTAGCCGCTTTATAAACACCCTACGCATGTGTTCTCTATTCGTAATAAATACCACCAAAGAAAAAAAATGCGGTTGTGACCTCATAGAAAGAGGAACGGGCTGCTGCGCAGGAAGGCCGAGATTCAAGTCCCGTACACGCTTCGTTTTTTTTAAGCGAATGCGAGTCTACTCGGTGAGAATCCGGCCAGTGACCGTCAGATAGACAAACCACCTGGCTGAGGCAGAAACCATGGTATGCTGGGCAAAAAAATAGAGCTGTATTCTGAGCCCTCTACATGAAAAAATTACAATTTGATTATGAGGCACGCCGTAGTAGGCACTCCCGATTAATTTTCGCCACCAGGGGATGTTTAACGTGCGCCCAATGCACGAGACATTTCGTATTTCGCCCCCAGCGAAATGCGGCTGCCGCGGCAGGGATTTTATCCCCTGACCTCGCGCTTAGAAGCGCAGCACCAAGGCGCTAAGCCAGAGCGGCGTGTTGGCAAAAAAAAAAAGGAATGCATGGTTCAACAAATTCTGACGGCTTTTCTGTATTCCTTCGAATACCTTATCTCATGGGACGTCACCGCGCCTCGTACTTACATTTCGCACTCCTAGTTTTGGATCCATATGCTTGGACATAGACCTTCTAGATGCGCCAGTGTTCGATGTACCAGCGTTAGAAATAAAGGCGTTCTTCTTACTAACAATTATTTACAAAAACAGGCACCAATCATTTGTGATAGTGACAGGAATGGCATTTATCAATAACCACCATCACAACTGAGCTAACTGCTGGGAAGGAGATTATCTGTTCCAGAATATGTGCTTCACAGGTAGAAAGGTTACCCATTGCTCTCACTTTGAAAATAATATGAACAACATTAGCCAAGAGAGAACAGGCCAACCTTGAAGCAATCAGGGTTTTAAGCTGATGAATTAAACCTGGTTTTCGTGAACAAGTATGCGCCTTTAGAAGCGCAACAACAAACGCACATAGAGATAATTAAATGAAGCCTAAACTTAACTAATGTGCAAGTTCTCCCAAGTAACAAAACAGTTATTAAAGACACGACAAACCTTGAAAATGTCGAACCCAAGAGACCAGATAAAATAGGTGGAACTGTCAAAACTGATAAAGAAGAAAATGAACTAGATTCAAAATGATGACAGCTGAAACATTAAGAAAGCAGTAAAAAATGGGGGCATTATGAAATTAGGGAGAACGAAACTTGGAATAGGAAAAAGCAAGATGTATACAATTAAATAGAAGGGAATGTCCTCAGCAATTTTGATGATATAACAAAGGCAGTAGAAAACGTCTACACTGACTTGTACAGTAGCCAGAGCAGCCACTCAACCTTGATTCAAAATAGTCATGTGGAGGATGCAGAATCTCCATTTATAACTGAAGAAGATGTTAGGATGACATTGTAAGATAAATTCAAGGAAAAAGCGGCAGAAGAATATAGCATAACAGTCGAGTTATGTCATACTCAAGGGCTTGCGACTCTCTATGAGTAATGCCTCAAGACTTCGAGTTTGACGTTTATTTATTTGTAGCGCCAAAGTAAAATTAAGCATATAGTTTCTGCAGCACATGAGAAGGTCCTAATGTAAAACTTACCGGGGTGTTTCCTGTTTCTCAACGCATACAATATAGTGATATCAACAGCAGCAGGATGCATGCAACAAGTGATTATATACTGGCAGAATGATGTACACATATGAAATCACAAAATAGAATAGAGAACTCTGCCCAGAAAAAAAATAGCATTTCATTATCGTAAGCTTAGAGAGCCATGAAGTGACAATTTGGAGATCAAATAACTCGATCACAAAACACGAAAGCATTCGCAGAAGCAATATAAACACCATGAGTGATGGAATTTATACAAATCATTAAATGCTAGAGACATACTGTAAAATACGCACAAGCAAGAAATAAAGAAACAAAAGTAATCACAGAGAAGACAGCTCATCTAAGAATTTTCTTGTTAATTTTCATTTAAGGTAACACAAGAATTGGGTAATCCTAATGTCCGTGGGAATTGTATTCCGAACTGTTATACCACCAGGGGGTGCCAGAGTTGGAAGGATGCTTACGATATAATAACTAATAAGAAGGGAGACCTTGCACAATTGAAGAATTATAGGCTTGTTAGCTTTCTTTCAACGTTAGTAAAAATATTCACTGAAATGATTCCAATAGAATAGGGACGACAACTTACTTCAGTCTACCTGGAGAACAGGTTGGCTTCAGGAACAGAAAGTCTACAGTGTATCACATCCATGTATCACTCATAACTGCGGAGCACCACCAACCACTCGAAATGTCTCCCATGTGTATATGTGTTACGGAAAGGGACTGCATTCAGTAGTGATACCCGCACTCATGGAGGCTCTGCTCAATCAAGGAATACAAGAAGCATACGTGAATATCTTATCAAATGTTTTGAAAACCTGCCACAACTACCACATTATTCACAAAAAAGCGTAAAAATACTGATCATAGAGGGGTCAAAGACACAAAACCTGTGTAATGTTATTCACTGCGTCCTTAAAAGAAGTATTCATGTTTCTAGACTAGGATAGATTAGCAGGGAGCATAAACGGCGAATATTTGTTCTATTCCGCCGTTTTAAGTTCAGCAGCGTTGCATATGACTTGCATAGAATGGTTGAGGACCTTAGCCCAAAAAGTGTACCATTAGGGTTGAATATTAACGTGCAAAAGACAAAGGCAATGTTCAGTAGCCTGAAAAGAGAACGGAAGCTTGTGATTGGCAGTCAGCCTCTTGAACTTGTGCGTTTATCTAGGTTAATTCCTCACAGGCAACACTGATGATGAAAAGGAAACTTAAAATAGAATAAAAATGGGAGAGAGCGGCTAGGCATGCATTTCAAGTCATGGCCTGCAGCTTACTGGTATCCATAAAAATAAAAGTGTCTAATCATTGCATTATAAACCAGTCCTTACTGTTAAGGCAGAAACGTCGAAGTTAGCAAAGAAACTTGAGAAGTTAAGGACGGCGCAATGAGCGGTGGAACCAAGAAGGTTACGTGTAACTTTAAGAGAAAGAGCAGCAGCGCTGAGAATAAGGGAGCAAAGAGAGGTAGCAGATGTTATCATCATAATCAGCCTGGTTACGCCAACTGCAGGGCAAAGGCCTCTCACATACTTCTCCAACTACCCCAGTCATGTACTAATTGTGGCCATGTTGTCCTTGCAAGCTTCTTAATCTCATCCGCCTACCTAACTTTCTGCCACCCCCTGCTACGCTTCCGTTCCCTTGGAATCCAGTCCGTAACCCTTAATGACCATCGGTTATCTTCCCTCCTCATTACATGTCCTGCCCACGCTCCCCCACCCCCCACTTCTTTTCCTTGATTTCAACTAAGATGCCATTAACTCGTCTTTGTTCCCTCACCCAATCTGCTCTTTTCTTATCCCTTAACGTTACACCCCTCATTCTTCTTTCCATAGCTCGTTGCGTCGTCCTCAATTTAAGTAGAACCCTTTTCGTGAACCTCCAGGTTTCTGCCCCGTACGTGAGTACTCGTAAGACACAGCTGTTATACACTTTTCTCTTGAGGTATAATGGCAACTTGCTGTTCATGATCTGATAAGGCCTACCAAACACACCCCAGCCCATTCTTATTCTTCTGATTATTTCAGTCTCATGATCCGAATCCATGGTTACTACCTGCCCTAACTAAATGTATTCCCATACCACTTCCAGTGCCTCGCTATCTATTGTAAACTGCTGTTCTCTTCCCGAGACTGTTAAACATTAGTTTAATGCAGATTAATTTTTAAACCCACCCTTCTGCTTTGCCTCTCGAGGTCAGTGAGCATGCATTGCAATTGATCCGCTGAGTTACAAAGCAAGGCAATATCATCAGCGAATCGCAAGTTACTAAGGTATTCTCCATTAACTCTTATCCTCTATTCTTCCCCATCCAGGTCTCTGAATACCTCCTGTAAACACACTGTGAATAGCATTGGAGAGAACGTAGCTCCCTGCCTAACGTCTTTCTTTATCAGAATTTTGTTGTTTCCTTATGGAGGACTACGGTGTCTGTGCAGCCACTATAGATATCTTTCAGTATTTTTACATGCGGCTCGTCTACACCCAGATTTTGTAATGCCTCCATGACGGCAGAGGTTTCGACTGAATCAAACGCTTTCTCTTAATCAATGAAAGCTATATAAGGATTGGTTATATTCCACACATTTCTCTGTCCCCTGATTGATAGTGTGAACATGGTCTGTTGTTGAGCAGCCTTTACGGAACCCTGCCTAGTCCTCTGCCTGGTAGCAGATATGGTAGTTAGAAATTATAGGTAAATAGAACTGGGCATGCATTCGGCGATGGATGGACCAATGCGGAGAAGGGGCCCAGGCTACCACTGATGCCCATACTGCTACTTGGGACTGAGAGGCTTAGCCTTTCTGAAAGCTGATTTTTTTTAAATATGGAGTCCACCCTGATCTGCAGAAGACATCTGCCATCGCTAACTTCTCACAGCACACCGACAAGAAAAGAGTCCACAGATTCATTGGCTGGCGTGCCTCTCAGACACTTTATCAAGAGCTTTCCACGCATTGCGAAACCATTAAATTCTCTCACGAAATTATACGTCGATTTCACGTGAGCCGCACAGCAAGCCGAAGCCTTGCAAAAGCTTAAGCACTGCCTGCAGTCACCACCAGTGCTCGCCCACTTCGACGAACGCGCCGACACCGACATCCACACCGAGGCAAGTAGCCTAAGACTCGGTGCCGTCCTCGTCCAAAGCAAAGACGTACTTGAAAGGGCCATTGCTTGCGCTAGCCAGACGCTGTCGAAAGCGGAAGCCAATTATGCTACAACGGAAAAGGAATGAATGCCTTGCCACCATTTGGGCTACCACGAAATTCCTTTTCTTTGCTAAGCGTGCTTTTGCTCTTCTCTCTCTTGTTATGTTTGTAGCATCGGGACGATGCTTGTTAAGAGGGGGGCATTGATACGTACAGCTGTTTATCTTTCTCGCGTAAGCACTTTTTCACCGGCTAACAAACGTTAAACGTTATCGCTCAGCAGGACGCGCCTGGTTGTATTGGAAGTTCAAGGTGAATACTCAAGTAGGATCATACGTCGCCAGGGTGTCGCGGCCCGTGCATGTGGCGGTCGTCGAGCGAGCATTCCCTGTTGACGCAGACGATCACCGAGGATGGCTTCTGCCATTTTTGTTTCCTTACCCCGAAGCTAGCGGGAATGTGTGCAAACGTAAGGAAACCTATATGACTGAGGCCTTTCATATCAGGCGGTGCACAGAGAATTGTGTCAGCTTGCCGTCCGTCGCCCTGAGTGGCATAGCTTGTCTCTTGGTAGCCCATTCAGAAAGTGATAGCCGTGATAACCATTCCTTTCGAAAATGTGTAAGTTGTTGTAATCGTATCTACCCTTTCTCGTGTAATGTATAAATTGCAACATGTAATGTGTCAATGAGTCAGTTGCTGAAAGTGCATATATGTGGGAATGTTTTTCTAATAACAGTGATATTTCCAAGTCACCGCACTGATTGCGCATTTTCCTCTTTGCTCTCGTGTGTGCGAACCGCTGCACGAACCACAAGAACAACGTCTAAAAGATATTATGTTTTCCATTCTAATAGAGATTACGTATCATGTGCAAGTAATGAGAAATTAGTTAAACATTAACTAAACTTTCCTTTACGCTCGTTGCCATTGGTCCGCTGCATTCGCTAATATTTTTTTTATTTCTCTCCAATCGCACGGCTACCCTCTCGGCCGGGGATTTACGATCAGACCAGCTTCCCCTTGGCAGCAAAGGCACCCTGCAAGGTTCAGTTATCTCTCCCATGCTCTTTACCTTAGTCATGATTGGCTTTGGCAAGCAACTACAGCAAGTCGACAATATCAACCATACCATCTACGCCGACGACATCACCATCTGGTCGTACCAAGGCAGTGATGGTCAAGTGAAATCAGCCGTCCAAACGGCGATTGACACGGTTGAAGCCTATCTCCAAGGGACCGGACGGCGCTGTTCGCCGGCTAAATCGGAGCTTCTGCTATACAAGCCCATTCAGCGGGGTCGCCCTCCCAAACACCAATCTGATCACCGACCCTGTGACGCCATCATCCTACGCCTTCAAGATGGCAGTCCTATCCCGCACGTCCCTAGTATCCGGGTTCTCGGTCTCACCATCTCTACCAACGGCTCCAACGCCTTGGCTCTCAACAAGATCTGTGCTCAATCTCAAAACACCCTACGACTTCTTAAACGTATATCTAACCGACGAGGAGGACTCAAAGAAGAAAGCCTTCTCCGACTCGTCCAATCCTTTGTCATATGCCACATTACCTACGTTGCTGCGTACCTCAACTGGTGCCGGGCTGAGCAAAACAAGCTCGACACCCTCATACGAGGGGTCTACAAGCAAGCACTTGGGCTCCCGCATTGCACCAGCACTGAACTCTTCAACCAACTGGGAGTTCACAACAACCTTTCCGAACTCATTGAAGCCCAACAACGCTCTCAGCTTGAACGGCTCACCCTTACTGAAACGGGGCGCTTTATTCTATCCATGCTTGGCTTCACCTACCATCAGCAACAGGGCCCCAAACAACCGATCCCGACCAACATCCGTAGCTGGATCTACATAGACCCTATCCCTAGAAATATGCACCCTGAATATAACAGGGCCCGGCGCCAAGCTCGGGCCGGAGCTATCATAAAAGCCCTTGCCCACGTGCCTGGCGTCACATTTGTTGATGCAGCCCAATACTCCCATGGCACACGATTTGTGGCCGTCGCCACACGCTATGGAGTCCTACACCACGCCTGCAGCGTCACTACCCCCACTGCCGAGACGGCTGAAGAAGTGGCCATCGCCAGAAAGAAAGAAAGCATAGATGCATAGATGTTAAGAAAGCATAGATGCTCCGATTAATCCGGAGCCTCAGTTGCAGTAGAACGCGTTGTGGGGCTAGTTGGTTCATAGCTTTGAAAAGATGTAGTGCCAGCAGAAAGAGCACGCCAATAAAGACACAAACAATAACAGGCAAGTAGCGCCTTCTCCTCTTCTTGCCTTTTTCTTCATTGGTTTGCTGCTTCTGTCACCGCTACATCTTGTGAAGACAAGATGGCGTGCCTCCTACTGAGGCCGTGGTTTTCGCACATGATGCCCGATAGTTTACTATAATTCAGTTTACCACAAGACAGCAATGCTTATCACTGTTTAAGAAAACTGATAAGTACGCCAGTTAGTGTAAATTTGCTCCCCGTTTCTTTCTTTTCTGTTGTTGCCACGTTTGCGCCATATTGCCGAAGCAGAATTCCATATTTTGGTAGTCCCGATTTCTTCCTCCCAGAGAGGCTTAGCGAAGCATATTTTCAAGAGGCAAGACGTCGGCAACGCTTTGTGTTCACCTGCCCGCTCACAACGCTGTGCGGGCTGTACGCTCGGCCAGCCCGCGCTGCAGGAGACGCGGCCGCGCCGTCACGCTGCAGTCACGTCTGCGTTCGACGACGGCGGTCGGCCACTCAGTGCGCTCTGTGAAGGGAGGCTTCTGCATGAGTGCACACGAACAAAACACAGCGTACTAGACGGCCGCACGTAGGCTACGCCGAGCAACAATTTTCCCAGGATGTTTGCAGCTGCGGCTTAAAGATAGCGTGCTAGTTGCGATTTCAGAAGACGTATCATTACAGGGTCGCAAGGTTCGAAAATATTTCACAGCAGAGTATTTGGCATTTCCATGAAGCTAGTCGATAGGCAGCACATAGCATAGATACAGCACCATGCAACTCTGTCCGATTGACCGCATCAACTCAAAGTTCCTACTTCTCTTTCCGCAGCGTGCCGTCTCCCGACGAAATAAAAGTGCTGAACGTCAATACCTGGTTGTAGTAGCCGACTTACTGTTAATATAAGCGTTTTCGTCTTATTCAGGCTTTTTTTACCTTATTTACTTAAATACCCGTTATTACATGTAGGAGCATAAAGTACATAACAAATCAGTGGAGGGGAGGGGCAATCAGCCAGCTTTGTTATTGTTTGTTTTTCTTTTTTCCCAATTTAATGATTCATAACATAAACACACATCAGTATTTTTTTGTCTGTGTAAGCAGTCAACAGTTTGTCTTGTACGCATATAAGATGCAGATTGTATCCTCATTTGTGTTATGAGTACACAGATAACTTTCTTGTTTTTGTTTGTTTATGAGTTCGGGTGCACTCGTGCTTTGCTGCCATTTGCCGTGCCTGTTGTCGGGCCTTGAAAAATTTCAAGCCACGTTTACTTGCTTTGTGTTCTATCCATGGGTTCTTTTCGTGTGTTGTCATGAGAATAAGTAGCCTTCATAGTAATCTTTAAACGTTAAAGCCCAAAAAGAAACGTCGCCATGAAAAACAAGCAAACCCGGGTCGCTGGGGCAGATGGTTGGAGCCGCGTTTCCGTGTGTTTTGGGGAAAACGTGAAGCGCGCTGCATTATAGGAAACGGGGAATGTCCGAGCCCGATCCCCGTTTTTGCACTGTTCAGTTGTATGCAGCTCTCTTAAGTCGTTCGTGATTTTCAGCGTGACCCATCGAAGCGCTAATATAATACAACTACGGGTGAGCCAAAGAAGGACAAACACGAGCGCTGACCGCAGTCAACGACAACAGTGTCGCTGTGTCTTGAAAAGATGGGCTAGAATGTTTGTAGTGAGCCTGTGTACTAGAAAGGCATTACATTAGAATAGCATTTCTAGTACAGAGAACCCCTCCACGTTTTCTAATTCATCTTATCAAGACAGCGATTTGCTATTGTGCATTTCGGTCGCCAGAGTTTGTCCTTCTTTGGCTCACCCGTTGTTATTTTCTTTCCGTCCTTCGGTGCATCATGCTGAAAATCATGCCACGAACTTGAACCAATCCATCACCATCGCTATTCTTTTAACTTGCATTCAAGAACCAGCGCGTTCTTCTTACTCACCAACCACTAGTATTCACATTAGGTTACTTCTGTTACTTCTTTATGTTACATACTGTATGTTACTTCTGCTGTGCCTCAGGGCAGCGTTTTGGGCCCTTTACTCTTCCTAATTTACCTAAATGATTTGCCACATAATGTTTCTTCTCGCTTAGGTATTTTCCATGACGACTGCATTATTTACAGATCAATTACCCGTACTGGCCTGGCCCTTCAAAATGATCTTAGCCTAATTCATAATTGGTGTAGCACCTGGTTATTGACTTTAAATGTATCAAAATGTCAGGTAATTTCTTTTAGTCGTTAGCGTGACAACTCGCTTCTTTCTTGTTTTTTTACACACCCGCCGTGGTTCCTCAATGGCTATGGTGTTGGGCTGCTGAGCACGAGGTCGCGGGATTGAATCCCGGACATGGCAGCCGCATTTCGATGGGGGCGAAATGCGAAAACAGCCGTGGTACTTAGATTTATGTGCACGTTAAAGAACCCCAGGTGGTCGAAATTTCCGGAGTCCCCCACTACAGCATGCCTTATAATCAGGAAGTGGCTTCGGCACGTAAATCCCCATAATTTTTTTCACATTTTTTTATACAACGTCATCAATAAGGAATTGTTACATACAGTATCATATAAATATTTGTGCGTTCACCTAACCGAAAACCTCTCCTCGACAGACCACATTGCAGCCGTTTGCGCAAAAGCTTCAAGGACATTCACCTTCCAACATCCGCAGATTGGCCTATTATACATTTGTTCGTCCACAGTTCAAGTATGCATCATCCATTTGGTCCCCACATCCTACCTACTGAATCGGCATGCTTGAATCAGTCCAGAACCGAGCTGCCCGTTTCATTTCCCGTAATTATAGCCACCACTCCAGCGTAACGCAAATGAAACTCGATCATTCCATCCAGTCTTTAGTTCTTCGCCGTAATATTGCTCTGTTATCCTTGTTTTACAAATGTGTTTATAATGCCACACAATCCACACTGCATATCCAGATCGCCTCGAACACGTCTCGCCGATTAAATAGCCACTTAAATTTTGCGCGCATGAACGGTACGACACATGCGTTTAACTTTTCCGCACTCTCTACGGTCATTCGCTTGTGAAACAATCTGCCTGATCACATTGCTTCAGAGTGGGATCAAGAAAAATTTCGTCATCTCCTGCACGAGCATTGCTCATAATAGCACTTACAAATCGCTTTATCTTGTTTCTCACACTTGGCAATGTGCTTCGAACTTCTTGTGATGTACTTATTTTTATTGATGAATTGCTTCTCGCTCTTATTAATTGCTATTTTATGCAGCGTCGCTTGTTCACTTGTATGCCCTGTATATATTAATGCTTTTTTGCGTCTTTTTCCCGAAATATCCTTTCAAGAATTGTACTCCCTGATCTGTTCATTTTTCCTGTATTTTACTTTCTAGTATTAGTGCCTTACGTTAAGTTTTACTCGTGTTATTTCGTTAAGTGTACCTTTGTGGCCTTTCATTACTTCAGTTTTCCTTTTTCATGTTTTGATCATGGTAGTAATGTTGATGAGCCCTGCATTGAGGCGTATCTTTTGTATTAGACTTCAGAAGGCTGCTTACTCTTTTTTTTTTTTGCCTTGATTTTGTAACCCCCCTTACACAATGCCCCCATAGGGCCTGTAAGGTATTATAAATAAACAATAAATAAATAAATAAATAAATACTTTTCGTGATTGACTATCAACACCTTAGCAGTCTTCCACATCTACTATTCCCTCCCTATTTCCCTCCGTTAACATACTACATAGACAGTCAGTCAGAAGGACAGCCTGCGTCTGGAATGCTGGAAAGTCGCTTACCTCGATACACTAGCTCGCGCTCAACTATTTTGTAACAGCGAAGCTGCACAAAATAATATTTTGTGCTCCGGCAGTTTCTCTCCGGCACATGGCTAGCCGATACGTCCATCTGCCCGTCCGTCTGTCGGCCGCCTGTACGCCGAAAACTCCTCCGGCGCAACCCCATGTGTATGCGCGAAAAAAAAGAAGAAAAAAAAAGAAAGAGAAGCGCGCGATGTGCCAACACCACCTAGATAGCACAAGGCCGGTTCACTCCGACCCATCACGTCACGCCACCTGGCCCAAAATTTCTATTGACAAGGCTGGCGTGATTAAAGCAGTGACGGCAAAATCACTATTGCATACTCGGGATCATCCACATTAGATTCTATGGCAGTCGGGCCAGATAACCTAACGTGGATGCATCAGAGTGAAAAGGTGCTTGAAAAATGAATTGTGCTATCTAAGTGGTGCTAGATTAGCTGCGCCAGTTGTGATGTCGTTGTATCGCCGTTATAGCCGAGCGCGCGCGAAGCAGTTTCTCTCCGGCTCCGCAATGTGTAGGCCACGCGTCATACGTACTCCTTAGGAGCAGGCAGCTTTCGATCAGAAATGCCGTGAGCAAAACCTGGAAGGAGCTCGTCTACGCCGCGCCCATGCTGCAGCCCAGGCAGAAGAACAGGCTCGTGCAGCGAGCGCAAGCAGCAAATGCGTACCAAAGATCTGGCAGCTTACTAAGCAGTCTTTTAAAGGACAGTCGGGATTATCTCGGTGATCAACATCGGTGCCACACGTTCCAGCTTCACCGGTTAACCATGTGTACGGGGAGCTTGGGTGGCGACACACACAGACGCACACACAAACACTATATATATATATATATATATATATATATATATATATATATATATATATATATATATATATATATTGTACTGTAAAATAGGGAGCAGTGGGGCTGTGGCTAGGAGAGAGACAACGACGACGAGAAAGAACGACCTTGTTTCGGTGCTCGGTCGGCTGCACTACCTCTCGCTGCTCCAACGTTCTAGTCGCGAACGCTTACTGCTCGCGAAGTGCTTCGCGACAATATATGTGTGTGCGTGTGCGTGTGCGTGTGCGTGTGCGTGCGTGTGCGTGTGCGTGCGTGTGCGTGTGCGTGTGCGTGCGTGTGCGTGTGCGTGTGCGTGCGTGTGCGTGTGCGTGTGCGTGCGTGCGTGCGTGTGCGTGCGCGTGCGTGCGCGTGCGTGTGCGTGTGCGTGCGTGTGCGTGTGCGTGCGTGTGCGTGCGTGCGCGTGCGTGCGTGTGCGTGCGTGTGCGTGCGTGCGCGTGCGTGCGCGTGCGTGCGTGCGCGTGCGTGCGCGTCAATCGCGTCAGAGCGAGCAAAAGCAGACCGTCGATAGTCGACGTTTATTAGTAAAAAAGCCGGTACCAGCGAAACACAAAGGACGCGCACACAAGGAAAAGGCGTGAGACACGGACAGACGCTGGTCACTGGTTTGCTGGTCACTTCTCGTTTTGTGTGGGGCCTTTCCTGCAGCTTTCTGCAATAAAATTGAAAGATGGAAGAATTTCAATTATTCATTGTTGAACTGAAGCTCAGACATTGTACGTACGCAGGCAGAGTAAGCAAACAAGCGCTGAACTTACAACTCAGTTAATTTTGGGAAAAAATGGTGCACATGCGCACGAGCTGGCTAAAAAGAGCACGTTCAGAATGACGCTCTATTATTCAGGAATAGGTAAAAATAGTAACAAATAAGGAATTTAAGCAGGTCCCTTGGCGTTTGGGAAAAACAAATTCTTTTTCAAGTATTTCGACAGATGGCAAAATAGCGGCCGGACCTGTGCACTTTATGATATGAAAGACTTCAGAGATATCGCATGTTAGGTTATCTCTGTGTTAAAAGAGACATACTGATAAATAAAAATGTTTAAATCTGTCTCTGTCTTTCGCCTTTTCTGCGCACTGCAGTCGAACGACGTTTTTTCCCCTGGAGTCATCGCCCCTTTTAATTTTCGCCGTACCGCGAGCTCGTAGCTGTATAGACTCGCTCGAACCTTGCCCTTCCGTAAGCGTCGGGCGGAGTGTCAGAGGAAGTCGATTATCTCTGAGACTCCAAAGAAGAGAAAAAGTAAGCTGAGCCTCAGCGACTGCTTTACGTAGTGGAGGGCTCAGTCCCGCCCATGCATAGTCAACGTTCATGCACACGTCCACACCTTGCGTGCGCCGAGGTGATCAGGGCCGAGGGTGCGAGCCGCATATTCGCGTTTTGAATGCTTTATTCTCTTTCTCATACAAGTAGACGTTTCTTCAGTAGAATCCTCGCACTTCATTCAAGAACTTGTAGTCAACAGAAAGGCTGCTTTTCACAACGTCAAAACTTCTCTTTAGAACTTTTTTTGCAGCACTCATTTACAGTCTTTATCAATAATAATATTTGGGGTTTTAAGTGCCAAAACCACTTTCTGATTATGAGGCACGCCGTAGTGGAGGACTCGGAAATTTTGACCACCTGGGGTTCTTTAACGTGCACCTAAATCTAAGCACACGGGTGTTTTCGCATTTCGCCCCCATCGAAATGCGGCCCCCGTGGCCGGGATTCGATCCCGCGACCTCGTGCTCAGCAGCCCAACACCATAGCCACTGAGCAACCACGGCGGGTTACAGTCTATCAGGCCGTCTGCACATTCTACGGCTCCGTCCACACAGATGCTGTCGCTCTACGCACCATATCGCACAATCGAAAAAGGTGGTCCGGCGTTACAACGTGAAAGCCGTGTTCTTTGCCCCTCCCCCCACCCCCCTGCCCCCTGTAAAGGCTTTGCAGGTGGACCGACCCGGCGGCAACGCAGCAGCATGACTGGGGCACAAAGCGCATGCAGTCTTTTGTTGGATGCGCAGGAGGTGTAGTAGATCGAATTCCTTTAAGGTGCGACAAGAGAGAGAAAATAATGCAGAGAAAGGCAGGGAGGTTAACCAGAGGTAGTTCCGGTTGGCTACCCTGCGCAGGGGGAAGGGTTAAGAGGGATAAAAAGAGAAACAGAGTGGAAGGGGGAGATAGAAAGAAAGGGAGACAAGCACGAACAAAGCGCGTACACTATAGAACGGTAGGGGGCGGCATTCTTAGAGTCTGTCGTGAAGCGCCGTAGACCGCAAGAACGTTAATAGCGCGAATAAGGCCTTCAACGCGCATGTTCTTTCGGAGCATTGGCCTAAAGCTTTTAGTTCTGAAAGTGGGCGATTGTCCAGCTTGTCCAGTACCCTGCACATCACTTGTCTCTCAGCACTGTATCGCGGGCAGACACAGATAATGTGTGCGAGCGTCTCGTCGATGTTACATGTGTCGCACGTGGGGCTGTCGGCCATTCCTATGAGGAAAGCGTAGGCGTTTGTAAACGCAACGCCTAGCCACAGACGGTAAAACATGGTCTGTTCACGTCGTGGTAATCCAGGCGGGAGGTGCATCCGTATGTCCGGAGACAACGAACGCAACCGACACATGGTGAAAACATTTGAGTCCCACAGGGGCAAAGTACACTCACGGGACATCAATCGCAGCCCAGCCGCAGCGTCTGTTCGCGAAAGCGGAATGAAGACCCGTTGACCACTTTCATGTGCCGATCGGGCGGCTTCGTCGGCTTGGTCATTCCCGCTGATGTTACAATGTCCTGGAAGCCACTGAAAGATTATGTTGTGTCCCTTATCATAGCTTTGATGATATATGTGCCGAATTTCTGAGGCCAGTTGTTCATTGGGTCCGTGGCGCATTGGGCTTCGTATGCACTGAAGGGCTGCCTTGGAGTCACTGAAGACTGTCCATTGTTGCGGTGGTTTCTGCTTAATGAAATCAAGTGCAGCACGGAGCGCCGCGAGTTCTGCACCCGTTGATGTGGTCACACATGAAGTTCTTAACTTGATTTCTTCAGATTGTGCCGGGATGATGACTGCAGCAGCAGCGCTGTTGAGTTTTACTGAGCCATCTGTGTATACATGTTTCCGGAATCTGTGCACGTTGTGAATGTGCTCCAAAGTTGCTTGCTTCAAAGATTGCAATGGCGCTCCAGCTTTCTTTCTGACTCCTGGAATTGTCAGTTGCACTTGCGGCCGGTGCAGACACCACAATGAATCTGACAATCGTGAAGCGGGCGTAAATTCTGATGGCAAGTACGACTGATGTCTTACAATAGTTTTAGCAAAAGTTGAAAGTGGCCTTTTTGCTGGCAAGCAAGCAAGATGGTATGAGGGAATCCGAGTCAGGTGTCGGATGTGCGCTCTCAGGACATCTGTATCAATGTAGACTGTCAAAGGCGCGTCTCTGGCTATGGCCACTGTCGCAATCGATGACGTTGTTTTGGGAAGACCGAGACAAGTCCTGAGTGCTTGGGCTTGCACGCTCTGGAGTTTGCGAATATTCGTAGTACAAGTATTACCTATTACAGGTAAGCTGTACCGCAGGAAGCCCAAAAACAGTGCTCGATATAGTTGCAACATTGACGGTACTGTTGCGCCCCAGGACTTCCCGCCGAGAAACGCAAGAAGGTCAACAATGGCGGCCAAACGCTTCGTCATGTACGAGATGTGAGGGCTCCAAGACAAGTCTCTATCAATGATGACGCCAAGAAATCGGTGCGTTCGTCTATATCGTTTGATTTGGTCATTAATCCGCAAAGCATACGGGGACATCGATTTACGAGTAAAAGCAATGACTGCACATTTCTCAGCAAAAAGCTCCAGGCCTTGTCTTCTTAGGTATCTTGACACAGCCGTTGAGGCTTTCTGAAGTCGTGCGCGGACTTGTGCACGTGTCACGCCTGAAGCCCATATGCAAATGTCGTCAGCATATACGGAGAGCTGTACGGTTTGCGGTAACGAATCAGCGAGACCAACGAGCACCAGGTTGAAAAGGGTAGGGCTGAGTACTCCGCCTTGCGGTACACCACGACTGGTATAGCTAGATGGCGTTGGTCCGTCTTCAGTGAAAATAAAGAAAGATCTTCCATGCAAATAGTTGCATATCCAGCGAAAGGTGCGTCCACCAATCCCTACAGCTTCTAAGGCGTCCAGAATTGCCTGATGATCTACATTGTCGTACGCACCTTTAACATCAAGGAATAGGGCCGCAGTGATTCGTTTCAAATGTTTCTGGTGTTGTACGTATGTTACCAGGTCGATAACGCTATCTATTGACGAGCGGCCACGTCGAAAACCAGCCATTACCTCTGGATAGACGTTGTAGAATTCCAAGTACCATTCTAGCCGTGCAAGTATCATTCTTTCCATTACCTTGCCGACACAGCTGGCCAGTGCTATTGGACGGTAAGATGATAATTCCAACGGGGATTTGCCAGCCTTGAGGAGTGGAACAAGCCGGCTGGATTTCCACGTTGTAGGGACCAAGCCGTCACGCCATGATGCGTTGTATAGGCCAAGAAGGGCATCTCTGGCCTCTGGACCAAGGTTTATAAGCGCAGAGTATGTGATGCCATCGTGTCCTGGTGACGAAGATCGCCTGCAACCAGCAAGTGCGGCCTCCAGGTCTTCGATGGAGAAAGCAGCATCCATACGAGGATCCCGGGAGCAAGGGGGCACAATGGGAATAGGTGCGCAAGGTGAATACGTGAGCGCCGGACCCGCAATCCTTGCGCAGTAATCTTCGGCTACCTCGACTTCTCGGCGTCCTTGATGTAGGGCTAGAGACTTAAATGGACGACGCTCTTGAGGAGCTGTTCGAAGACCACGGATTGTTCTCCAGACAACCGACAGAGGTTTACGTGGGTCGAGAGACTCACAAAACGACTTCCAGCGTTGATTGTGGAGTACAGCAAGGCGACGCTGAATTTTCTTTTAAATGCGTCTGGCCTCTCTAAGGTCGTAGAGTGATTTAGTCCGTCGGTACCGTCGCTCCGCTCGCCGGCGGATTGCACGGAGGCTCTGTATTTCCGAATCAAAATCCGTGTAGTTCTCTAATGGCCGAAATGAGCGCAAAGAATCCTGCATAGCCTTGGCGATCTCAAATTCTAGTGTGGACGAAATGCTTTCGTGGCATGCGTCTTCCATAAGGGATTTAAACACGGGCCAATCTATTGCTTGTTTAAAATTTGATGGAACGGATTTGGTGAGGCCTTTTATCTTCAGGTAGGTAGGAATGTGGTCGCTTCCGTGGGTTTCTATATCTGCGAACCAATGGACGCGGCGAGTGAGGCATCGCGAAACAAATGCTAAGTCTAAACAACTACTGTATGTCCGGCCGCGCAGAAACGTGGGACTGCCATCATTTAGACAACAAAGTTCATGGTCGCAAGCAAAGGACACGAGGTTTCTTCCTTTCGAATTTATCTTGTTGCTTCCCCAAAGTGAATGATGCGCGTTGAAGTCCCCAACAACAATCCATGGACCAGGTGTCGCATCTATAATGTCACTCAGTCTCTGCCTATCAAAACGACTTGATGGAGAAAGGTAAGCGCCCACTAAAGTAAACGCAAGGTTTTGTTGTTTCACGGTCAAACACACATACTGATTAATGTCATGTGGCCGCACTGGATGAACAACATAAGTCAATTCACACCGTATGTAGATGGTCACTTTGCTAATGTCAGTACAAGTCGATGACACATGAGGTTCATAGCCTGAGATCCGGACGGGTGTCTGTAGCTTCGGTTCACAGACGACAACAATGGGGAATCGATTGGTGAAAACGTAATGGCTAAAATCACTGCGGGATTTCAGGCCACGGGCATTCCATTGCATAATAGATGCTTCCTTGACTTGTCTGAAGAACGGCTGACGCGGTAGAGCCATTGTGCATGCTACTCGAGGCTCGCAAGAACCGGATCCAGGCCGTCCAGCACTTGTAGTGCACCTCGAGCAAATGGCGTCTGCATGTCGTTTAACAACACGCGAATGACATTCATTAGAGATCTTATTATGGCGATTACTTGCTTGTCTTGACCTCGCACATGGTCTGTGCCCTCATTGGTTCGTCGGTAGTCCACCGTCGACCTTTGTTGGGCTGGAGGACTTAATGTCGGAAGTGCAGGCCAGTCGTTTGCAGTAGAGGTATTCACTGCGTCATCAGACACCGTGTTGTTAGTGTGGGTGAGCGCCTTGGGAGCACCAGCCTCAGGAAGTATCGGCTGTCTCGCGACGGTATCAGCATTTCTTGTAGACGAGGATCGTCTACGGTGACGGCGGACACTACGCCGTCGTACTTTGGCGGCGGCCGCTCTCTGAGTTGAGTTGTCTCTCACCATTTGTTTGAGGACTTTCCGCTCTGTCTTGTGTCTCGGGCAGTCTTTCGACGATGCTTCATGGGGACCGGAGCAATTGGCACATTTGAAGTGAGTCGCACGGCAAGCATCTGCACTGTGCTGCTCAGAACATCTCGCGCACACGGTCGAATTTTTGCATATGCCGCTGACATGCCCGATCTGCAAACAATTACGACACTGAAGTCGTCTTGGAATGAACGGTCGCACTGGATGACGAAAAAATCCAACTTTCACGTGGGACGGCAAGCTACCTCCCTTGAAAGTTATCCTCACACAGTGTGAATCTCCTAGGCGACGGATTTCAATAATAGGAACATCGGCTGTGGCGGGTTTGACCAAAATAGGCAAATCGTTGTCGTCGATTGACTCATCGACATCATAAATCACACCTGATATAGTATTGCTGTCCTGTGGTATTATGGTGCGAACATTTATCTTGCCCAGCATTTTCACTGTACTCAAGATATCCAATGCTGCTCTGTTCTTGACATCAACCGCGAGAATGTTCTTACGGGTGTTAACTCTCATATCCGTGATCTCATTTGGAACAACAGCCTCTAGTGTTACAGATACGGCTTGCCTGTTTAGCCGATTCAGGTTGTCGGTCGGCGTCGCGGGTAAGCAGAGGATGGTATGAGCCGTGTCATGGGCCTTTGCTGCCGCCGTCGTCCTTGTTGAAGACGAGGAGGCAGTGACGATTCTCCTCTTTCCTTTTTGCCTCACAACTGTCAAGTAGTCGCCGTCATCCGACAGATCTTCTTCGGGAGCAGAGTAGTACAGCAGGGTGTCCTCGCTGCCTGTGTCGCTCATCAGGTGATTGCGCTTCCTCGGAGCGCTCGACGCTGTGACGTCGGTCTCCTCCGGACGCCTAGCTGACTCCGCTTCCATCGCCGAAGGTCTCGGAAGCGGCGCCTCCCGAAAACACGCAAAAATACTCGCAAAAAGAGAACAGTAGAAAACGGGGTTCCACACGAGAGCCACTTCTTCGTCTTCCAACCCAACCTTGAAAACACTTCCGTTATCAAGGAGTAAAACCCGTGGCACACGGTAAATCGCAGAATCTGAGCGGATCTCTAGCCTTGGGGAGGGATGTGTCAGCATGGCCTCCATCACGCTTGTAGACCAAGAACTGGCATATTAGCGCATACGAAGATGATAACCCCTGGCGCGGACAGCACGTACATATTCGTGAGCCAGTCAGAATCATGTTTATTTATTTTTATTTATATGGTACATACTGTTAGCCTTAACGAAGGCTTTGGCTGGAAAGGGTACATTCATAAAAGGGAAAATACATCATTCACACAGGGTTCAACGATAATAGTGTACAAGAGACCTTGTCTTTGGTTTAAAAACAAGCTTATTCATACATACGTACACCGATATAGACAATGCACATTCTTGGTGACAATAGAACACAATGTAAAAACCACATTTCATCATGTAGCAACAGATATGGTTGGACAGCTTAGACAAATAAGAATCGAGGGTTGTACAATCGACAACCTCTTGTGGTAGCATATTCCATTCTCTGATAGCTTGTGGGAAGTATGAGTATCTGAAGGTGTCATTGTGAAACCAATAATCAGATAATTGCTTATTGCGTTTCGTTCTTGAAATTCTAGCGTTAGAGTGTACTCAAAACTTTTTCTTCTATTTTTAGGGCGTTGCTCTGGAGAATAAACAGGAATTTTAGTCGGAGATATCTAGCACGATCACTAATTGTTGGAAGTCCGGCTAAGCGTAGAAGTTCAGTTGGGGAATCATGACGAATCGTGTCGGAAGTTCGCCGCTCGTACTGTCGCGCTGTCTCCGTCCGCGTCTTTTCTGCGCTGCCGCCTTCTCAAAAGGTATACATAAATTATTGCATAGAAGGATAACTTTCTTGATTTGCAACTGGCTTTTCCTAAAAATATATCCACAGAAACAGTAAGACTGACTCAAAAAGAAATAATAATAGAAATGATTCAAAATAAGGCGACAGTTGCAGGAATATACATATTTTACTTATGCTTTTGAGTCAATAAACCCCACAATCCTGCTACATAAACTGGAATCCTATGGTGTACATGCTAAAGCCCGAAACCTCATGAAATCAAACCCCTCACAGAGAACACAATATGTAGATTTTAAATAGTCACTGTCTACAATACATAACATTAGTGCAGGAATCTCTCAAAGAAGCATTTTGGGGTCGTTTTTGTTTTTAATTTATCGAAATGATATTGTGCATTGTGCAACTGACAGTAAATTTGTGCCTTACGCTGATGACACTTCAGTGTTCATATCCGGAATCAGAAAGTGATAATGAAGAGAACGCTTGTAGAACAGTAGATTCCTTGAATATTCAGGCAAAAAGAAATAGCCTGAAGACTCATTCGAAAATGACGGAAATATTATTATACTTTGCAAAAGGGAAGGTGATATTGAGGCCGCTCAATATATTCTCAAGCCATCATCTTGTAGAGATAGTAGAGTCTGTCAAAATCCTTGGCACCATATTTTCTAAGCACTTCAGTTGGAATGATCATGTTGATTATGTCAGATCAAAAATATCTTTAGCAGTCGATGTTATGTCACGCCTACGCGTTATTCTTCCTGTTAAGTTAGGCTGCTGGTTTATAACTCTGATCTTCTCTCTCTCTCTCTTGCAATATTGCAGTACCCATGTGGGGTGCTACGCTTAGCACTAATTTGTCCAAGTTACACTTTATTTAAAGAAAAGCTGTAACATCCATTGCTGGTGTACCATACTGTTTCGCAACATGTGAACATTCTTTTAAAAATATGAAATCTTACAACTATCTGCTGTACACAATTACAGACTTTTAATGAGTTTAAAATCTTTCCGAAGTGATGAAAATTATACTTGTCATCTCGCAGAGCTTGGAAAAAACACCGATTTTCCACAGACTACACATGAAGGAATGAGGCTAGTTTCGACACCTCGAGAATTTTACGCTAAACATATATATCTTATACTTAGTCAGTGTTAATAAATATGATTTAAAAACCAACAATTCTTTCACCCTTTTGAGCATTCAAATATTATTAATAAACATTTTTTCTTAACATGGTTATGTGATGATACCGCATGCATTTTATAATTTTATTGTTTCTTTCTTTGGCATAGCGGGTTGCTATTTTCTTTTGTACTGCAATGCCTTCTGTCTTACTGTTTCCTATTCTTTTGCCCCTCGAATGTTCGTTCGTGCAAAAAGTTATCTTTTGTTGCTGGTCTGCCGTTCTACCCATTTGAAAAAGGAGGCAGCATCTCTGTCAAGCTTGCGAGCCTTTAGTGCCGTTTCTTTCTCTACGTTAGAGGAAATAAAAGACTAATTTATTTATTTATTTATTCATTTATTGTTTTCATAGTGTCACAATATCTAAAGCCATGTGTTTCTAAATATAATGTTCCAAATGTTGTAGCCGCTTTCTAAGCTATCAAATATTCCCTATCAAAACTATCATGGATATGGTACAACTTGAAACAAAAACCACGTAAGCCATCAAAGGATTCACTGAATTTGTTTCTGTGCTTTAAGTTGCACTAGTAAGAGTATTAATAATATTTGGGGTTTTACGTGCCAAAACCACTTTCTGATTATGAGGCACGCCGTAGCGGAGGACTCCGGAAATTTTGACCACCTGGGGTTCTTTAACGTGCACCTAAATCTAAGCACACGGGTGTTTTCGCATTTCGCCCCCATCGAAATGCGGCCGCCGTGGCCGGGATTCGATCCCGCGACCTCGTGCTCAGCAGCCAAACACCATAGCCACTGAGCAACCACGGCGGGTGAGTAGTAAGAGTATTCTTGGACGCTAGGTACTTTTTATTGATCTCTACTCCATATCGCTGCAGTGCCGGATCCCCTTCCAATACCCGCCGCTATAACTGAAAGAACCATATATAGAAGGCCCAACCAGAGTTAGACACCTGAACAGAAACTTAAAATTATGTGCGTCTTCTCCTTTGAAGCATGCTTACCTGTGGAACACTTGCACATACTTAGGCAGCATCACTTAAGAGGAAGCGTGAGCTCGAGTACTCCCATCTAAATACTTGTAAATGGAGAATTCGTTTGTCTTGGCAACCACTGCACCAAATTTGAAGAGCTTTCTTGCATAAAAAGGAAAACCTAAAATCTATTGACTCTTGGTTTCGAATTTAGGAATTATGCTGTCAATTGTTTATTAAAAATTGGCAAAATGCAAATCTTTTCTCAAAACAAGGCTTTAGGTTACAACTCCTTAACTCAGCAATGAAAAATGATATCACAATTCCATGAATTGCATTTAATAGTGCATCTAAAGCGGACGAAATTGATATGTCACACAGGAATCTCAAAAAATTTTGTAATATGGAAATGCAGCTTCAGCAGAACCTTTCTACAGACGTAACAACTTGGACCCTCACGCAGAGAGGTCACGTACTCGTGACGCCTGCGGCGTAAAAGATGTTCCGCATATGCCGCCAAGGTTTGTGAGTGGTGGCGCTGGCTAACACTGGCAAGGTTAGTTCTAGTAGTGACACATAAACACCCAAGAATGAGGATGGAGCAAGGCGCCGCGGTAGATCAGTTGGTTAGAACATCGCACGCGTAATGCGAAGAAGTGAGATGGTTGCTCACCTGCGGCAAGTTGTTTCTTTATCCACTTTCTTTTGCAATTAGTTTATCATTTATTTAATTCAATTATTAAGTACACGTAATACTCCCTATGTTTTCCTTGGTGTCTTTGTTGGCTTCTCATGATGCAACAAAGTCATGTAAGACATAAATTGACATATCGCATTTGATCGCTTTGAATGATCTAATCGATGCCGCTTACAGAATTGCGATATCTATTCTTGATGCAGAGCTGCGAATGTGTAAACGTCGTGGTTCTTTATGTTTCTGAATTTTTGAAAATTATTCTACGAAAATTCGGACCCTAAGTCGAAATTCCCCTTCCAACAGTCACTAGAATTTAACTTTCTCTCTCAAATGCAACAAACTTCATTAAAATCGGTCCAGGGGTTATTTCACAAAAGCGTTCTTGCGTTTTACATGTATTCGAATCGGCCGCGTCGGAGTTGAGCCTGAGACAACGTTTTTGGACTTGGTCATTCGCGTAAGCGTGCGCGGTCGCCACAACGACGGGGCGGGCACCTCCCGTCTCCTGCGCAGAGGCGGCGCTGCGATCGCGTTGGCGAAAGGGAGTCGTCTGCTACTTCTCCATGTTGACCAGCGGAGGCAAGCATTTTTGGTTCAATGAAATTTGGCTAAAGCTGCTAGAGAAGGGCTAATTGAATACCACTCACTCAAAAATAAAAGCCGCCACAGTCCCTACGCAATATTGGATGACTGATGCATTCAAGAGGGCTCATCCGTGCCTGTTTCTTGGGTCGATTCAGAGGCGCGACTGCGCTATTCTAGCACAAGAGCCTATAGCAATCACATATTCATGTTTAGTTCATCGTATACAGTAAGCTTGAGAATATATTTACAAACCATCCTACCAATTGACCATTATAACAGGAATACGAAGGCCGCACTGCTAGTCTTGTACGACTAAGCGCCACGATGGTGTGGTGCTTCACGTCAGTAAGCGCGCCTCACTGCTGAGATACCTGACATTAACGGCACATGTTTTTTTTTTTTTTTGAAGATGCCTCACGTACGCACTCCTATTGGCTTTTCATTAAAATTTTCCCGCCAGCTACGAAAGAGGTATGTAGAGTGAAGGAGGAAGTAATCAACAAAAATTAGAGCACAGTCTAACACACGACGTACCGACCGTATTATACTTCTAATAAGCACTATTTAGAAATGCTCCATGTGTCAATGATGCGTTTATTCACCAATGGAGTCAATTCACGCTTTACATCAAATTCCCCTCCTTTCTCACAGAATCAATACCTCCACAGGCAGTCCGCTATTTTCATGTATTCTTTGCAACAAAATGCATTCGCAAGACAATGTAGGACTGCAACAGTTCTGTAGTGAGAGTGTGCTTGGGAGTACTGCATCCAACTCGTTGTATACCACAGCTTTAGAGTGAATCCAGGATGTCCCAGAAGGCGTGCACGTAGAGGCTGTTTTCTTGCAGTAGATTGAAGATTTTAGTTTCGACACTTCTAAACATGTTGAATAAATCCCGCGAAGGAGGCTTAACGCATCCTTCCTTGAACTATCTTTCTTTTGTTAGAAAAGCTTCTGGGTACTCTGTGCTTAATGACTGGATTTCGCTCATGCATGCAGTACACTTCTGGCGTTTCAAAATAGTGCGTACGAGACAGCCCCACAAATAGTAAACAGCGTATTCTTTTGCTGCTGGTATGCTGTATTCATGATCTGATGCAGTGTTTCCCTTTGCCGGATTACTCTTTAGAGAAGTGCATAGCTTCAACAGCTTTAACTTGACCGCAGCTTGGAGCTGTTGATGTGTTCCCAGCTGTTCTTTCGTTTCTGCCTTCATGGTTTCTTGAACATCAGCAAGCACGAAAGTTTGCTCTGCCACGACATTGCCAGTGATCCGTCTTTAAAGGTGTGTACAGACTTCAAAGCCTGCATATGTGTCAGCAGCTGATGATCATCGGGTGGAATTCATCCCCTCCACAGCATCTAGTGACTCCGAAAATCTCCTAAAGAAAGAAAAGTGCAATGACGTCTGCTTCCTGAAACATATCGAAGAACTTGCGTCCCTGTACCGACGGATAGGTGTCATATGTAACCTTTCGAAAAGTTTCCTCATTTCCTACCTCCAAGGGATCCTGGTTGAGCTTTTCTGTCAGGACATAGTGTGCTCCTCTGGAATGAAGGGCTCAGATCTGATCCAAGACAGACGCGATTTCCACTCGGAGGGACTCCATGATCACTTGTGAGGTAAACATGACGACTCCTTCTCTGATGTCGTTTTGCTCGGTCACATCTACAAGTCGAAGGAATGATTGGGCCAACTTACATGTAAACGAGTATGTAACATTCATTAGTAGTGCGCAAGAAAGTAAAATATCAAAAAGTTACTTTTACGCTACTTGCTGCACTATTGCACACTTGCAATATTGTAGAAAGCAGCAACATGAACAGCACATGTGTTTGAACAAGCAAGTTTCATGCTTGCATAATCACGATACTGTTCTAACCGCGGCTTATTGCGGTCATCGAGTCCTCTCTGTTCCTTTATGTCCACGCAGGCCGCACCAAGTGTGTTTACTTAACTAGTGTTTACTACGCTGTCGGCAACAGACAGCGCAGGCAAACGCCAAGAAAAGCACTGAACGCGCCAGCCGAAAGCCGTCGGCTCGATCCCTACGCGATGCAAGCACCACCTCTCTGTAAGGATACGAGTTGGAGCCGCCTCCGAAGCGGGCTTACGTTGGCCCGAGATACAGCTTCCTATTAAAGGACCCCTCACCAGGTCCACGTTGCAAATTGTTACCTGTCCTCTGGGGAGCGTTCTGCCGCTAAAATTTCTCAAATTGGCTCAATAATAGCCGAGATAGAAATATTTCAGTGCCACGAACCCATGATTTCAGCAGGCGGGCTCCACTGCCAAGCAAGACGCTCTCTCCACTCGCCCCGTGTCGCCTTCGCAAGCGAAATTCCTTCCAGGCGTTCTCCCATACAGGACCAGGAGGAACGCGTCACGCATGCGTCACTGGCCCCGCCTTCACTTTTTTTTTTCTCCTCGCTTTTTTTTCCGCGATGCGCACTTCCGCTGGTTTATCCACTGGCGGCGTTACGGGCGAGCTGTTATCTGTAAATAAATTAGAGAAAAAATATGCGGTGGAAATTAGCAAAAAGCCATTGGAAGATTGGTGGCGCAAAAGAAGAGAGGTGACATAAGGTTAAAAGTGTAGGGAGAAGTATTCCAAGAAAATGGCGAATTTTAATAACTTACAACACAGTTAAACAAAAATAAAAAGCTGAGCATGGTTGCAACTGCCATCAGCCTGTTTCAAAGGGGACGCTCCTACCTCCATCCATCCTAACGTTTCGCGCAGCGTACGATTTTGCGCGCTGTGCACAAGAACACATGACTAGCGGTATAATTCAGTGCTGCACGAGTACTGAGAGAGAACAAGCGGATCGCAGAGCATGATCGCACGCTGGAACACAATGGAAAATGGCATAGTTTTGGTACCTGCGCACATGACTGCACGACCGTGGGAACAAGACGAAGCGGAAGTACATCTCTCTCTTGCTTCAGTGCGAAGTAAAACAAAACAAACACGTAGACATTCTGTTTGTGTGTTTTATTATTTCTCTGAACTTGAATTCGTCTATTCAAGCAACAGATCACGCAAATAGCAGACGGTGCCTTAAATAATTGTCGAAGTCACGTGTCACCCCGAGTAACCTCGCACTGTGGACCGAAGTACCTAAGCGCTGGGACGCGAGTATGTCACCGTCCGCCTTGGAGGGCAGCCACCGCGAGGAGAAGGGAAAATGGCGCTCGGATTAAGATTTCAGACCTTTCCGCGGCGCGTAGCGATGTAGTTCATTGCAAACACGATCGGTGGCGCGCATTGTATGCTCTGCACTTGTCAGCTCAAAATGGACAGACCTGGTGAGGGGCCCTTTCAGCTGAGACAACAGCAGAGACAAAAAGCAGTGGCGGGCAGTCCCACTCTGCGTTGGAGAGTGTCCGTCAATGACTAGACAGAAACAAAAAAATGGGGGGGGGGGGGGGGGTACTTAAGTAAATACACAAGCGAACTATTGGGGATCTCCATGCTACATCTGCGATATAGATATTCGAAAAGGATATCGGATAAGCATTTTACCGCTAGACCCTATAGACTGCTCGCGTGACAGCTCTCTCCAAACAATGAGTCACATTATGGAGAAAACAGGCAAATTTGTAGGAACACTTGGTTATCATTGCGCGGCAGAATTACGTGGTATTTGTTGCATATATGCCAAACTCTACGATGCACTTCTTTCACACGGGGCTACCACAAAAAGCACTTCCGAACTGAGCAGACATCGCTAAACGCCTGAATGCGACGCTCATTCAGGCATCCGTTTTGTACAGGGTGTTTCAAGTAACGTTAACCAAGAATATAAAGAAAGTGCTGTACCGCAACTTAATGAAACCAACGACAAATGGTTTGCTCTCATGTGGCTCTCCTTGGGATATCCTTATATTGCGCCTAATAAGTTAATTAACTAATGTCTATTACGTACATTTCTTAATATTCAGTTTAGTACCAAGTGCGTTTGTTTACGTTGTAGAGGGCATTCGAAAACTACCGACACAATTTCTTGTGGCGACGTAGGTGCTTCGTGGCGATATGTTTCGGCGTTTAAAAAAGAGCCCGCAAAATATGAAATAAAACCAGGTGAGTGTGCTCGTGCACTATTCTATTGCAGCGCTCTCAACCATGCTTCTATTTTTTTCTTTTATAACGCGGGGAGGACATAAGGCAATATAATAACAAAAGCTTGGTGGCACATTTCACCGCCCCGTTCCAAAGTGGACGCTCATAGCATGCATCCATCCATCCCATTCCACGACATCCGCTTGTCTTGTAGAACGAATCTATAGAGGAGATGCCTACGGATTTCTTCATGCTAGAAACAGGTGGATGCCATTTGGCTTTTTCATGTTCTTTTATAACGTCCATTGGATACGCATGGGAGTTTTCACAATTGCAACGGTGGGAAGATACCGTATCCAAAATAGAAGTTATAATAAAAGCAATGGTGTTTAAAGAATGAGTCATATATCTTAAAATATCTTTGATTTCACCTGTACTGCTAACTTTATGAATGTATGTAGTTTGCCATAGAGACGGAGTTGTCATATGGACGTCTACACGTTTGCAGTGACACCTGTATGCCATCACATTGTTTTCTGTTTGGTGTTTTTTGACAGCCACTGATTTGGACATTACAAGTTTTCCAAGTGACTCGGTGTTCTCCGACCACCACATCTGTGGAAGTAGTTAATCTTGTTCTCGCGCCTCAGATACTTTTGTTAGTCCAGGCATGGAGGGATCTACCATTATTCGAGGCAAAAAAAAAAAACTGACATACTTCAACAGCATTAATTTGTTCTGGTGCTGCTTGCTTTTTCTAAGCAAAACTGTTTTCTTCGTCAAGAGGCTATACGTGCCTTTGAAGTACGCCTAAACATCGGAAATACAGGTACGACACAAATGAGCCGTTCATTAAAACAAGAGCAAACGCCAGTCAATCCTGATGCTGTACACGTTATGAGCGAATGTGACGGCAAATTACAAACGATGACAAAAACGATGGGTGCACGAGACGTGCGGGAAAACAAAATCTACACACAATGAAAAAAAGGGCAACAATGGGCCGCAGGGGCCTGGAACACAACACGCTGCTACGTGTGCAGGGAAAACGGACAGGAAGTAGGAAGAAAATAAAGGCAGTGAAGTAGAGCAAGTTATGTGTGCTTGCTGTGTACACATCCTGCCTATGAACCCGTAGGCGTTATCCACGCCCTTTCGCTCGTCACGATATAGAAAGTGGCACTGCATCCAGGAATATTGCGCTCACTCTTGCACTAAATTATCAGGAGTGATCTCGTTCTTTCCCCAGTAGTTGCAGCTCTTCTCCAGGCTTATGTAATTCTTTGGCCTCAAAGCGGGGCTTCGTGAAAGCGAGCAAATAAATGACCGAGCGTCTCCGCTGTGGTTTGTGCACTGAGCCTTGCGTGTGTCGCATGCTAGGCTGTCCCGTTTGTTCTCGCGACCCACCTTATCCAGATGTCAGCGAGTGAACGCCACCACAGTATCAATCTGTTACTAAAGTCCAATGAGGAAACTATGAGTAAACGCTTCTTCGTTTTCACTGCTTTAGGCAGTAGTATTCGTTGAAATCATTTTGCTCGTTGCATTCAGTTTTAACGCAAAAAATGTTTTGCCTCATCCAGTCAGTTTGCGTCTAAAGCCTGCCTTGCACGTTGGCTGGTACGATTTCATACAGCGTTCACACCAACTCCTCCTCACAAGAACGCAGCCAGCGTGGCGGGAAGTTACAAAGCATCAGAACGACAAGTGTAAAGCTCAAGGTAAGAAATGTGGATAAACGTACTCTGACGACGACGGTGGCCTTTAAGCGAGGTCACAACCTATTTCAGGATGTTTTGTTGGGGAAAATCACATCACATCACAGCCGAACATTTAAATTTGCATGGCTTGTAGTATTCTGGTATACACAGTTCCTTGCTCCCTTTAATATGCCTACTGAAGCATCTGCGGGCTGTGGTCACCTGCTCGCGCATCGGGTCTCTGCGAAAAGTATGCTTCAGGCGTTATTTTCGTCGCGACTCTAAATCTTCGCCACCGCGGCCGCGTTTTGATGGGGCCGAAATGAAAAAAAAAAAAAATACCCGTGCACGTTTGCATGTAGAAGAGCCCCAGGTGGTCAAAATTAATCCGAAGTCCCCCACTACAGCGTGCCTCATAATCACATCGTCTTTTTGGCACATGAAACCCAACAACATAATTTTTTTAATGTTTTCGCCACAGTGTTCTGGAAAGAAAATATACCGCGAACTACTAATTTGTCATTCCTCTCACCTTGGCTACCGAATTCACCAAGAGCCCAAACCGTGGCGTTCGTCCCGAACAGACTACGCGGAACAATGCACGCCATTCACCTCGTTCGACAGTCTCTCCATGTGATTCGTCTCCATGCAGCACCGGTGAGCGCAACCTTATCACAAAGCTATTGCACTCACCCTGGCCGTCCCATTCGATACCTTGAGGTCATTTGTCTAGGCGGCGGCTTGCATTCCTTGCACTTGCCGCGCAAGACGCAGCTCTGGAAAATGTGGCGTGCTTCACAAGATGCAGCTTCTAGCGTTGTTGCACTTCACGTCTCTACTGATCTGTCATGACGTGAAGTTTAGTACTTTCGCGGATAAACTGGAGAGTTCTAGCTGGTCCGCAAACTCGCGACGTGGGCGCCAGTACAACAGTTTATTGACCAAGATAACGCTGATATAGTCTTTCGCAAAGACCGGGTGTGGGACCAGGTGACCACAGTCTGTAAATGCTTCAGTACCCATAATAAATGAGAGTAAGCTACATCAGCGTCACCTGTCCCCTTCCAGAAGTAGCTTATGGTGTCCCACAGGAGGGCTGTCCACGGTCCGCTCAATTTCTTTATCTGCACTTCCTTATCCGTGCGACTATTTGCTCAAGATTGCGTAATTTAACCAGCCATCAATACTTCCGACGATCACCTTGCTTTGCAACATAATTTTGTTCATGTCCATCAGTCGTGCGTGAGAAGGAATATGGCGCTTTACACATCCAGATGTGAAGTCATTACCATTAGCAGCGAGAAAATACCTTCTGATTTCTCTTTTGCCATAAATATCACTCCAGTTCCTCATGACTCTATGTATCATTACCTTGGCCATCCTCATACTTTTAACCTATCACGGCCTACCCATCTTGAACCAAATTACTGCGAAAACTACCAAAACTCTAGGACTTCTGCGGAGCAACTTACGCAGCTGCCTATTTGGCGTTCGAATACTGGATTAGTTTATAATTTTTTTTTGCTAGCCCGCAGCTTGATTATGCCTCGTAAATTTGGTTGCCGCATCAAAAATATTTAGTCACGCGTTATACAGGGTGTTTGAGCGAACACTTTCAAAAAGCTTTAAAAGTTGCCTGTGGCCGACATCATAATTCTAGTTCATGAGCCGGTGGTCTTCTCGAAGCGGCGGACAATAGTTGCAAAAAAAATTGAGATTCAAAATCTACTAATCAATATAAAACCACTAATCAAGTTTTAACTGATTACAATGTGGTCCATAGTGCAATACACAAATTCTAGCCGCGGAGTTCGCAAGGCAGATCCACTTCGAACGAGTTTTCAAGATGACACCAGCTTCGAGATATAAATTCCCGAACTTTGCGGAGAAATGCATTTGCGTTCCAGTTAATTTCTTAACAAAACGTCATTTCATGCACTGAGGCACACAAGTAACTGGAACGCCAATGCATTCCTCCGTAAAGTTTGGGCGCCCCAGTGGGGAACAGCTTACGGTGCGTTACAACAAGCTATGGATGAATAAGAAATGTTACTTCTACTCTCCAGATATCAAACGCGTATGCGCACTTGAATTAGATGCTTTCCCGGACGTAGCTGATCACTCTAGCCATTCTGCGCTCACTACCGCTGACATGCCTTTATTCCAACAATAGCGCTCCGAGAAATTTAAGTCGTGATGGCTCATTTTTTTTATTTCCAAATGTGAGAAGCATCCTCAACAAGGACGATGCTTTGTCCTCTGTCTGAGACAACTGCGGGGCTGATTTTGTAATTGTAACGGAAACCTGGCTGCCAGCAAAGCCTGCTGATCCATAGTTGTTTGACTGCGACAAGAACTACAATATTTATCGCTGTGATCGTGACATAAAGTCGGGAGGTGGTGTCCTTATCGTTGCAGCCAGTAATTGCAGAAAGCAATATTACGGTAACCTATCCTTTACAACATTTTTCTGTCTATATTGTCACGTAGTGGTGACGGCAGTCGCAGGGGCGATGAGGACGGACAAAAGTTCGTCGAAAGAAGACTGTTTACTGGGCTGACTTCCGCCCACAATGGCCTGAGTTACCCGGCGGCGGCGAGGCGACCAGCGTGCTCGGAGGTCTTTGAACAGAATGCCCGCCGCTGTCGTCAGCGCTCAATTTATAGCTGATAGCGAACTCTATCGGAATAAATCTGGGCGCATCTTGCGTCGCAAACAAAGCGATAAAGCGGCGTGGCGGCAGACTTGAAGAGTGAGCAAGCACTGCAAAGATTCGCGGCATTACTCGCTTCTCAAAGAGGCATCGACCCGATGCACGAAAAGGAATAATGCGACTAGCAACAAGTAAAACGAATCGTGCGAAAATAAACACAGAGTGTGAAAATGCAGCGTCCGTAAGCGCATAATAGGGCTTCAGGCGGACGACATGAACAACTTCTGGTCACACGCGGCGTCGCTGAGATGCAGTCATGGCGTCAGGGATGACTTCATAATCCAGTTCACCTAGCCGACGAAGAACCTTGTACGGGCCGAAATAGCGTTGCAAAAGCTTTTCACTCAATCCACGGCGGCGACTCGGTGACAAAACCCAGACATGGTCTCCTGGCTTGTATTCCGCGTTGCGTCTTCGTAGGTTGTAGCGTCTGGTGTCGGTTCGCTGCTGGTCTGATTCGTAATCGGGTAAGCCTTCGAGCTTCTCTGCGTTGAAGGTAGGCGGCGACATCGACGCTCTCTTCTTCTGTAACAATGGGCAGCATGGCGTCTAGCGTGGTCGTGGCATCCCTTCCGTGGACGAGACTAAAAGGCGTCATCTGGGTGGACGCCTGCACTGCGGTATTGTAGGCGAAGACGACGAATGGCAGGATGACGTTCCAGGTCTTGTGTTCGGCATCGCCATACATGGCGAGCATATAGTCACGTGGTGGTGACGTTGAAGAACGCAGGAGCAAATACAGTGAAATGCAACTAACTTTTATTGGGCGAAACTGTGCCCACAAAAACAGGCAACACTTATAGCGCAACGATAGCGGCGAACACGGTCGGCGATCGTCAAAAATCTGATCAGCGGGTCAAGCGCATCAGCTTTTATTCACACCATTCGCGTCACGCGATGAAATTAGATACCACAACGTTCGGCGACAACAGACAGCAGGCTAGAAGCAATCATAACTTTCCAGAAACTTCGGATACATGCAGGCGCGCCCCGCGCTGTGCGATTACATTTGTTAGGCGGCGAAGCGTGGTCGCCCGATGAAGATAAGTACACGTGTCAATACCCCCTCTTAAAAAGCATCGTCCCGATGCTACAAATATAAAAGAGCGAAACACAAAAGGACACTTATTAAACGTAAGTAACAAAACAAAGAAAAGAAACAAAGTCCAAAGGTCAGTTACGCGAAGTCCCAAAATTCATCAGCGTTGGTAGTACGGCTTGAGTCGCACAACGTGGACAATTTCAGGTCGTGAGCGGCGCCGCTGTGACCGCGAAATGCCATCTGGCGCTACCTCATAGTCCAGTGCGCCAATACGTCGGATTATCTTGTACGGTCCGAAATAGCGACGCAAAAGCTTCTCGCTCAGTCCTCGTCGGCGTATAGGGGTCCAAACCCAAACACGGTCACCGGGCTGGTACTCGACGAAGCGTCGTCGGAGGTTGTAGTGTCGGCTGTCGGTACGCTGCTGGTTCTTCATCCGTAGGCGGGCAAGCTGTCGGGCTTCTTCGGCGCGCTGGTGAAAGGTCGCGACGTCAAGATTATCGTCGTCGGTGACGTGTGGCAGCATGGCGTCGAGCGTCGTCGTCGGATTCCTGCCGTAAACCAGCTTAAGCGGCGTGATCTGTGTTGTTTCTTGAACCGCGGTGTTGTAAGCAAAGGTTACGTACGGCAGGACCACGTCCCACGTCTTGTGCTCGACGTCGACGTACATTGCTAGCATATCGGCGAGGGTCTTGTTCAGGCACTCCGTGAGACCATTCGTCTGCGGGTTATAGGCAGTTGTGGCTCCTGTGGCCTGTATGGCTGTACAGCAGAATGGCTTGGGTAAGCTCTGCTGCAAACGCTGTTCCTCTGTCGGTGATGAGGACTTCTGGGGCACCATGTCGCAGCAGAATGTTTTCGACGAAAAATTTCGCCACTTTCGGCCGCTGCGCTGCCTTTCGGTTGAGCTTTAGTTTCAGCGAAGCGGGTGAGATAGTCCGTCGCCACGACGATCCACTTATTTCCGGATGTTGACGCCGCAAACGGTCCCAACAAATCCATCCCGATCTGCTGAAATGGTCGGCAAGGAGGTTTGATCGGCTGTAGTAATCCTGCTGGCCTTGTCGGTGGTGTCCTGCGTCGCTGACAGTCTCGGCATGTCTTGACGTAACGAGCGACATCGGCGGTCAGACGCGGCCAGTAATACCTTTCCTGTATCCTCGGCAGCGTTCGGGAGCATCCAAGGTGCCCAGCGGTTGGATCATCATGTAGGTCGTACAGTATTTCTGGATGCAGCGCTGACGGAACAACAAGAAGGTAGCTGGCGCGGACTGGTGAGAAGTTTTTCTTTACGAGCAGGTTGTTTTGTAAGGTGAACGAAGACAATCCGCGCTTAAATGCCCCAGGTACTACGTCGGTGTTCCCATCCAAATACTCGACGATACCTTTTAGCTCCGGGTCTGCTAGTTGCTGCTTAGTGAAGTCTTCCGCGCTTATTATTCCGAGGAAGGCGTCGTCGTCCTAGTCGTCTTCCGGCGGGGGATCGATGGGGGCGCGTGATAGGCAGTCGGCGTCTGAGTGCTTGCGTCCGGATTTGTAGATTACCGTGACGTCATGTTCTTGTAGTCTAAGGCTCCCCCTCACCAGCCGTCCTGAAGGGTCCTTTATGTTAGCTAGCCAGCACAACGCGTGATGGTCGCCGACGACTTTCAATGGCCTGCCATATAGGTAAGGGCGGAATTTTGCTGTAGCCCAAATGATGGCGAGGCATTCCTTTTCAGTCGTAGAATAATTGCATTCCGCTTTCGACAGCGACCGGCTAGCATAAGATATCACCCGTTCATGTCCGTCTTTCTTCTGGACTAGGACAGCACCGAGGCCTAGGCTACTGGCGTCAGTCTGGATTTCGGTATCTGCGTCTTCGTCGAAATGTGCCAGTACCGGCTGTGACTGCATACGTCGTTTTAGTTCTTGAAATGCGTCTGCGTGCGGTGTTTGCCATTTGAACTCGACATCAGATTTGGTTAAATGCGTTAGCGGCTCAGCGATGCGTGAGAAGTCCTTGACAAAGCGCCTGTAGTAGCCACACATGCCAAGGAATCTACGCACTGCCTTCTTGTCGATGGGCTGCGGGAACTTTGCGATGGCAGCTGTTTTCTGCGGGTCGGGGCGTACTCCATATTTGCTGATGACGTGGCCTAGGAACAGAAGCTTGTCGTAAGCGAAGCGGCACTTTTCTGGCTTCAGAGTGAGCCCTGATGATTTGATGGCCTCTAGTACTCTCGCAAGCCGCCTCAGGTGATCGTCGAAATTTCCGGCGAAGACGACGACTTCATCCAAGTATACGAGATAGGTCTGCTACTTCAATCCTGCTAAAACCACGTCCATCACGCGCTGGAACATTGCAGGCGCCGAGCACAGTCCGAATGGCATAACCTTGAACTCGTAGAGGCCGTCTGGGGTGATGATGGCCGTCTTTTCGCGATCTCTTTCGTCGACTTCTATTTGCCAATAGCCAGACTTGAGGTCCGTCGACGAGAAGTATTTAGCGCTGCAGAGCCGATCCAATGCGTCATCTATCCGTGGGAGGGGGTATACGTCCTTCTTCGTGATCTTGTTCAGACGACGGTAATCGACGCAGAAACGTAGGGTTCCGTCCTTTTTTTTCACCAAGACTACAGGAGATGCCCACGGGCTTTTGGACGGTTGGATGATGTCGTCGCGCAGCATTTCGTCCACTTGGTGCCTTATAGCTTCACGTTCTCGCGTCGAAACTCGGTATGGACTCTGGCGGAGAGGTCGAGTGCACTCTTCGGTTATTATGCGATGCTTTGCGACTGGGGTTTGTCGAATCCTTGATGACGTCGAAAAGCACTCTTTGTATCGTCGAAGTAGACTTCTGAGCTGTTGTTGCTTAATCGTGGGGAGACTTGGATTTATGTCGAAGTGTGTTTCGGGAACTACGGTCGTCGGGGTAGATGCGGCGGGATCCGAGAGGACAAACGCATTGCTGTTTTCCAAAATTTTCTCGATGTATGCGATCGTCGTGCCCTTGTTGATGTGCTTGAACTCTTGGCTGAAGTTTGTCAGCAACACTTTCGTGTTTCCTCCGTGCAGTCGAGCGATCCCTCTTGCGACGCAAATTTCACGGTCGAGCAGTAGACGTTGGTCGCCTTCGGTGGCGCCTTCTACGTCAGTGGGTGTTTCGGTGCCGACCGAAATAACGATGCTCGAGCGAGGCGGGATGCTCACTTGATCTTCGAGCACACTCAAGGCGCGGTGACTAGGAAGGCTCTCCGGTGGTATCGCATGACCTTCCGACAGCGTTATTGACTCTGACTTCAGGTCGATTACTGCACCGTGTTCGTTGAGAAAGTCCATGCCGAAAATGACGTCTTGTGAACACTGTTGGAGTATAACGAAGTAACGAAGGTGACAGGGTAAGTCCGGTCGCAAATGGTAATTCTTGCCGTGCACATTCCAGTTGGCGTTATCAGGTGTCCTCCAGCGGTCCGAATTTGAGGGCCTTCCCACGTAGTCTTGACCTTCTTCAGCTGGGCGGCGATGTGTCCACTCATGACGGAGTAATCAGCCCCTGTTTCAACTAAGGCGGTGACTGCGTGGCCGTCGAGAAGCACGTCGAGGTCGGTGGTTCTTTGCCTTGCGTTACAGTTAGGTCTTGGCGTCGGATCACGGCTGTGTCGCGTTGACCTGTGGCTGGTATGGGACGCCGTCAGATCGGCTTTCGTCGTCGTATTCTTTGCTTTCCCACTTCGTCGGGATGGCGGTGAGTCGTTATGTCGTCGAGGTAGTTTCTTCGGCGTCTTCATCAGCGGTGCCGGATCTTCGTCAGTTCGACGAACAGCAACCTCACCTCCATCGGTTGCTGCTTTTAGTTTTCCGGATATGGGTTCGCTGACCGGCCCCGGGCTAGGCCAGTGTATGGACAGCGCTGCGGCGACATGTAGCGGCCTGGTGACGGCGAACGGGACGGTCGTCAGAGTTGCACTGAGTGGCGGCTACGTAATCGGCGATGTCACGTGGGCGCTCCCAAGCTGTGGACGCGGCGCGTTGACAGCGAACCCTCTTAGTCCCATGTCGCGGTATGGGCATCGGCAGTACAGATGACCGGCTTCTCCGCAGTGATAGCAGAGCGGGCGGTGGTAGGGGGCTCGCCAAATGTCCGTCTTCCTCGCGTAGGTGCGCTGGGTGATGGGTGGGCCTGCTGGCGGCGGCGGACGACGGAATTGCGGCGTTACAGGACCCTGGCGCGGTCGCGGAGGGCGGCCTTGACGGCGTGCGACGGCGGCGTAGGTCATCGCTCCTGGCTGGGGCTGCGGTAATTGAGGTTGCACCTCACGAACCCCAAGCGATCGCTGAACCTCATCTTTCACGATGTCGGCGATCGAGGCCACTTGAGGCAGCGACGAAGGCAGTACTTTGCGCATTTCTGCGCGCACAATGGCCCTGATGGTCTCTTGAAGGTCGTGTGAACCCAGTCCTTGGATGGTGTACTGCGGCGTAAACCCCTGTAGGTTATATTGCCGGGTGCGCATCTCCAGAGTTTTCTCGATCATCGATGCCTCCGCAGAAAACTCAGCCACAGTCTTCGGTGGGTTGCGAATAAGTCCAGCGAAAAGTTCTTGTTTGACGACCCGCATCAGGAAGCGGACTTTTTTCTCCTCTGACCTTTCCAAGTCGGCGTGCCGGAAAAGACGGGCTATCTCCTCCGTGAAGCTTTGGCAGCTGTGCTCTGGTTTCTAGTAGAGCTTGGGCTCGCTCTTTTCGCATCACCCTTGTGAATGTTTGCAAGAAGCCTCTTCGGAACAGGTCCCACGTCGTTAAGGTGGCTTCTCGATTCTCGAACCACGTCCTGGCAGCGTCTTCCAATGCGAAGAAGACATGTCGCAGTTTGTCGTCGCTGATCCAGCTGTTAAATGCAGCGACCCTCTCATACCTCTCGAGCCAGGTTTCCGGGTCGTCGAATGTTGGTCCGCGGAACGTCGGAGGTTCCCTGGGCTGCTGCAGCACGATGGGGGACGCTGGGGCTGCCATTGGGGTTGCCTTGGCCACAATCTTCTTGGTCTTCTGAGGGAGAAGTCCGTGCTCCGTGGCCACTGCTGAAGACGGCGGCTTGCTCGATGGTCCGGGACTACGTTGGTGTTCTCTTTGCGGTCCGGGCTTGGATCACGGCTTGTCGGGGGCGTCCGGTACATGAACGAAAAGCACCTCCACCAGATGTCACGTGGTTGTGACGTTGAAGAACACAGTAGCAAATACTGTGAAAGACAAAAACTAACTTTTATTGGGCGAACCTGTGCCCACAAAAACAGGCTACACTTATAGCACAACGATAGCGGCGAGCACGGTCGGTGATCGTCGAAAATCTGATAGCGGGTCAATTGCGTCGGCTTTTATACAGCAGTCATCGAATGTTCCAGACTAATCGTTGGGACCCACGTGCCTTCCACAAAGTTCTACACCATTCGCGTCACGCGATGAAATTGGATAACGCAACGTTCGCCGACAACAGACAGCCGGATAGAAGCATCGATAGCTTTCCAGAAACTTCGGATACATGCAGGCGCGCCCCGCGCTGTGCGATTACATTTGTTAGGCGGCGAAACGTGGTCGCCTGATAAAGATAAGTACACGTGTGAATATCGGCGATTGTTTTGTTCAGGCGCTCGGTCACTCCGTTGGTCTGCGGATGGTATGCAGTTGTCTTCCGGTGGTTGTTTGGCTGTAACGCAGGATGGCATGCGTTAGTTCCGCCCTGAATGCTGTTTCTCTGTCCATGATGACTACATCGGGGGAACCGTGTCGCAGAAGAATGCATTCGACGAAAAATTTGGCGACTTCTGCTGCTGTTCCGTTCAGTAGGGCTTTTGCCTCGGCGTAGCGGGTCAGGTAGTCGGTCGCTACGATGATCCACTTATTTGCAGACGTTGACTTTGGGAAAGGCCAAGCAAGTCCATGCCGATCTGCTGAAAGGGCCTTCCTGGGGGTTCAATGGGTTCAGGAATCCTGCTGGTCGGGTGGGAGGGGTCTTTCGTCGCTGACAATCTCGGCAGGTCTTCACACAATGGGCGACATCGGCAGACAGGCGGAACCAGTAATACTTTTCTTGAATGCGGCGGAGAGTGCGAGTAAACCCGAGATGTCCCGCTGTCGGCTTGTCATGGGAAGCCTGTAGAACTTCTTCGCGGAGACAAGCAGTTACAACAAGGAGGTAGGCTGTTTTGTTCGCTGCGAAGTTCTTCACGAGGACATCATTCTGTACACAGAAGGAAGAAAGTCCTCGCTTGAATGAGGCAGGAGGTGAAGAAACGTTGCCTTCTAAGTACTCGACGAGGTGTTTTAGGTCAGGGTCCGAGCGTTGCTGCTGGGCAAAAGAGCTGGAGCTGATGGGTTCCAGGAAGGCGTCGTCATCGTCGTCCGGTGGCGGCGCATCTACAGGGGCTCGTGAGAGGGAATCGGCGTCAGAGTGTTTTTGTCCGGACTTGTAAACGACGGTGACGTCAAACTCCTGGAGGCGAAGTCTCCATCAAGCGAGGCGGCCAGAGGGGTCCTTCAAATTGGCAAGCCAGCACAGCGCGTGGTGATCGCTGACCACCTTGAACGGTCGTCCGTACAGGTAGGGGCGGAATTTCGACGTAGCCCAGATGATGGCAAGGCACTCCTCAGTCGTCGAATAGTTAGCATCGGCCTTGGAAAGGGAGCGGCTAGCGTATGTGATGACTTTCTGCAGCCCGTCGCTTTTTTGAACGACGACGGCACCTAGGCCCACACTGCTTGCGTCGGTATGCACCTCAGTATCAGCGTTTTCATCAAAATGCGCGAGGATCGGTGAGGACTGTAAAAGGCGCTGGAGTTCTTTGAATGCTTCTGCTTGCGGCGCTTCCCATTTAAATGGCACGTTCTCCTTCGTTGGCTAGGTCAGGGGCTCGGCGATGCGCGAAAAGTTTTTCACAAATCGTCGGTAATATGCGCACAGCCCGAGGAATCTGCGCACAGCTTTCTTATCGGCCGGCTGTGGGAACTGTTCAACAGCGGCTGTTTTCTGCGGGTCTGGGCGTTCTCCCTCCGCGCTAACGATGTGGCCTAGACAGCTGCTCTGTCGCAGCAAAGACAGCAAAGCGGCACTTGTCGGCTTCCAAGGTTAGGCCAGACGACTTGATGGCATCTAGTACTGTCCGAAGTCTTTTGAGGTGTTCTTGAAAGTTCGAGGCGAAGGCAACGACGTCATCTAAATATACCAAACAAATTTGCCACTTTATCCCTGCCAGCACTGTATCCATCACCCGCTGAAACGTCGCTGGTGCAGAATAGAGACCAAATGGCATCACCTTGAACTCAAAGAGCCCATCCGGAGTGATGAATGCTGTCTTCTCGCGATCTCTTTCGTCGACCTCAATCTGCCAGTAGCCGCTCTTCAGGTCCATCGATGAGAAATACTTGGCGTTGCAGAGCCGGTCAGTGTGTCGTCGATGCGAGGTAGGGGGTAGACGTCCTTCTTTGTTATGTTGTTTAAGCGGCGGTAATCAACGCACAATCGAAGTGCGCAGTCTTTCTTTCTCACTAGAACAACCGGTGCAGCCCATGGGCTGTTTGATGGCTAGATGACGTCGTCGCGAAGCATTTCTTCCACTTGGTTCCGGATGGCTTGTCGTTCTCGCGGCGACAAAAGGTAGGGGCTTTCACGGAGAGGTCGGGCGTGATGGTCGGTTATGATGCGATGCTTAGCAATTGGCGTTTGTCGGACCTTCGGCGATGACGATAAACACTGGCTGTAACTTCGAAGCAGATTGCGGATCTGGCCTTGTCTGTTCCGGGGCAGGGCTGCGTTGATGTCGAAAGTGGACGAGTTCTCATGGTCAGACGAATCTTCTGCGGATGGGTCGGAGAGGGCGAAGGAATCCCGTGCGTCGCATATTTCGTCGAAGAAATCAATCGCCGTTCCTTTGTTAATGTGCCGGTATTCTTCGCTGAAGTTAGCGGTACTTCGGCCTGGCCGTTGCGGAAATGTGCGATGCCTCTTGCGATACCGATTCCTCCGTCTGGAAGCAACTGCGTGTTCCCCTCGATGATGCCTTCAGAGTTAATGGCTTTCATGGCATCTACGGTCATGATAACGCTGGAACGGGGTGGGACGCTCACTACTTACAGGATGCTCAGGGCAAAGTGATTTCCCAGAATTCTCATCGAAGGGATGGCCTCGTCCGTCGAAAGCGTGATCAGCTTGGATCGCAAGTCAATGATCGCCTGAGGCTCACTAAGGAAATCCAAGCCCAAGATCACTTCGTGGGAGCATTGCCGTGGCACAACAAAGGTCGCAGGATAGGTGTGTCCTTTGACAGTCACTCGCGCTGTGCATCGTCCTGATGGCGTAATTAGGTGGCCACCTGCGGTGCGGATTTGTGGGCCATCCCAAGCCGTCGTGACTTTGCTCACCTGCACAGCGAATGTTCCATTCATCACTGAGTAATCGGCTCCTGTGTCAACCAGAGCAGTGACTTTCCGACCGTCGATAGCCACTTCTAAGTCGGATGTCTTGGCTCTTGCATTGCACGTCGCCCTCGGCGTCGGGTTACGGCTTCGTCGCGTATTCGAGTCGCGGGTGGGGCGTATCGTCGAAGCTTTTCTGGGTGGTGGCGTCGTTTCGAAGGCAGTTCGCGTCGTGTTCGAGGTTGTCATTTTCTGCGGCGTCGGTGCAGCGAGTGGGGCTTCTTCATGCTGCGTAGCGGGTGTAGCATCTTCATGGAGCGTTGTCAGTGGAGGATCTTCGGCGTTTCGTTCGTGAGCAACCTCACCTCCAGAGGTTGCCGTCTTTAGTTTCCCCTACGCGGGCTCGGAGACCTTCCCCGTACCGTGGCTGCGTAGCTGCGGCGTGGCGACGCAAAGCGCGAGGTTGACGGCGATGGTGAGCGCGAAAGGCGGTTCGGCGTGTACTCCTCTCGACGCAGGTACTCCTCGATTTCCTGCGGACGTTGGCCGAAGCGTGGTCGTGGGACGTCAACGGCAAATCCTCGAAGACCGATACGTCAGTACGGGCAGTGACGAAGAATATGGCCGGCCTCACCGCAATGGAAGCACAATGGCCGGTTGTCGGAAGTCCTCGAGGTGTCGCATTTCCTGGGGATTGAGCGTTCCTCGTAGGCTGGGCGGGCGGAGGCAGGGAGACGGTGCTCGGGAACAAGTTGTTCATGTCGGACAGGATGTAGTGGTTGTCGTTGGGGCTGAGGTGTGCGTACTACAGCGGCGTACGTTATGGCCTGGGGTTCTGTGGCCGTCGGGGTGCCAAGTGCCTGTTGCACTTCTTCCCGTAGCACATGCATGAGAGTTGCTGCTTGCGGCTGTGCATAAGATGGCAGTAATCGGCGTAGCCCTTCGCGAACGATTTCGCGGATCACTTCCCGCAAGTTGTCGCTGGTGGTGGTCGTCGTTTCCGGACGGATTGCACAGATAGAGCAAGGACGGTTGTACTGCCGAGCCCGGACGTCGAGGGTCTTCTCAATCGTGCTGGCTTCTTGCATGAATTCCTCGACTGTTTGTGGTGGCTGGCGGACGAGGCTGCCAAGGAGTTGTTCTTTTACACCGCGCATTAAAAACTGAACTTTCTTTTCCTCGGTCATCTCGGGGTCGGCGCGGCAAAATAGGCGCTTCATCTCTGCGACGTAACCACGGACGGGCTCATTTGGCAGCTGGATCCTGGACTCGAGGAGTCGTTCGGCTCTTTCTTTCCTCACGACACTGCTGAATACGGTCAATAGTTCCCTCTTGAATAGCTCCCATGTGGTTAGGGACGACTCGTGGTTTTCGTACCACGTGCGTGCGGAGCCCTCCAATGAGAAAAATACCTGTCCAATTTTGCCACGTCATCCCACTTGTTGAACGATACCACGGGCTCAAATTGGTCCAACCATTCTTCAGGGTCTTCGCCTAGGGATCCATTGGAGGTTGGCGGCCCCCGCGGCTGCTGCAGTATGATCGGTGTCGACATCTTCGGTGAGGTTGCGGTACTCGTAGCGGCGTCTTTTCGCTTTCTGGTGTGGTCCGGCAAGGTCCCGAACTCAGGATCCTCTCCCTGGAGACGTCGGCTGGTTCGCTGAGCTGCTGGCTCGTCCTCGGGTGCGAAGCGCTGAGGGCTGGCTTCACGAGTTGAGGGACGCGTCCGGAACATGGAAGGCTACACCGCACCTCCACCAGATGTCACGTTGTGGTGACGACAGTCGCAGGGGCGATGAGGACGGACAAAAGTTCGTCAAAAGAAGACTGTTTATTGGGCTGACTTGCGCCCACAATGGCCTGAGTTACCAAGCGGCGGCGAGGCGACCGGCGCGCTTAGCAGTCGTCGAACAGAATGTCCGCCGCTGTCGTATGCGCTCAATTTACAGCTGATAGCGATCTCTATCGGGATAAATCTGGGCGCGTCTTGCGTCGCAAACAAAACGATAAAGCGGCGTGGCGGCAGACTTGAAGAGTGAGCAAGCACTGCAAAGAGTCGCGGCAATATTAAGCTAGGACACCAATCAATATTGTTGTGTGCATGTTACCACCCACCAAACGAAACGTCTACATTTTGTAACCAGCTGCATGACCCATTGAACATATTAGTCATAGGCACCTATCATATCTATTCTTTCTGCTCGGCAATTTCGATTTCCCAAAGATAAACTGGTAAAGATCCGCTCCTGTTCTCAGTGACACGTCACGTGACAGCTCGGCTTTCATTATTTTTGTATAGATCATATCTTTAAACAACTTATTACTGAACCTACCAGAATCGGACCTTCCTCAGCCAACAGGTTAGATCTCATTCTTACCGCAACACTTCCCCTTGTACATTCGTTAACCCATTTCCCTAGTTTAAGTGATCATTGATTTTTTTTTACACTTCGGCGTTCAACGCAGCGTGCGACGTCTAGGATCAGCACCTAAGAGAATCAGGAACTACAGAAAGGGAGATTATTCCGCAATAAATAAATAACTTGAAGCATTCGTTGATCGTTTCGTGCACGCCTTCTTTTAGCGCTCTGTGGAAGACAACTGGACTCTGTTCAAAAACAAAGTTTCCTACCTAACCAAAATATATACCACTAGTGGTAATTTCAGCCAAGCAACGCTCACCATGGCTTACAGTTACCCTTAATAGGCGCCTCAATAAGAAAAAGCGGCTCTATCACTCCGCCAAACACACCAACACACCTGCACCTTGGTGCGCGTATCGAGACAGGTTGTCCTCTTATCGCACTGCTGTTAGGGACGCCGAGAACGCATTCTTAAATAATACGCTGCTGTCACTTCTTTCCAGTAAGGCGATAATATTTTGGAAGATCACCAAGCCGATAAAAAGCGACGCCACATCATTAAAAGGTCCATATGATGACGTCTTGGGTACTGAAGAAAGTTGTATTTTGTTAAATAATGCATTAATTTCATATTTTTCGCATCCCCCTTCATGTCGGATGCCATATGTCATCATCATCATCAGTCTGGTTACATTCACTGCAAGGCAATGGCCTCCCAATGTTCTCCATCTACCCCGGTCATGCACTAATTGTGACCGTGTTGTCCTTGCAAACTTCTTAATCTCATCCGCCCACCAAATTTTCTGCCGCCCCCTGCTATGCTTCCTTTCAATTGGAATCCAGTGCGTAACCATTAATGACATTGATTATCTTCCCTCCCCATTACATGTCCTGCCTGTGCCCCTCCCACATTTCTTTTTCTTGATTTCAACTAAGATGTCATTAACTCGCTTTTGTTCCCTCACAGAATCTGCTATTTTCTTAACCCTTAACGTTACACCCATCATCCTTCTTTCCATAGCTCGTTGCGTCGTCCTCAATTTTAGTAGTACCCTTTTCGTAAGCCTTCAGGTTTCTGTCCCGTAGGTGAGTACAGGCAAGACACAGCTGTTATACACTTTTCTCTTGAGGTGTAATGGCAACCTGCTGTTCATGATCTGAGAATGCCTGCCATACGCACCCCTGCCCATTCTTATTCTTCTGATTACTTCAGTCTCAGGATCCGAATCCACGGCCACTACATGCTCTAAGTAGACGTATCCCCTTACCGTTTCCAGTGCATCGCTACCTATCATAAACTGCTGTTCTCTTCCCGAGACTGTTAAACATTAGTTTACTGCAGTATAATTTTTAGATCCACCCTTCTGCTTTGCCTCTCGAGGTCAGTGAGCATGCATTGCAATTGGTCCCCTGAGTTACTAAGCAACGCAATACCATACGCGAATCGCAAGTTATTAAGGTGTTCTCCATTAACTCTTAACCCCAAATTCTTCCCAACCTAGGTTTCTGAATACCTCCTGTAAACACGCTGTGAATAGCATTGGAGAGATCGTATCTCCCTGCCTGGCGCCTTTCTTTATTGGGATTTTGTTGCTTTGCTTATGGAGGACTATGGTGGCTGTGGAGCCTCTATAGATATCTTTCAGTATTTTTACATACGGCTCGTCTACACCCTGATTCCGTAATGCCTCCATGATTGCTGAGGTCTCGACTAAGTCAAACTCTTTCCCATCATCAAAGAAAGCTATATACAAGGGTTGGTTATATTCCGCACATTTCTCCATCACCTGATTGATAGTGTGAAGATGGTCTATTGTTGAGTACCCTTCACGGAATCCTGCCTGGTCCTTTGGTTCACAGAAGTCTAAGATGTTCCTGATTCTATTTGCGATTACCTCAGTAAATACTTTGTTGGCAACGGACAGTAAGCTGATCGGTCTATGATTTTTCAAATCTTTGGCGTCCTGTTTCTTATGGCTTAGGATTGTGTTAGCGTTCTTCCAAGATTCCGGTAAGCTCGAGGTCATAAGGCATTGCGTATACCTGGTGGCCAGTTTTTCTAGGACAATCTGCCCACCATCCCTCAAAAAATCTTGTTATATGATCCTCCCCAGCTGCCTTCCCCCTTTGCATAGCTCCCAAGGCTTTCTTTACTTCTTCTGGCGTTACTTGTGCGATTTCAAATTCCTATAGACTATGCTCTTGCGTTATCGTCGCGGGTGCCACTGGTACTCTATAAATCTCTATAGAACTCCTCAGCCACTTGAACTATCTCACCCATATAATGATATTGCCGGCTTTGTCTCTCAGCGCATACATCTGATTCTTGCCTATTCCTAGTTTCTTCTTCACTGCTTTTAGGCTTCCTCCATTGCTGAGAGCATGTTGAATTCTATCCATATTATACTTCCTTATGTCAGCTGTCTTACGCTTGTTGATTAAATTCGAAAGTTCTGCCAGTTCTATTCTAGCTGTAGGGTTAGAGGCTTTCATACATTGGCGTTTCTTGATCAGATCTTTTGTCTCCTATGATAGCTTACTGGTATCCAGTCTAACGGAGTTTCCACCGACTTCTATTGCACCCTCCTTAATGATGCCCATAAGATTGTCGTTCATGTCTTCAACATTAAGGGCATCTTACTGAGTTAAAGCCGAATACCTGTTCTGTAGCTTGATCCGGAGTTCCTGCATTTTCACTCTTACCGCTAGCTCATTGATCGGCTTCTTATGTACCAGTTTCTTCCCTTCCCTCCTCAAGTCTAGGCTAATCCGATTTCTTACCATCCTATGGTTACTGCAGCGCACCTTGCCGAGCACGTCCATAGCTTGTATGATGCCAGGGTTAGCGCAGAGTATAAACTATTTCATTTCTAGTCTCGCCATTGGGACTGCTCCGCCTCCACTTTTGTCGTATGTATGTAATCGCAATTTTTTCCAGTGGATTCGATTGCGATTGATTCCGTGGGAATAATGACTCTAATTAGGAAATTGAAATTCTCTTCATGCTGCGGTGTTGATGAAATTAACTCAAAGTGTCAAAAAAGAACACAGAAGCGAAGTCATCTATTTTTCTGTCCCACATTTTCACCCAGCCTATTCAGTATTCTACACTACCGGTTAGATAGGAAAGTGGGGAAGGTGGTCCCGATCTTTAAATCAGGTAACCACCAATCTCCTATTAACTACAGACGGATATCCTTAACGTCCGTTCCTTGTGAACTACTAGAACATGTCATATGTTCAAGTCTCCTGTCTTTTCTTGAAACCAATTCTTTCTTTAGTCCCTCCAAGCATGGTTTTCGCTAATTCTTCTCTTGCGAAACGTAACTATTGCCTTTTACCCATAGCATTACTTCTGCCTTAGAAAGCGCATCTGTTACTGACTGCATTTTCTGAGATTTCGCTAAAGCCTTCGACAAGTTCCCCATCAACTGCTTCTCCGTAAGATTGGCACAATAAATGTAGATCCTAGCATCCTTAAGTGAATCGAATGCTTGCTTTCTAACCATTCTCAGTTGTTGCCAGCCAATGACTGCACCTCACCTCCTCCTTGTAGGGTAATATCCGGCGTTCGGAAAGTCGCTGTTTCGGGTCCCTTATTGTTTCTTATATACATTAATGACCTTCCCGATAGCATTAGCTTTTCTATTAACTTATTTGCTGATGATTATGCTTTGTATCGAGTAGTAACAAGCTCAAACAATTCTTGTATTATTCAATCTGACCTTAACGCTATCTCAATTGGTGTGATAAATGGCTAATGACTTTCAATACTAATAAATGTAAAACCATCAGAACCTCGCGCCATTCTAATATTCCTGTTTGTTCTGGTTATAATAATAACCAAGATAAGCTTGATCAAGTTTCTTCATACAAATATCTTGGTGTTCGCATAACCAGTAACCTCTCAAGGAACGTGCACATTGACTTCATCACCACCGACGCAAATTGTACTCTCGGATACTTGCGCCGAAATTTCGCTCGAGCCCCTTTACATCTAAAACTGTTACTTTACCAAACTCTAGTCAGGCCTAAATTTGAATACGCGACGGCAATATGGGAGCCAGCTCAAAACTCTTCAATTGACCTCATAGAATCCGTACAAAACCGTTCTGCTTGTTTCATTACCTCCAACTATAATCGTATAGTTAGCGTTTCCATAATGGTATCGAACCTTTGATTCCCAGATCTACTTCTTAAGCGAAAGATTTCTCGCCTGGCCTTGTTTCATCAAATCTTTTTTGCCCATCACTAAAAAGCGAACTTTTCCAACCTTCCTACGTATCATCTCGCACTGAGCACCAGTTTAAGTTCGCCATCCCCTATTGTCTCACTAATGTTTTCTTCGACTCGTTTATGCCAAAAACTTGCAATGAGTGGAACCGCCTTCCCCCTCTCCATTATCTCTGCTGTGGACGTGCCATCTTTCAAATCAGCACTTACTGACTACCTGTTGTAACAGCACCACTACTTTTGTTTAAAAACTTGCACTCTGTACTTTTGTATTTCGTTTAATTTTTTCTAATAGCACTAATATCTTTGTTATAAATCTTCACTCTGTACTTCTGTATCTGTTTCTATTTTTGCATTGTACCGACTCCCTTTCTAACTCCCTTGCGGGCCTTGAGGGTACTAAAATAAATAAATAAATAAAAAGTTCGAGAATCTAGATCTCGAAACTGGTGTCGTCCTGAGACTTCGCTCCAAGTAGATCCGCCTTGTGAAGTCCACTGCTAGAATTTCTAAATTGCAATATGGGTCATAAGATAATTAGCGAGAACGTTAATTAGTGAATTCTTGTTAAATAGTCAATTTTGCATTGCAATTTATTTTTTATTTTTTTGGGAGGAGTGTCCGCCGCTTCGAGTAGACCAGCTCATCAACTAGAATTGAGCTATCTGCCACAAGCAAGCTTTAAAAAATTTTGAAAATGTTCGCTGAAACACCCTGTAGAAGCAGTGCGAAACCGTGCAATTCGGTTCACAAATCACAACTTCGACCGTCAATCCCTCATCACCAAAATCAAACACAGTTTCCCTGTGCCTTTCGAAATGCGCCATTCTTTGATCATTTTATGCATTCTTATTTATTTATTCAGTTTACCCTACAGGCTCGGAGGAGCATTGAGTAGGGGGGGTTACAGAAAAATGACAAATAATTAACGCAAAGAAGGGAACTGCATAGTAAGAGAAACAAATAAGTTTGTACATTGGAAAAAAAGGAACACTGTTAAACACTGGAAAAAATACAAACAAATTCAAGGAAACACAATGGAAAACAAAGTCCAAGAACAATACAAAGGCGAATACAATACAAAGTCGTACAACAAAGTCAAGCGAACATGTGAAGTTCCAAATGTTCACAAAATTTCGCAGGATCTTTTATTGAGACAATATTATTTGGAAGGCTATTCCATAGTGCGATGGCGCGCGGTAATGCAGAGTTATTGGATGACTGTGTGCGGCCAAAAATGCGCCTGAAAGAGATGATTATGAAGTCGAGCAGATGTGCGAGAAGGAGTTTCAAGCGACAAGCGGCTGGACCATGAGTTATAGTAGTATTTATGAAAGAGGCATAGGAGAGCAACAGAGCGGCGGGAATCCAAGTCCGGCAGAAGAACTTCGCGATTAATTTGGGTAATGCTAGATTGACGACTGTAGTTGGAAGTTATAAAGCGGGCAGCACGATTTTGGATGGATTCCAATTTATCGATTAGGCATTGTTGAAGAGGAGACCAGATCGAAGAAGCGTGTTCAAGTTGAGGGCGTACGAAAGTTTGGTAGGCCTGTTGACGGATGGTAGATGGCGAGAGGTGCAGATGACGACGCAAAAACCCTGAAGTTCTGTTAGCTTTAGCGCATATTTTCTCGATGTGAAAGCTCCCCCCAGGCTAGGTTAGTAGAAAAATGAACGCCAAGATATTTGTAAGTAGAGTCACGGGGAACTTCCGACGAGCAGATTTTTTAAGGAAACTTAGGATATGATTTCCTACGAGTGAAGGAAAGAACGCAGCACCTAGATGTGTTAAGTGTCATTTGCCAACGGTCGCACCACTGATAAACTAGGTGAAGGTCATATTGCAAAGTTAGGTGATCATTATCACAGTTAATCGTTCTGTAAATGACGCAATCATCCGCAAAAAGTCGTATGCAGGAGGAAATGTTGCTCGGTAAATCATTTATAAAAATTAGGAAAAGAAGAGGGCCTAGCACACTACCCTGGGGTACACCTGACGTTACAACAGACGTGGAAGAGCTAAAGTTATTCACAAATACAAACTGGTGCCGATTAGATAAGAAATTGCGAAGCCAAGATAATGCTAATGAGTCAATGTTAAGAGCCGTTAATTTAACTATTAGACGACAGTGAGCCACTCTGTCAAATGCTTTTGCATAGTCGAGAAAGATGCAATCAATCATTTTGCTGTTATTCATGCCATAATGTAAATCTGATGTAAATTCCAACAGTTGGGTGTCACAAGACAACGCTTTACGGAAACCATGTTGATTTTGAAAGAAAAGTTATTTTGAAGAAAAAGTTATTAGATTCAAGATGGTGGGATAAATGGGAGGCAATGATGTGCTCGAGAAGCTTACAACAAATGCATGTTAGTGGAATGGGGCGGTATTTACCAGGTGAGTGTCTGTTTCCATCTTTGAATATAGGAATAACTTTGGCTATCTTCCAGTCAGCAGGTAGAAGACCTGTTGATAAAGACTGCTGAAAGATGTAGTACAAAATCTGACTGGATATAGCTGACGTGTTCTTTAGAATTTTAGAATTAATATTGTCAATGCCGCATGATGTAGACACCTTTAGATCGCGTATTAGTTTTGATATGCCTTCAACACTAATATTTATAGGGGACATGAAGCGATAATGAAGGTCGGAGACACAGGGAATGGAAGAGCAGTCTTCATTGGTGAACACAGAGCTAAAGAACGAATTGAAAGTTGAAGCACACTCAGATGCAGGGACAGGAACATTGTCAGCGTCATGTAATGTTACTGTATTACTGCCACGATCAGTAGAGATAGCTTGCCAAAACTTTCTAAGGTTAGTGCGTAGAAGTGAGGACAGATCTTTGGAAAAATACTTCTTTTTGGCTTCACATGTTGCTAGACAGTAAGATTTTAAACAATCCTTATATTTAGAACATGCCGAGGGACACGATAGCCGTTTAGCAGAAGCGTATAACCTTTTCTTTTTATTAAGGAGTGATCAAAGTGATTTATTAAACCATGGGTTACGTTTGTCATTAGATATAGTGAGTAGTGGCACATGTTTGTCTACTAGGAGTGACATAATATTTCTAAATGAATTCCAATTCACTTCAACAGAATTATTTGTCAATGATGGAAGAAACGTTTTCTAAAAGAAAACCTCAATTTCAGTGTTCATTTGTTCGTAATTTGCTTTGCTATAATCCCTTATAATCTTACGTTCAGCACCAGCGAATTTCAGTGGAATATAAATTGAGAACTGCAGTAGGTTATTGTCACTAAAGCCATCAAGTTGCATGACAGGACTTATTCTCGCAACAGCGCCACATAGCATAAGATCCAATATGTTAGTACCGCGGGTAGGCTCAGAAACAATTTGCGTAAGAATGAACTCTAAACACAGATCAATAAAATCACCTCAGTCAGTGCTAGATGAAGACAAGCGAGACCAATTATTATCAGGTAAATTAAAATCCCCAAATAGGTATATTTTATTAGTGGGAAACTGTTCAAGGGCCCTGGTAATACTTTTATGAAGATCGGACACGAACAAGCGGTCAGCGGCAGGTGGGCGATAACAAACGCCCATCAGTAACTTCCCGTATAACGAAGGACAAGCCACCCAAACTACCTCAAGAGCAGTGTCAGCGTCAACGAGAAAAGAAGGAATAGTTTTATTGATGGCCACCAAAACGCCGCCCCCCCCCCCTTCTTAGTGAACGATCATGGCGATAAATGGCGTACTGATTAGAGTATGAAATTCTAAAGCGAAGCTGTTAGTCTCTAGTTGGTTGGGATTTTTCGTGGCATAGGCCTCACGGAAAAACACAAGAACTTAAGCGTTTGAAGCGAAAAATGCATGCATTCTTTGGTATCACGCACACGACATAAAACACCGCGTTCGTTTCAGTCAATAACAAGCACGAAACAAGCATCCAAACCACACAATTGCTAAGGCGCTTCTACTAACGCGAAGCACCTGGCGCTCGCCGCAAACGCTCCCCGGTAAAGGATTGCCGTTGCGCAACCTGCCGTGGATACGGCAGCTTGGCCGACCGAGGGTTGCCGCGCCGACACAGAGCGACACCAAAGAAAAGCGCATTTCATGCCCTTCTTCCGTCCTTACTGTCGCTTTAGCGTAACACTAGACTGTTACGCTAAAGCCACAGCAAAGATGAAAAAAGAGGCGGGAGGAAAAGCTCGCTGGCACCGCAGTCAACAGTGGCACCATATGGCTGTAGGAAATTGAGGTGAATAATTACGTTATGAGTGGATATAACAAGCACTGAACATTAGGCTTGATGCACGCTACCGGAGAAATAAACATTCGCGGTGCAGACACCAACAGGTCGGAGCAACTCTCCACTCAAAGTACAAAAAGTGTTAGGGTTATCCCAGCCAAACATATTACGGCCTACTCGGGTTTTGAAATCCAGGCTGATAAGGGAGACAGACACTCGTTCCTGTGTTCACTGAGGCCGAAGTAGTAACACTACCCACTGAATCTTGTTACGAGACATGGTGACTGACGGTGGTATAAGGGCGTGTAGCTAAATATGAGTAGCGACCTAACCTCCATTGGTCGCGCCATCTAGATTCCGGCGGTGGTGGCGTGAGAGGTCGTCGCGAAGATGGAGCCCTGCGCTGGCGTGAAGACGGCGTCAAGTTCCGCCTAGAAACTGGTGACTCGTTACGGTAATGCGCCTGGTGGCCCGTACTGACAGTGTGTCCCGTCACTGTGCCGACTGCTACGCCGATAAAAAGTACGCAGTTGCTCAATGGACGGTGGTGACTTGCGAGGGCGATGAGGGCGACGTGGACGCGAATGCCGCATTGGAAGCAGACGGGACACACCGAAATTGTCAGCAGGTGGATAACTGACGCGGCTGTCCCACTCTTGAAAAACTGATGGCGGTCGGCCTGAGTAACTGTCGTGGAACTGGTAACTGGGACACGCGTTCACTGTAGGCTTTGGCACTCTTGGCCGAGGCGCGATATTCGAGGTATGTACGGATGCGGCGGGGATGGACTCCTCACCGAAGTCGCCGGAAGAAAAAGACTCTCGAACAGGCGGAGTCAAGGGGGAAATCGCCTCACCTCGGTCAAGCCCTTCGCGCGCACCACTTGTCGAATCACTGACGCGAAGTCGGATGCAGCCGGGACCACGTCAACACTGGCGTCGCTATTTACGTTGGCCAGGCGGCCAAACTTCGGTGTGATACGCCGAGCTCTGAGTGCTTCATATGTGCGGCAGTGCTGAACGTCACTGACGGACTCCAGATTGTCTTTTCTGATGAGGAACTGGTACACATCCTCGGCCATTCCTTTTTAGAACATAACCTTGTCCTCTTCAGCTATCTTAGTATCCAGGGCCTCGGACAACTTGAGCACTTTCTCGCTGTATGTACGTGCGTTGCGCCGGTTTCACCGGGCACATGAGCTCGCTGCATTAGCTTTTCCTCTGCACACTTCTCTGTAGCTGTCGGATCTCGGAAGCACTACTCCATTCCGTCTACGAACTTCTTCCGCGCTGTCAAGCTTTTCTCCTGGTTTTCAAGCCGCACAGACTCTGTTCTGTTGAGGAAGAAAGCAACGTTGTTAAGCTTTGTGGTGGCATTCCAGCCATTTAACCGACTTGCTAGTTCGTAGAAGCTGAGGCATCCGCCCACGTCTTCCCCCTTCTTTGGCGGTGAAGGTTCGTGGCTCCATGCAGAGATGCCATGGGACGCTAAAACAAGGTGGCGGGTTGTTGCCGTTAAAGGCCATGTCCGGTGACAGACTGGGCAATTCAGCGACTTCGGCGAAGCTCCACGGATATCGCCTGGGCGGTCGGTTTGTCGTCGTTATTCGGAGGCACCGTTGCACCTCCACCGAAACTGTTACGGTGGGGTGCGTTTGGTTAGAGATTAATTGATCACAAGGGGAGAAGGGTTGCGGCGCCGTCATTGAGCCGCACAAAAGACAAGCGCTCTTCATCCAGCTTCACTACTTCCAAGGCGTAATTTTACAAAAGTCACTTGCAAGACCTTTGGTTTAACACACAGAATTTGCGATCTGTGCGTCACCCGTACCATCACGCAAACGTTTTATTTGGCGTGGCTCGAGCAGTGTAATGCACATGTGGAATCGTTTTGTGAAGGATGTTTACCTAGTTTCAAATGCACGCTGTATGCACCTGGCCCGTGTCGCAAGTGCCACTTTTACTTGACGCGTAGCTTGTCACGGCTAAAACATTCTTCGTCTTTTTTGTGTCTGTATCGAGTGTGTGATCCGGTATTATTTCTTTCTAATTCCCTACGTAAACAACAAAAGTAACCTTTCTTGTGTGGAACCATTGTGTGCAACTGAGAAAAGTGGCTCAAAAACAGCCAAAGAATTGCAATAAGGAGAGCTCTGATCAAAGTATTTTTGCAATCTGCATGAGCTGATTCAGCCTCGCTGGTTTTTCGAGAAGCTTGGCGGCTTTCCCCCTAAAAACGTTGCGATGCGAAAGTACGTCTGTTTGGACGGCATGCTTAAAATGGAAATGCTAAAGCTGTTCACTCCGTTAGAGATGACGTTGTTGAACAGTTTTGCAGCCAAAGGTAAACCAGACTCGAAAGTACTGCTGTCGAAACAGAAACCAAAACAGAGCTAAACCGCGCGTCTGAAATCTCGAAAGACAAAACTAGCGCTCTGACCAGCCGCTCGGCAGCACTGCAGTAGCTCGGTCGCAGGGCCCTGCGGGAGTGCCCGTTGTTTATCAGTATTTTTCCTATGATGCGGATGGAGCGCTGACTTCCACCAGACGCGTATCGCCTGCCGCTGCCGGGATTCCTGCGCTCGGGAAATCTTTGAAGCGTTTGTCATTCATTCCATAAGGCCTGCACGTGTTAGTTCACAGTCAGTTGCATTAACCGACAAAGAAATTAACCATCCGCGCAGCTGAGCAATTCCCTGTTCTTGATAGGGTAGGACGCATGCGCGCGTTGGACCCTTCTTTCCTGGAATGCGGATATATTTATGCTAGCAAAAATAATATTGTTAGTAGTCAGCGCCTGTCCCTGTCTGTCTCTCTTGTCTCGTCTTTTCGCGCTGTTTTCCCATAATGAAGCCATAGAAACACGATCAAGTTCACACCCCCAGTGCATGCTTACCGCAAGTTGGATGGCGCATCTGAAACTGGCAGATGGATTCTGAACCTGGCAAGGTTTAACGCTAGAACGTTATCTAGTGATGCGAGTCTAGAACTGCTATTGGAGAAATTAGTGGGCAGTAAATTTATTTTTTTACATACCTACTTCGCCCATTGGGCATTACAGTGGGGAGGACAGATAATCAATATATAATACAAGAATGCACAGTCTTAAAAAGGTTACACACTTCAGACCATTGGTACATTACTAATCATACATGTGTTACATTCTGAGGGAGCGCATGAGACAGCACTAAGAACAAGTTTCGCCCCGGTAACAAGATACGCTCATTAATACAGCACGCTGGCTAACATTGCAAAACATAAACATTAAAGAAAGTTTCAAAAGGCGAGTGCATTTTTATCTACAAACATATGCTTGGAGAGAAGTGGGGAATGTGACATCGGAAGCAAGTTCAACTAGCTCAGGAGGCAACAGGTTCCATTCGTGTAATGTGCGGGTAAAAAGGAGTTTTGGTACGTTGTTGTGCGCACGCATATTTCTTATATGTTAAGCAAGTGGTCGCGCCACCCGGATATGTGTGTTGGTGGTTGTAGATAAGTCTTTGTTTAGTGGTGTGCGATTGAAGACGGTATCTCGAAGAGAGGCGGGAAACAACACGGCGTAGTGAAATATCTTGCAAATATATGTGCCGTTTTATTTCTGTGATGCTGCTTGGAAATGAGTAAATGCCGGTTATGAAACGGGCCGCACTTTTCTGTATCGCTTCTAAGCTATTGACAAAAATTTGCCTATGCGGGTCCCACACAACAGACGCTTATTCGAGAATCAGGCGAACGTTGATTAGGTGAAGTGTTCTTTTGACATCTAGTGGCGCGTGCCTAAAGTTCCGTTTAATAAAATTAAGTGCTCACCCTGCTTTTAAAGTGATGCTTTGAATGTGACGATTTCACGTCATATCGGTGGAAAATGTGACACCTAAGTATTTAGCTTCACTTCGTTCTGATAAAAGGGAGCCGTTCAAGTAATACTGTGTACCGATTGGTTGCCACTTTCGGGTGAAACAAATACGCTTACATCGTGAGATGTTGAGGGACGTAAGCCGCCTGTCATACTGTGAAGAAATATTATTTAGGTCTGTCTGTAGTAGTACTCGGTCGGAATCATTAATTTCACTGTAAAGGACCCAATCGTCTGCGTACAGCCGAACTTTGGAGGTGATTCCTGTGCCAATGTCATTTATATATATGAAGAAACAAAAGAGGACCTAAGACGGAACCCTGTGGAACGCCAGAATATACGCATGCGTATTCCAATTCTGTTCCATTAATTAGCACTCTGGAAACGACCTGTCAAGTAGTTTATGAGCCAATAAAGGATTTTTTTCTGGCAAACCAAGAAGTCAAAGCTTATGAAGTAAGGGAACATGGGACACTTTGTCAAACGCTTTCTGGAAATCTAATAGTATGCAGTCTCTTTGTAAACCTTTGTCAAATGATGTGAATATGTCATGGGTAAATTCCACTAACTGGGTTACGCATGGGTGACCAGCTCTAAACCCATGTTGGTAAGGAACAAACAAACTTGTTTTGAAGGTGGGTAAAGATGTTAGTGTGAATTGTGTGCTCCAGGGTTGGTTTTGCAACGCACAGATGCTAAAGATAGAGGTCTATAATTCATGACACTGTCACGGGGCGCGCTTTTATGAATCGGAACAATGTCACGCATCTTCCACTCTTCAGGTAATTCTGAGGTCTCAAGAGATTTGTGATACAGTACTTCTGGATACCTTGATATGATATGTGCGCAGGATTTCAAAACAATATTGGGTATCCTATCTGGACCAGGTGCCGAGTGTGGTTTTAATTTTTGGAGAAGGCCGATTATTCAGAAGCAGTGAATAGCAATATCCGGTAGATCGTCAAGTGCGTTGATCAAGAAGACTGGAAGATGTTGAGGTACTAGCGTGTAATACACAGAAACAAAGTAAACATTAAAACAGCTTCATTTATCTCTAGCATTAGTAATAGCTGCACTATTGTGAATTAACGGAGGGATACCAACATCGTCTTTACTGTTTGATTTCACTAGTTTCCAAAGTTCCTTTGGGTTTTCTTTAATTCTGGAACCAAGAGAGTCAAAATGCCGCTTTTTTTCCTTCTGTGATTTTTGTCTGGATTTCAGAAACAAGTTGTCGAAGTTTAGAAAATTGCAGTGGATCGGGCTTTTCTCTGTACCGTTTGAACATACGATTCCTCTTTTTAAGTAGCCCCTTTATGGGTTTATAAAACCAAGGTTTATTTTTTTTCGGTGTTTCACAGAAAGAAGCTTAGACGGAATGTGCAAGTCAATGAGCTGTAAAAGTCGTTCCTTGAACAGCAGCCATAACTAGGAGACAGATACAGTGCTGCTTTGTTCTGAGAAAGTATCGAAGTTTGACTCAAGCGTTTCAGGAATACGAGAGTAATTTCCGCTATCAAAGAAAAACTTTTCTGGGTTTCGGTGGCGGTATGTACGGCTTGGGGAGCAGCGAGACGGGCAACCACTGCATCATGGTCGCTTATTCCGGGAACTGTGGATACAGATTGCAGCAACGAAGGTGAGTTTGAAATCACAAGATCTAAGGTGGAAGCGGCATTGCCATGGTACCGTGTTGGTCCCTCCACGAATTGATGGAGACCATGCGTTGCGAAAAGGTCGTAAAAAGCCGGCGACAGGGATGAGCACGAAGGAAGTACTGGCAGCTTATTAATCCACTGCGCAGCTGGCATATTAAAGTCACCACCGACGAGAAAGTATTCAGTTGAGACCGTAAGTAATAAATGAGAAAGGGTATTAAAGGCATGACTGCTGTTGTCATTAGGGGGACGATAAAATGCTCCAACTGTAAGCTGTTTCCTATGTTCTAGAACAACTTTGCACCAAATAGAGTCATAGCTGTTATCCCCCAAGTCAACTACGAAACTTGGCAAGCTGTGCTTGACCAGAACATAAACGCCCCCACCGTGCGTATTGCGGTCTTTGCGATAAGCCACGTATTCCCCAGGAAATATTTCAGAGCTGGAAATCGATTGATCGAACCAAGATTCAGACCCGATAACAATGTCAGGGCCAAAAGATGATAGGAGCCCTGTTAACTCGTCCGTTGTGTTCTTGACGCTTCGGCAATTGATAAGCATAACGTTTACCAATGAAGGACGGCACGGCACATGCTCAACGAGGCGGCATCGGGGTACACTGACGGAACCGTTAACTTCAGTAACAGGGATTGCTCGACGGCGTTTCAAGTTCACTTTTTTGCAGCACGATATTATCACTATCAGCGTCGTAAATGAAGTTTTGTCCGTCCATACGAAGCTTATCGTGCCTTAGTTTGTACGAGGAGGACCGAGCCTTTGCAAATGCGGAAAGTTTCCTGCGGGCTAAGCGTACTGAACGATAGAAGTCTTCCCTGATGCAAATGTCACTTGTCTTCAACTTCGGACCCACCCCCAATACCGCATCTTTATCTTTGAATCTAACAAAGCGAACAATTATGGGGCGGTTTTTATCTTCGCTGTAAGTGCCCAGTCTATGCGCTCGATCAGTATTTAGTGGGTCAGGCGATACACCTAGCTTAGTAGAGCAGAACGCAACAACAGTTTTTTCGGCTTGCTTCCAGGTTTCCAACGGGTTATCCTCAAAACCGAAAAAGAGAAGGTTGTTCCTTCGTAGCCTATTTCCGGAATTATCCGTGGAAGCATTCAAAGCAGCTATTTCTACAGACGGGGCTTTCGAAGCGGCCGATGAGTTACTGGACTGCAAGCGACCTTGCTCTAGAAGGTCGACACGTTCAGTCAAGTTCTTCACTTTTTCTTCAGTGGCATATTGTTTAGTCCGTATGTCCGCTAAATCTGACAAATTTTTTTCTTGACCTGACTGAAGCTTGGTAAGCATCTGCAAGACAGCAGAGATATCCCCTGCGTCGGCCTGCGTATTAGACTCCTGAACGCTATCAGGGCCTGGGTTCGACTCCACGTCGCCGGACAAAGCTAACAGCAATTGTGACAACCCAACATGGCGCACCGCGGACCTACAACGGTTAAAAAACCAAAATAGCCAGTCCTTGGTGTCACTGGGGCACGACACCTCAAACAAAAATGGGTTTCAAGTTCGCATGCATGCGCAATGACTCATGTAACCAACCTGTGTTACAAGAAGGGGTGAGCACATAGTGCGTCCGGCGGGGTCGCGCCCCGGTGAATGCGAAGTAGGTGGGCGGTTAAATACGGTTGCTGTGGTTCCGGGTTGCCAGACGAGGAATCCGAGGCGCTCCACTTTTGGCGGGGAGACGATTTCTGCTTGAAGAACGCCCGGCTGGATTGAAGGCCCGTGTGTCGATGCTACTTCATCCGATGCGCTTGTTCCCGGAGCACATTTGACGAGCTTTCCAAGCGGGCCGAGCCAGACAGCGAGAGCAACCTGTGTTACAAGAAGGGGTGAGCACATGATGCTTCTGGCGGTATCGCGCCCCGGTGAATGCGACGTAGGTGGACGGTTAAATACTGTTGCTGTGGTTCCGGGTTGCCAGACGAGGAATCCGTGGCGCTCCAGTTCTGGCGGGGAGACGATTTCGGCTTGAAGAACGCCCGGCTGGATGGAAGGCTCATGTGTCAATGCTGCTTCATCCGATACGCTTGTTCCCGGAGCACATTTGACGAGCTTTCCAAGCGGGCCGAGCCAGGCAGCGAGAGTAACCTGTGTTCAAGAAGGGGTGAGCACACAGTGCGTCCGGCGGTGTCGCGCCGCACGATATGCGATGTAATAGGGCTCAGTGAGGATAGGAGGACAAAAGAAGCATATCCACTGCTAAAAAGCGGGCACGTCCTGTGCTGCCGGGGCTTAGTGGAGAGACGAGAACTAGGGGTCGGATTCCTGATTAATAACGATATGGCTGGTAACATACAGGAATTCTATAGCATGAACGCGAGGGTGGCAGTTCTTGCGAAACTTAATAAGAGGTACAAATTGAAGGTCGTACAGGCGTACGCCCCTACATCCAGTCATGATGGCCAGGAAGTCGAAAGCTTCTATGAAGACGTAGACTCAGCGATGGGTAAAGTCAAAACAAAATACACTATACTGATGCGCGACATCAATGCGAAGGTAGGCAAGAAGCAGGCTGGACACAAGTCAGTGGGGGAATATGGCATAGGCTCTACGAATAGCAGGGGAGAGCTATTATTAGACTTTGCAGAACAGAATAATATGCGAATAATGAATGCCTTCTTCCGCAAGCGGGAAAACCGAAAGTGGACGTGCAAAACAAAATACACTATACTGATGCGCGACATCAATGCGAAGGTAGGCAAGAAGCAGGCTGGACACAAGTCAGTGGGGGAATATGGCATAGGCTCTACGAATAGCAGGGGAGAGCTATTATTAGACTTTGCAGAACAGAATAATATGCGAATAATGAATGCCTTCTTCCGCAAGCGGGAAAGCCGAAAGTGGACGTGGATGAGCCCAAATGGCAAGACTAGAAATCAAATAGACCTTATACTCAGCGCTAACCCTGGCATCATACAAGATGTGGACATTCTCGGCAAGGTGGCCTGCAGTGACCATAGGATGGTAAGAACTCGAGTTAGCCTAGACTTGAGGAGGGAACGGAAGAAGCTGGTACATAAGAAGCCGATCAATGAATTAGCGGTAAGAGGGAAAATAGAGGAATTCCGGACCAAGCTACAGAACAGGTATTCGGCTTAAACTCAAGAAGAGGGCCTTAGTGTTGAAGCAATGAAAGACAATCTTATGGGCATCCCTAAGGAGTGTGCAATAGAAGTCGGTGTCAATTTCGTTAGACAGGATTTCAGTAAGCTATCGCAGGAGACGAAAGATCTGATTAAGAAACGCCAATGCATGAAAGCCTCTAACGCTACAGATAGACTTGAACTGGCAGAACTTTCCAACTTAATCCACAAGCGTAAGACAGCTGAAATAAGGAAGTATAGTATGGATAGAATTCAACATGCTCTCAGGGATGGAGGAAGCGTAAAATCAGTAAAGAAAACGAATACGCAAGAATCAGATGTACGCGTTAAGAGACAAAGCAAGTAATATCGTTACTAATATGGATGAGATAGTTCAAGTGGCTGAGGAGTTCTATAGAAATTAATACAATACCAGTGGCACCCGTGACGATAACGGAAGAGAGAATAGTCTAGAGGAATTCGACATCCCGCATCCCGCCGGAAGATGTGTAGAAAACCTTGGGAGCTATGCTAAGAGGGAGGGCAGCTCGGGTGGATAGGGTAACACCACATTTCTTGAAGGGTGGTGGCCAGAATGTTGTAGAAAAACTGGCCACCCTGTATATGCAATGCCTCATGACCTCGAGCGTACCGGAATCCTGGAAGAACGCCAACATAATCCCAATCCATAAGAAAGGGGACGCCAAAGACTTGAATAATTAGAGACCGATCAGCTTACTGTCCATTGCCTGCAAAGTATTTACTAAGGTAATCGCAAATAGAACCAGGAACACCTTAGACTTCTGTCACCCAAAGGACCAGGCAGGATTTTGTAAAGGCTACTCAACAATAGACCATATTCACACTATCAATCAGATGATAGAGAAATGTGCGGAATATAACCAGCCCTTGTATATTGCTTTCATTGATTATGAAACGCTTCCCAGAATTGAATGTGTCCTTCTCACTTGAGGAATTGGACGCTGCTCTGGCCTCAAGCAGGCGCTCATTGTCGCCAGGACCAGACGGCATCACCTACGCTGCTTTATGCCACCTAGGTGAAGATGGCCGAATCAGACTTCTGGAATGTTATAACCAGTCATGGAATGATGGCGTCGTTCCTGAGTGGTGGAAGTCCAGCCACTTGATACCACTCCTGAAGCCTGGAAAGTCGCCACTTGACCTGGCGTCCTACCGACCCATTGCGCTGTCCAGCTGTGTTGGGAAGGTCATGGAAAGAATGATTCTCACCCGCCTAGAATGGTATCTTGAGCGCCACAACGTATACCCCGATGCCATGGCTGGTTTTAGAAGAGGCCGTTCCTCTATTGACAACGTCATCGACCTAGTCACGTCTGTACAACAAGAAAAACACCACAAGCGTATATCGGTTGCACTATTCCTCGACGTGAAAAGCGCCTATGATAATGTAACGCATAGTGAATAGTGAAGAAAGCTAGCCTGACCACCGCGGTTCTCAAGCAGATCACATTGGAACTTCTGCATTGTTCATACGCTAACCAAATTCATGTTTACACGGATGGTTCCGTCTCGGAAAATTCTACAGGCGCCGTTGTTCTACCATCTCAATCGGTCGTCATCAAGTTTAAGACTTCACATGTAACGACATCTACAGGTTCTGAACTGGCCGCTCTTCGCGCTGCTGTCGAATACATTGAAAAAGAACCGCCCAACAAATGAGCAATATTTTGTGACTCGAAAGCAGCCCTCCAGAGCTTGCGAAGTTTACGACGTGGCAATTATGAACAGCTGGTGTCACAAATCAACGAAACCTGTCATTGCGCATCTGAAAGAGGACATGATATCATATTTCAGTGGCTGCCGGGACATTGTGGCATCGTTGGTAATCACCTCGCCGATGACGCTGCCCGACATGCCCAGGCTGGCTCACCTACACTCCTTATACCTTTACCCAGAGTCGACGCTACAAGAGAGCTTCGCAGTCTGGCTCGTACAATCACGTTAGGTTGCTGGCATACACCACAGAACTCTAAGTGTCGTTTACACAGCCTCGACCCATCACTGAAACTTACATTACCAGCGAGCCTTCCACGACGTGACGCAACGCTGCTGTGTCGGCTGTGGGTAGGAGTAGCATTCACCAACTCCTACAGCTATCGTATTGGAATGGCGGATTCACCAATGTGCGCTAAGTGCACGTGTGAAGAGACCATCAGTCACCTTCTGTGCCACTGTTCTCGCTTCGATAATCAACGTGCGACTCTCCAGTGTGCCTTGAATAGACTGGATGACAGGCCATTTACGGAAGCGAAGATCTTGGGAGCCTGGCCTCACAGTTCATTGGCCCAGAAAGCAGTTCGAGCGCTTTTTCGCAACCTGAGGGCAACAGACTTGAGTACCCGACTATAGACATCCTACACCTAAGTTCTCTCTCTCCCTCTTTCACTCCCCATTCCCCTCCCCACGTGTAGGGTAGCAAACTGGACTCAGTCTGGTTAACCTCCCTGCCTTTCCGTCTTCCCTTCTCTCTCTCTCTCTCTGATTATGAGCAAGCGCTTCATTCTGTCTAAAGCTCAGCAGTCATGGAGGCACTACGGAATCAGGGTGTAGACGAGCCGTATTTAAAAATACTGAAAGATATCTATAGCGGCTCCAGGGCCACAGTAGTCCTACATAAAGAAAGCAACAAAATCCCAATAAAGAAGGGCGTCAGGAAGGGAGATACGATCTCTCTAATGCTATTCACAGCGTATTTACAGGAGTTATTCAGAATCCTAGATTGGGAAGAATTGGGGTTAAGAGTTAATGGAGAATACCTTAGTAACTTGCGATTCGCTGATGATATTGCCTTGCTTATTAACTCAGGGGACCAATTGCAATGCATGCTCACCTACCTGGAGAGGCAAAGCAGAAGGGTGTGTTTAAAAATTAATCTGGAGAAAACTAAAGTAATGTTTAACAGTATCGGAAGAGAAGAGCAGTTTGCGATAGGTAGCGAGGCACTGGTAGTGGTAAGGGAATACATCTACTTAGGGCAGGTAGTGAGAAAGGGCTGGGGTGCGTTTAGCAGGCACTCTCAGATAATGAACAGCAGGTTGCCATTATTTCCTCAAGAGGAAAGTGTATAACAGTTGTGTCTTGCCTGTACTAACGTACAGGGCAGAAACCTAGAGGCTTACGAAAAGGCTTCTACTTAAATTGAGGACGATGCAACGGGCTATGGAAAGAATGATGGGTGTAACGTTAAATGATAAGAATATAGCAGATTGGGTGAGGGAAGAAATCCTAGTTAATGACATCTTAGTTGGAACCAAGAAAAAGAAATGGGCATCGGCAGGACACGTAATGAGCAGGGAAGATAACCGATGGTCATTAAGGGTTCCAAGAGATTGGAAGCGTAGCAGGGGGTGGCAGAAAGTAAGGCGGGCGGATGAGATTAAGAAGTTTGCAAGAACAACATGGCCACAGTTATCACATGACCGGGGCAGATGGAGAAGTATGGGAGAGGCCTTTGCCCTGCAGTGGGCGTAACCAGGCAGATCATAATGATGATGATGATGGATGGCGCATATCTCGAAAACGGTGCCATCCACAGACATATTTCTGACTGAATATGCCTTGCAGCCACACCGGCTATAATCTGTCAGTTGCAATGGGTACTAATGTAATTAGTTACTTATTGACTTTTAGTAATGATTGAATTATGCATTTTGATTTCTCGGGGAATTAAAATCCACGTTTTTAAGCAATTCATTTCAAGGTCTAAAATTGCGCTACCTAATACAGGTGACGTCAAAAAATGCTTCGCCGACTTCGCAGAAACGTCCCGTGTATGGCATTTGCAACGGTAAGATAACTACTTCGTCAAATTTCATTGATAGTCTACGGATGTTGGGGAGGTTGTAAAAATATGCGATAAACGACGACACAAAGGCAGTTCCGCTGCCGGTGTGCCGACTTGCTGACCTCGTCTGTTAAACGCAATAGAGTTGGCGTGTGAGCGAATAAGCGGGCCTGCCGGCACCTGCTGGAGCGCGACTGCTTTGGGGCGTCTGAAGGTTTACATGTTGTGGCGGACTGCTCGCAAGTCTGACGAAAACGAACAAGAAGTACAGCGCTTTTCTCAGTTCTGTGAGATTGCCTGCGTTAATACGTACTGCCTCTCTGTCGAACTTTTACATACTCATCAGGAGACCGAAGCTTTAGTACATTGTCCGTCCGTGCTGCGTTCGAGCGTAAAAATAAGTTAATAATGCAGGAAAGAATCGCGGTTTCAGAGCACTCCACATCGCCAGCGCAGGACCACAGCAGAATGCTGTGACGCCGCCATTAAATTAGAAGAAACTTTCGATGTTCGGTATAATCTCCTTTGCACAATTCCTTCAAAACGGAAAGCTGATCTCAATAATAACGTCATCTCATCACCAATACTTCAACCTCAGCGTGAGATTAAACTAAGCGACGGCTTAGTTTTACCATGTGTCATCGCTGTCACGAAGAATTTCAAATGGCGAGGTCGAATTCAGATCTAAGTAGGCTGCCTGGGCGTTCAAAGCAACGCAATCACGGTGGACAGCGCGGAAGCGGACGCCGTGAGACCATAGCTTTTCCAGATATTGGAGTCGATCCAACGATACCGATGCCAACGTTTGCTGTTCTCTAACTTTAAAACTAATTGGCAGGTTAAGTGGCAGAATATAACTTTCCTAGCTGTTCTAACACCTCATTCTTCATGAAACTTCAGAAGCTTCGAAATAACCACAGCGAGGAAACTCAACAGGAAGGAACGCTTGTTTGCACATGACATCAAAAAAAAAAGAAAGCAGCACACGGCGAGTCAACAGCCACGTAGGACGAGCGTTACGTCACGCACTAGCCCTTCCAGACGTCGCACTTTCTCTTCGGGTTCATGTAGGAGCCGAGCGGGCAGCCGAAGGCCTGGGCGAAGCCGGCGAAGTTGCGGAGCGGCCCGTTCACCCGATACGCGGCCGGCGGCGACGTGCCGTAGCGCAGCCGCTGCCAGGCGTAGCGCGAGTCGACCGCCTCGCAGCGGCCCAGGGCGTAGTTTATGAAGAACAGCTGATCCGGGCTGTAGGCTCGCAGCCCTTCGAGCGCCACGCCGTTCTGAGGATCCACGTACGACCGATAGAGGGACAAGGCCAGCGGTAGCGCCATGTTCTCCAGGGCCTCGTTCCGCAGCGCCCTGCGCAACATTTGCGACAAGTTGACGAGGTCGCGCGCCAAACTGCACATTTAAGCGAGCACACACCTAAACAGCGGCACCTCTTATTCTCGATCACGCATTTATTTATGATTGCCCATCGATGTCGGCACTCAACTGGACAGCTTCTACTCCAAATTGCATTTGGTGAATTGGTAGCCTACTAAAAACAACGAACGCGTCTCTTTTCGTGCTTCGTATATACGCCACCCGCACCAAATCACGCAGCTCAGTCACGCAAAGGTGCTACGTGCACATTTTTCCCCTTTTATTTTCTGTTTGCAGCAGCAGGTCAATGCCTTTTAGAAAGAAGCATTGACGTGCGCACATTGTTTATATTTTTCTTGTGACCACTTTGCATGTGCTAAACACTGTTGCAAAGGTTTTTCACCGGCTAAGCACACTTACAGCGTTATCATTCGGTGCCAAGACGCGCCTACATCTACCGAAACTTCAGGAATGTTGCCGATTGTGCAGCCGCAAGGGTCTCCGCGTTAATTAAGAAAATGCTGATAGTTTACGTAGCAACACCACTGTGGTGTCTAACTCAGACCAGATGCATGACACTGGACCACGCAAGCGCAGTATGTGCATTTCCTTTTATTCGTCACAGTAAAGCCACTTACATAGCAAAACATATTGAATAACGATGACAATATGTACACTGAAAGAAACGAAACTGAAACAATAAAGAAGGATACAACACCCACGGTTTGATATGAGGCGCGCCGTAGTTTGGGACTCTGGATTAATTTCGACCGCTTGGGTTTCCTCACCGTCCACCCCATGCGCAGTACACGAGCGTTGTTGCATTCCGCTCCAATCAGAATGCCGTCGCCGCGACCACAATCAATCTCGCGACCTCGAACGCAGCACTGCAGCGGGTAGCGAAATAATTTTGTCTAATTAACAGACGCCATCTCGTGCGATCGCTTTCGGAGATAACACTTCCAGTGCAGGCTGATTAGCTGCCTGAAGAAAACCGGTTGAGCTGATTGGCTGGTTGAGCAAAACCGCTCGTATCATCCAACGCACTGCGTACTACTTCACGCGAAAATGATAGTATCGCCGAGCGTGATCGTCCCAAAATACTGGCCCAGATTGCGTGCTCAGTGGGAACAGTGGTGTACATACTGGAGGGTATGTGAGCAGCAATGATCATGCTGGAATGCACGATGTGTCATCTATAAGTAGGCGACGTACTTGACCCAGGAGATCAGATTTCGATGACCGAACACTGTGCCCGCCGCTACCACTGTGCTTTGAATGCCGCTCGAGTCCGGCCAGAGTTAGATTCGTGATTCACAGTTTTACAACGCCGCTGTTTACGCGGAGCCTTTGCCGTCTTTGTCGGACTTCGCTAAAAAGGGTCCAGGGCCGCTATCTTGTACACGTTCGAAAAGCCGACGTTCAATTTAACCTCGCGCGATTGTCCTGGCTGCGCTGATACTGCGGCCTAGGCCAATCTTGTCCAATCGCGTGAGGCGAAATCGAACGTCGCCTTTTCGAACGTGTACAAGATAGCGGCCCAGGTGACCTGGCGGCTGAGGAAAAGAAGAGCTCCATAGGCGGAAAGGGCTGGAGTGACCCTTTCCCCCCGTGAGAATGCTATCTTTTACGCGAATCTTACACGGTTGTCACACGGTGCGTTTTCGGCGATCGAGCCATATCGGCATCGACTTTATCGACGATTGATTCCACCTCGCCGCGAAAGAAACAAATTCTGGCGTTCTGCGGCCAAAGAACAGCGCCCAGCGATTGAAATGCGATACTTGAAGCGCGTGGCTGGCGGCACTTCTTGCGGCAGCCACCTCGATAGTCACACACACAACACACACAACACACACACACACACACACACACACACACAACACACACAACACACACACACGCACGCACGCACGCACGCACACGCACGCACGCACGCACGCACGCACACACGCGCGCACGCACACACAGACACACAGACACAGACGCACACGCACGCACACACGCACGCACGCACGCACGCACTAGGAGAACCGAAAGAAAGCGCTCCTAAAGCATGCTCACCACGCAAGCACGCAAAAGTGAAAAGTAGGTTAAAGAATGGTGAAACAAAAGATCTACAATATCAACTGCTTGCGAAGTCTCACATGCCTGGTGCAACACTCGGTGTAGTTAACACAACTTCGCTGTTCGACCATCTTCACGGACTAGAAGGGGCGGTGATTTTTTTACACTGCCTTGTTATTCAACGTTTCTACAACGTGTAAATATTAACATTAAAGTAATAGCTGGCAATAATTAGTGACTAACTTCTGAGTTGATAATGGCGCTTGATCAATTAGTGTTCTCGATTAGGTATTTTTTAAAACTTGTTTCCAGAAATCACTTGCAAGTAAGCATTTTCCTGATATAAATGGCTTGGATCAGAAGGCATGCAGTGCTCCAGTCTAAGTATTTAATCCGTGGTTCTAGCGCGATAAATGCATTCGCTCTCGCTTTGTAATGTTAATGGACTTTCTGACGGTTTCCTAAAAAGAATGCACAACTTATGAAAATTTTTATTTATTTCATATCGTATTGGCACCTCATCATGACATTGAACTAAAGATTACAATTATGTAGTTTTACGTGCCATATTCTCGATCTAATTATGAGGCATGCCGTAATGGGCAAATACGGATGAATTTCAACCATCTAGCTTCTTTTAACGTGCGCAATGAACTCGTAGAAGTGTTCCAGAAACCATAAAATTCAGCGTAGCAAACATTTCGTTTGTATGAGTGACAGAAGAGGCACCGAATAAGAGAGAGGATTTCATAACAGGCATGATGACAAAATTACGCTACTTATTTATAATTTTAAATGTCCACTGTGCTCATATCTGAAGCTGAAACCGTCATTTTCGCCTTTGTGAACAAATTTCTATCCCAGCGGACAAGAACCAGAGGCGGAATTCACTAAAGAACTTACGAAGAAATTTTGGCGTGAGAAATATCTTGCGAAAAAAAAAACTTATTAACAAGGCGAAAACTGTTCGCAAGGTCAGCAAGCTTGCAATGCTGCAAAGGCGAACGCAGTAGTCTAAAAAAGGCATGTATGTAATGGTAGTGCAGGTGCGAAATTCAGTACTTGCGCCAATTTCTACGAAAGGTGGATAGCAGTCTTACGAACCTAAGTATGTCTACCTGCGCCGCTCGAGCTAGCATGGGTAAGCGTAGGAGCCTGCTGGCCGATTGGCCAGTGGCCCCAACTGACAGCCGAGGATGGTGCGTGCTTATAGATTTTGTGCCGCGCTCTGACTTGTCCGCCCAAATGTATGAGAAGTTTTAGCGTTGTTAGGATTGGGGGCTCAATCTCATCGCTCGTAACTCGTTGTCAAGATTGGAGTCGGGCATGAATTAGAAGGTAGCTGGCCGATGCCGTCGTCCAACTTATCCACGCTGAGGACGTTGATGAAGGGAAGGACTGCTTCTCTTCGAGAACGAGGAATATGGGTTTATTTGCAGTATCTACATGCAGTTCATCTGTCTAGCATGACTGCGAGAGGAAGTACATCAGTCTAACATGACTGCTTGAGAAAGTGCACTGAGCAGCCGCACACCAGCGGTTTATAAACACTCGGTCCCTCCTCGATCCCAAGCTGACGGAAACGTTCATCCAGGCATCGTAAACAAGCCGCCTCTCTGCGGGACGGTTTACACACACACACACACATACTTCCTTGCGCGAGGTTCACGGTACAGAGCCGACGTCAGACGGACTTCGTAGAACTCGGAGCTTGTGTTAGGAAAGGTGCCTTTAATTCCCCGAGCTGACCCCCGCAGCGCGGCCGGGTGCCCATTGTCTTGCGTCTTGGACGGCGCATGGGAAGGGGCCTTCGTAGACGTTCCCGCGACAACTCCCCCGCTCATAGCACAACAGGTCGACGTTGGTTGGTTCGGTAACAATAGTTGGCCCGCCGAACCCATTCAGTCACAACGGCGACGAGGCTAGAGCGTAACGGTGGCGTTCCTAGAAAGTTGACGCCGCTGTCGCAACTGGCTGGTAAAATTTGCACCTCAGCTGGGCCGTTCTTAACAGCGTATAATGGTATTGGGCGGTCACTGCTGTGAAAGGCAGTGAGGTTATTGCTGTGATGCGTGCTTCTGCCGAATGACTGATAGGTTGTATTTCTGTATGCGCAAAATAGCCGGCTGTTTCATACGTTCATGACACTCTATTGGGTGGCAGCAAGTAGAAGTGAAGTGGCCGCCGACGACAACCATCAAGTTTCCCATTTATCCATTTTGGGCCCACCTGCAATGTTTTATACGAGTTAAAGCTTGCCCACGCTGATAGGGCTGCGGATGATTATTTTTTCAGACGCATTTGAGGGGGGGAGGGGGGAGGCTACGCTTTTCTCTGTGAGATTAAATAACGACAAAGCACCTAGGTGTCGTTAATTGTCAAACGTTGTAGCTGGTGGACAGCTTGCTACCGATATGCGTGTTGTTAACCCAGTTTCTATTAGCTTACTGATTGTTTCAATTCAGCGCTAATTCGCCACTGTAGTGTCTGTGTCCACGGTTCCGCCCAAGCTTCAACTTATTGAGCGAGGGAAGGTACCCATAGGACGCACGGCAATCCTGCCTATGATACGAAATGGGCCGTCACTGCGATGACATATGAAAAAATCAAGTGGCGAATAAAATTTCATACTACCAGTGATATGAAAATCATGTGGACTGTTAGAATAAGTGTTTCCCTGTGAAATAAAATACAGCTCATGAAAGGGACGAATCATCGTCGCATGAGTTCTCTTGCACTCAATCGTACTAAAGGAAAGCGTAAAAGCACTTCTCTGTGTGGATAACAATTTTCAAGTGGACAGAACCTGTCCGATTGGTTTAGGCCACTCGACCACATTGCGCTACAAAGATTAATGTCGCCATGAAGCAGCGTGTAATAGGTCAGCAGGGTTACGTAGGAAAGCGGCTTGTAATCCAATACATTGAACTGGACATGACGCCAGTCATTCATTGGTCCAAACGTGCCGTTCGGTGTAAAAAAAAAACACTCAATAGGGTATCACTTCATATCGGCGCACTTACACGCCTTTGCCAGAGATATATAATATCCACCTGTTCCTAAACCTTGTTTATTTGGCGACGCGCTGGAAATGCGCATATACGGTCGTTTAAGCGTACACAGGCGAGTCCTACGAATATAGTGAGCCTTCAGACGTTGAGCGGATTGAGCGAAAGTATGCACGTACGCGCGTTCTTTGTCGACTTACACAGTGGGTAAGTTGTATTTTCGTTCGCTTCCGTTTTCCTCCTAATTTCTGCGCTTCAATTAGACCAACAAAAATTTCCATACGCTCAGCTATCCTTCATTGCCTGTGACCATCATACGAAGGCGGCACGGGTCCTTCGGGTCCCCTTCTTTTTCATTCGCGTATACAAATAATGACAGTGACGCGTACCATCGGAGGCACGTTCTTTTCGCTAAGTATTAGCAGAGTCCACGGAATCATTCGCACATTTGCTTTCGTTGTGCACATGTAGCGCTGCTAAAGGCATCACTACATTTTTGTTTGGCAAGCGCAAAACCTGCGGCAGTCCACAGGAAGAGAAGACGACAGAAGTGAGAGCACACGAAAGCCAACGTCGCCTTATGATTGGCTGAAAATGCTGATTCTAAAACCCACACCAAGATCAGTCCTTAGTAAAATGACGTCACTCCAGTCTTTCAGCTGCACCGTGTGATATTCACTACATCTTTTCCTCCTCTCACCTAAGAAAGCCTTCATAGGCATTTGTGAATACGTCTCAAGAATTTTATTCCATATGGCGATCTTCTTACGGTGCTCCGTGCCTGCTGCGCAGTATTTCAGTCAACGCGTGGCAGCGTTAACGACGGCGATGTTGACCTGGACTTACGGAGCTGCAAACACTTTCCGGCGTACTCTCACAATGTGAAGCGGGCGGGACGCTGATCACAGCCACCAAAACGCACTGCGTCAGCAAGACGGAATCATTTGTGTCGCTATAATTGTGCTGTCTCAGCGTGTTCTGTACGGGTGGTGTACAGTTCGATCACTTGGTTCCGTGCGTCTGGATGAAGCTGCGACATTTGTGCGTATTCGGTTAAGGTTGTACGTGCACATTGTATCGCTGGTACTAAAAACCTAAATGAACTTCACACCAAAGATGTAGTGGTTTTAGCGTTCGGCAGACAACTCAAGGATTGTTTCATTTATGCGGAAATGCCATGTATATGTTTTGCTACAGCGCATGTATCGCCAAGTCGTCAGCACTTCTACTCTCCTTCAGTGATAGCTTCGGCTTCGCATGTTTTATAACATCCAAAATCCTTCCGTGATCATCACGCTCTGTTAATTTTGGCCAGAGTTTCCCTTCGTACTGCGATGCCGCATTTGAGTGATTACAGAATGGCGTTTATTACCACTTCGATACCCCTACCTACACCTTGGCCTCGTATATTTGCGTTGACGGCTACGGAGTAATAAAATGCGTCGGTGGAACAGTATCAACGACTTGGGCCTGTTGCATCTGAAAGCATATTGAATTCAGGATGGCGTTGTGCTTTGGGCGCATTGGTGTGCACTGTTCTGGTGCTCTTGAATATGTGTTCTCATGAAGCTGGTAATTTCATGAAAGTGCTCTTTTTGTTTTCGTGACACTGACTTATTAGTATCGCTGCTAATAACTATAGCTGCCACTTGGACTATGATGAACCACCGTAGTTCGAGGCATCTCGCTCCAAGCGTCGACGTCACCAACGTATGATTTGTGAATGTGCTTCGAAATTTCAATGTGCACTTTTGAGCACTTCGCCTTTGTCGCAATGCGGCCACCTCGACAGCTTTTCGGGCTATGCTACCGCCATGCTCGCACACCTATGGCTACTCCGAAATGCTTTCTGAATAATCGTCAAGAGCAGAAAAATAGTCGCCGTTTATTGGTGCTTATGCATCGTTTACATCGACTTTGCCGGGCCACGCGAGATAGACAATCGTGCATCGTTTTCCATGCACTGTTTCCGCGCCAAATTTTTCTCCTCCTCCTCCTTAAAAATCAATCAGTATCCATTGGTTCTGTAGGTGCGAAACGAAGCGCGTTTTGTTGAAGCACTTCTCGGGTTTATACCTCGATTAGCTGGTACATGATAGCCATTATGGCGTTCGTATTTTTTCCTGCTAGTTAAACCTAATTTCTGGTGACAGGTGACAGGGCAAGCGGTGTCTCAGACTATTTCAACTTTGACACATTTCAAATTTGAGGCAGTAGAGCCGAAAATAAAATTTGTTGCTTTTGCAACCACTTGTTTAGCTAAAAAAAACAGTGATCGATGCCTATAATTACCAGGCGTGATAACAAAATTACACTGGCCATCTTCAGCGCTCCACAGCAAAGGCAATGGATGGGGTCTTGAAGAGGGCGTGCACAAGGTGTCTGACTTTGGCTTCCTGTGATCTTTGTGACAAGAAGGAAATGGAATGCGCGTAGTTTTTTATTTTTAGATGTAGAAACATGGGAAGTTGTGTACATACTGTCGATACCAAAGCCTTTTCAGACGCGGCGTGCACCTATATGTCCTCGTTGTGTACTATTTATTGGCAGTTTTCCCTTTTTTTTTCCTTTTGCTGCACTAGCATCAGAAGAAACACGTTTAGTGCAGTTTTTATTAGGGGCACGACCATTCCTTTGGCGGTACGGTGAACGGGCGAGCACGGTCGCGCCTGTCGGGAATGCAGCAGACGCTCGGAAACTCAAGTTGGCGATGTCAGGTGCGCAGTGGTTTGTCGTAAGAGCCTCGACGACAGGCCCATGACGTGAAATCACGGTATGGGGTAACCGCGCTTCTTTCATTCCTTGTCGTTCAATACGAGCTTTGCTTCGTCCTCGCTCTCATACGATGTCGTAAGTGAACTGCGCTGCCACTTCGGTGGCACTCTTATCTTAGCGTAACAACTTTTTCGCTAAGAGAATGCGTAAGAAGAGCGCAGCTTAGTGAATTCCACCCCAGATTTTTTCCCTCATAAATTAAAGCACTGTCTTCACAACTATACGTATACAGTTCACATTCGTGCATTCAAAAACTCTTTCATGGATTACGAGTGATTGCCAGCATATTCGGGTGATCAGATGCCGCAGAAGGTCATAATATAATGTTTGGTTACATACGACTGTTATTTCCGTGCAAGTAATGAAAGGTATTTTTGATTAAACTTAACCTCGGTGGTTTTGTCATCTGAAACAAACATATAACGGAGACTCACACAGGTACCCAACAGATCCTTTAGTAATGCCGCCGCAGCGGCGTCCTTCGTCCGACTTTTGCTTCAGGGGACGACATTATCAATCAGAGCAAACTGAGCTGCAGCCACAGTTTCCGAGTATTTGCTTCAGCTCCAAGACTAATGTTGCAGAGGGGAGACGTGGAGGCGTCGAACATGCGGCGCGATGCCATCCGTCTTCTTCCCTTGTGCCCCACTGTCTGGCTTGCGCAGCGATTTCATCTAAACATCTTTAGTGCTGTACATATTGTAACACACAGTGAGTATAAAGACATTTTATTTGTTTACGTTGGGCCAACTTCTGCCCGACAAACAGCCAAGTGAGTGTCCCTCTCCAACGTACACATTGTTCTCGTTCCACACGCCTCCTCTCCACGTGCGCCGCGATGATCACACGTTGCTCCGATCGCACGTGCCTTGCGAGCACTTGTTGCCCGCTTCACTGCTGCTCTCTTATGCACGTAGCCGTGAATGGGCGCAGGAGACGGCTGGCGCGCTTGATTTGAAGGGCGTCATTGTCCCCCTTCCAAGAGTGCATCGTCCCGATGCTCATAAAGAAGGTAGTGGTTTGCAGGCTGTCATTCGCAGTGCTTGCAGGCGGAAGCCGTTATTTTCTGTCGTAGTATTGTTTCATTCGGACGACAGAAAAGACTTCTGTGCGATGCCGCGCGGTGAGATTGCTAGATCTTCTGGAACTGTGACGCAATGAGAAAACTGTCCGCCCTTCCTTGTTCGCGTAAGACGGTCGCTTTCAGGATAGAACCAGCCAGCTATTGAAGACGGCGACGAACGCGCAAGCAGTGGCACGAAAATTTGGGGGTGGGACAACTTTAAATCTGGGAGCAGGCCAAGTGGCATTTCGTGGTAGGACCACTTAAATTAGTGGGTGACCAACTTGAAATTTCGAGATGGGCCAATTTAAATTTGAAGAGTGGACTAACTTAAATTTGGGAGTGGGCCGCCTTAGTGGGCCAAATTTCGGAGTGGGCCAACCAACAGCTTTCGAGAGCGACAGCGAGGGTGCCATGGCAACACGGCGATGCACTCTCCCTTCGCGCAACGCCTCCCGCGCTAAGGCGGCAGCTGCTGTTCGCTTTCGGCCGCTCTACTCCGTCGAGGCACTCTAGGGCCTGGCGTTCCGGCTCAATTGGTACAATTGCATTGAAGAGGTTGAATGCGGAGAGATCTGTCAACTGCCCATTAAAGCCTAAGCATTCTTTCTCACCGTAAAGGTCATGGGTAGGCGTGGCTAAGCTAGGAAAGGCAAGTAAGCAACACTAAGCAAAAACGAAATCGCAGCCGAACCAAACAATCCTTAAGCTCTAGTAGACATTTCTCAGAATTTCTGTAGTTTTTTTTATTAGTGTACGTTGGCCGAACATGAGCGCGTCAAGTAGCTGAGAGTCTCGCTCCGACGAACACAGTTCTTTAGCAAGACATCCACACACTTTCTCTTCTTCCCTAGTGTCCCGCGCTGATGACACGTTGCTCCTGTCGCACGAGCCGTGCGAGCACGTGTTGCCCGCTTCACGGCTGCTCTCTTACGCATGTAGCCGTCAACGGGCGCGGGAGACGGCTGGCGCGCGCTGTTTGAAGAAACCTTGTCTCAATGTGTACCGATTACGTGAACCAAGGTGATGTTCTTGCCGTCGCTTGGAGATACTCGGAGTATTTTTTTTTTCATTCCGCCTATTTACATAACTAGGCCCAATTAATGAACTTCTCAAATATTATAATTAGATGAAAAGTGTCAATGGGAAAATTGTATAACAACATGAAAACTCCCGCTGCAGCTTCCTGTTGCTCAATGCGTGTTACATAAAAGTGTTTATCCGAGCGTGAAAGAAGCCCGCGAATACAGGCAATATTGCCTCGCGACTGGCCGCTCGACGTTGTGCCATAATTTTTTTATTCAGTTTGTTTTTCATCGATGAACCAAAACCTAAACCACCGTCTTTTAACACTTGTTGATGCTCTTACAGTGTAATTTGTGCATAATACATAACCATGTCCTGATGACGTCTAACCTGACGTCCGACGTCGGATCTGACGTCTGGGCACAGCGCGGTTTTCAAGCTACACAAAGCAACACTTTGCCCCACGTCCACTTATGTGATATTGGAAGTGTGCCGCGAGGAGAAATGAAGCTATGTATCTGTATCTGTATCATGTATTTATTGTGCAATTTACTTCGGTAGACTGCGTATGGTGTTGGTACATTCTTCTTCTACCCAGGTCTTCCCCGTACTCTAATGTCCACAATAGTTGCGATGTGCAGATAACGAAGTAAGTAATAGAAAATACAACTAGGCGTTGATTTAAGCACTCTTTTTTACTGAGGCATTACCATTCAGAATGTAAGTTTCAGCATTTGGTATTTGCTATCGATATTGACTAAAAGCGCGAGAATACACGGGGAAAAAAGACCAAGCAAATGGCATGAGTCATTAGCTTCTCCATAATCTTTGCACTTCTTTTACGCGTTCTCTTTTATTTTTCTCAATGCCAGTCAAAATAGGCGCTCCAAATGTTAGCATATGTCGCGTGCTCCCGTGCGACTTCCTCCAGTGTTCGGTACCTTTTTGCTCTGCCCCATTATACGCTCGGCAATAACTATTTTGCTGTCGTTGGCGACGAATGATCAGTGCGAGACCCTAACCCCCGTACTCAGAAACGCATCTTGACTTGAAGCTCATGCTTGACTTGATATAGATGACGCCTGATGCGAACGCCTCCAAGACGGTCATTGCGTTTCTTTTAGTGCCTTCACGACAGGCGTCATTTAAATCAAGTCAAGCATGGGCTTCAAATAAAGATGCATTTCTGAATACGGGGGTTAGTCTCATTTTAGTTAGTTTCCTTGGCTGTCTATGTTTGTTTGTTTAGCTTGGTGCGCTTCATTGTTTGCTTACCTAGGACGCTCATGAGGGACAGTATATCCGTGCTATAAGCTGCATCACCCTGCCCCGTATAAAGCGAACGAAGACATACGCTACATTGTAGCGCACGTACTAAACGATGGCACACTCGCTACTGCGCATGCGTCTGAAGCGCAGCATGAGCGCAAAATGCTCTCACTATTTATCTGCTTCGGCGATCGTACGCTAGAGGTCTCAGCTTTTGGCGCTTTCTTGTTCCCCTTTCAGACAGCCGCGTGCGCGAAAACGTGAATCGCGATTATAGTGGTTATTCCACAATACAGCACATAACCTGAATACCGCTACATCCTAAGTTAGCACACGGAAACAGGCCGGCACGATGCGGTGGACTAATGCGCTTAGATGGCCAACAGCTTTGGTTTGGCTCAGCAGCGATGGCCTTCTTTTTTCGGCATCATAAATAGGGGTGTGCGTCGAGCCGTCGGCTCGCCGCCGCCGATGATTCCTGTCGGCGAGATCGGCACGCCATTGAAATAGGAATAGACACTTTTTTTTTTAAGTCAGCCCCGCTTCGTTTGAGATATTGCGTTGTGTTGTTTAATTATTTTGCCTGCCTCAAGGATAGAATGATATCAAGCAGAGAAACAATGAACAACAGGATAGAAACAAAAGTAACGCTGCTCTCCACGCGTCTGCGCATCCGTGTCGTCACAAGTGAGCGTAACGTGGGATTCCGAAATTTCTCCTTCAAAAGCGCACTATGGGGCAACGAGGAGAAACAGCCGCCTCTGAACGTCGGAATCACGGCCTGATGGCCTTGGGCACTGTAGCTGCGGGTAGAGTCGGCGACATGTCTGATAGCGCCATCAACGCGAGAGATGTAACGTGTAGCAAGACAGAAATTTCTTGCCCCGGTGGTGGTTGGAAGTTTTCGCATTATTCCAGCCGTTTAATTCGAAGAAGTTTTTCTGCATTTCTATATATAAAAAAATATTTTTACATATATACTGCATAGGGCTTTTCCATTGTAGCATTCATATATAAAATTGAATCCAATTGATACCGATAGCTGCGTCGAACTGTGAAACAGTTTCGACGTGCAGGTTAAAAAAGTTATCTTTTTTGCGAACAATTGAGCATACGAGCATTGCCTACCTTTTTACTAATACAGATTTCCTTCATTCAACCTGGTAATCATGAGTTAACAAACTGAGCAAATTTGTTTTCTACCGCATCATAACATATTTGCGAAAAATTTTCACCAGCTTCAGAAAAAAAAGGTATTTCGATTCTTTTTTCTTCTGGGAAAAAGGACGTCATAAGGAAAGTTACATAAGCAAAGGATAATTATTATTCAGAACAAGTGAGTTCAGTTATTGTCCAGTCGGGGATGTGCGTCATATCACCTGCCGATTGGTTGAGAGCTTAAGGGCTCAACCAAGCAACCTTTGGTCTGGGAGAGGTCTGTCTTTTTTTTTCTGTTTTTTGTTTTTTACGTAAAGCATATTGTATAAAGACAATGTCATCCAGAACAAGCGGAAGCAAGGTTAACGTATCCAGAGAGTGCCACGTGCGTCCATGCTGGTTTAGCAATTCTAGACGAATCCACTGACTCTTTGCTCAATGGAAAAATGTCTCCTATAAACCGAGACATAGCCAAGAAGAAAACAATTGCTACTACGACGCAACAGCAAGGCTCTGCATATTCGTGGAGAAAGGAATATACAAACACACTCAACATAGACGCTTTTAGATATGTACCCATATTTTTTAACACGTCGGCTGAAGGGCAACGGACTGACTAAACTTTTTTTTTTATTTATCTCACTTTCAACACGTCTGCATTGGGTCCTCCCAGCCTTTAGTATGAAAAGGCCAGAATTTCAACAAGTTTAGCAAGGAGGGATATAGCGAAACTTTTAAATTTGTGGTTTTGGTTTCCACGCCACCGCCGGTCGAAACCGACACGGCGCACAGCTCTAGTGGCGACTCCGCGACGGCGCACCAGTTGCTTACTTGCAATAACACGTCCGGTTATTAAACATTTCAGTGACGAATTATGATGAACTTTCGGTACATGTGTGAAACACAGATAATTTTATGCCAGCATGCTTGAGACTCCACTGAAAACAAATCAAGGTTGCAGAATGACTCTTCCTGCATTTTATTATGGGGAATCATAATTAGAGAGTAACTAAATATTTCAATTTTGTAAGGTCAGTCATGCTATGTTTCATTCAATTACATGCACAAGTTATTTATTGGCGGCAAGCATTTCGAAAAATAAAGAACAAATATTTCGAGGTTCACGTAAAAACGTGACGTAAAACACGGTAGTGCCTTCACCAAAGCGGTACTCTGTAACGATACATAACACTCAGAAGTGACTTGGCAGTAATTTGGGTTGGGGAAATGTTAAATTTACCCTAAGCTTAGTCTTTGTGCTCTTTTCTTTGTTACCACTGCACAGAAATGGAAAAATAGGTGGCGTTTACAAATGCGGACACCGTGACTGGAGGGGATAAGAGCTGTGCGATTTAATAAGTGTGCATATGCAGCTTGCGCTACAAGAGAAACGCTGAACAAAAGGAGTTTATATTTAAATACGTCAAGGAAATGTCTTAAGGAATGTGTACAAGTGCGCAAACTACGCGCAACCAGCGCGTACGCATATGATGGAAGTATTGCGACGGTGGCTTCTTTCTCGATGGATGAGGGTCTCCTCGATAGAGTCCGAGGTCGGTCGCCGTGAATGTCGCCCCACCGGGTGTACAGCCGTAAATGTAGGCCGGCGTGTATTGATGATAACAGAGCCCGCAGCGGTGACTTCGCGGGTGCGGCGTTCTGCTGGCCGGTTTGATTCCCGGCAACGCTTCAGTGAGGTTGGGGCGCAAAGATGCTCGTGCTCGCTGAACCATGCCCGGTCGACAGACGCTTGTCAGGCGAGGGTAGTACACGATCTAAACTATATGAGCATTCACCCGAGTGCTAGCGGAGTGAACATATTAATTGATATTTCTGGGGCCGCACTGGTCCGACAAGTGTCGGATTATTTTTGTGGCAATTGGCGCAGGATGCGCGCGTATGACGCAGAGCCTGACTAGTTTAGAGGAAGGATCCAGGCAGATAGATGAAAGGAAATGGCAGGCTAAAGTGTACAAACATCTTAATTTAATAAGCATGGACACATAGCATGCAAGGAGGTGAAAAACCAATACAACCAATCCAATACAACCAATCCAATACAACCCGGAGTCATCAAAAAGAAAGGCACAAAAACAAACACGGTAAATTGGATGTATAGCACGGAAACCCAAATGTGCCCCGAGATTTATGAAGACGGCAAGCAGGAAATCGAAAGGGAACATATGTACAAAAACACTAGAGATAGCAGCTTACTTTTTGAAGCCCGAGCTGTCTGCCTGAGAACAAAAAGAAAATTCATCAGAGACACTTAAGGCTGCCCACGTGTGGGAATGCGAAAGCATTACAATCGCTTAGCTGAAATGCTTTGGGTTGATGTGTTCGACACGCTTTAAAGTTTTTTCTGCTGAATCGGTGATTGCGTTTGCGTATACGTTGGCCACAGGCTGCAAACAATCGGACCACTCTGCTGCAGAACCGGGAATTTTATTTTATGGCTAATGGTAGGCATGTGGTGATCGTGCTCCCTGGCTTCGTCTTCTCCAGCGTGCTTCCGTGGGCGACCACGCTTCACAGCTGCCGCTGCGGCAGACGCTTACGAGTGCATCGCCGTAGACTCGGATCCCAAGAGCAAGTGACGCAGCGACGTGACGTGTGCAACACCAGGCTCAGCTCCACCTCAACCATGGCGCCGCCGTGGCGTCGAGGAGGCGTGCTCGTCTCGCACCCCGGAGGCCCGGGCTTGATTCGCATCAGGACCCAAGTTTACCTAGTTTTCTTTACGAAGCCACAATTTACATTGTTCACAGAAACCTGGCTCACTAATTTGACGTGAATTCGAGCATCTTTCACCGTGTTTTTACTCTCCGCGCGGTCGGCCATTTTTGGTACCATCTTTCAGACACGCCTCCGACAAAAACGCTGCATTTTCGTGTAATGGGGCATATAATGCTTTGGTATTGAAATATACCGGAGTAAATACGTAAACACAGTGAGGCAAGAAAGTCCGGAAATGACGAGCACGTTGTAATGGAATGTCAAGATGTTCAAAAATCCAGGATCGTAAAGAAATTTTTGACAAGTGCAAGGGTTTTACACTGATGAGAGCCTTAAGTGCTCAGTGGCAAAATAAGTTTACTGTAGTGGAAAATAAGCGTATTAGTGGAAAAAGGCATCGAAGAGGTGTGGCCGAGCAACGTAACAAGCGTAGGTAACTTTGGTAAAGTTGTTACGGCACAAGTCATCTCACGATGAAGAGTGTTGATGGCAATGCGATTAGCATTTGAGCAGTATAGCGACACGCCATATTTCAAAAGTCAAGTTTATTTACTATCTCTAGTTCTCATCGTGGGCCTTCTGTTAATGTGGCTACAGGTGACATAACCCGGCATCGTCCAATGTTGCCATGGCACTCAATTTCCAAGGCGGCCCATAAGCATGGCGGCATGCCGACGACGGCTTTACACCGACCTACCGCCAATTATATAATTAAGAAGAAGGAATGGCGTCATCGGAACGACAAAGCCGGTATGACAACAACGGCGTGATGGCATTGAGATGACCATGCTTTGATAATGAGGCTGATATGATCTCGATAGCATGAGGACGACGACGTGAGGACAATTAGATGACGACGAGTATATGAAGACAATGATGTGACGACAACGGCTTGACGACGACCGGATGACAAAGCTCGAATGAGGATGGCATGGCGACAACGATATGACAACTGATGCTAGATAGCGACTGCCTGACGACGACTTAATGAAGACGATGACATGACAGCAGCAATACATATTCGCGATTGAATGATGGCAGCACAATTACGACACAATGGCGAATAAGAAATGACGTCAATGTGCCGAAGAAGACTGCACGACAACGACGGAATGACGGCAATAAGGTGGCGCTACTGAAGGGATGACGATGGTAAAACGACTGCGCAATGACAACAGCACAATGGCGTAACAACGACGACGCTGTCACGAAAAGAATATACCGCGGGCCCCTTTGCTTTCTTTCCGCGAGTCCTCGACGCGGCGGAAGCCTTTGTACAGAAATAACAGCGACGGCACCGCGGTCATGTGCGTCCGCCCGGCCGCCGCTGCCGCCGCACCTGACGTCACTACATGCACCATGTCGCGCCCTGTTCCCACGCACGGCCATCTGGGGAGTCAAAAGCTGATTAGTTATGGTCAAAGTGCTTTTGTATACGGTGTGTTGGCGCGACCATATTTTGGCCCCTTAAACTACGGCGCTTATTGGATGCTGTCGGCCTGCCTGATTGGTCGGGGTAACGAAATAACCAATTGGTGGAGAAGCCTGCGCCTCCCGCCAGTCCGCGGGTCCCTTCGATGTTGCAGAAACTTATTTAAGGAATAGTTTGGGCAGTTTTGGGGAGAGCAAGGAGACAGCAGCGGACGGCACAACTTCACCACGGGAGACCAGGCCGGTCAGGCAGGCCGACGACGACGGGTATGGCATCGTTCTGTTTGTAGATAATTTTGTACAGTGTAAGCTTAAGGTAAATACCTAGTGAATAAACCTAGTTGTTGGAATGCTACCTCTCGTCGTCGTACCTGCGGACTTGGACTTGCCTTGCCAGAGCTCATCCCCCTTCAACTTCGTCTCCCTGGTGAGCTGATGCGTCAGATATCGAACGGCTGGGTCACTTCGCTACAACGCGACGACCAGTATATGACGCGAGTCTGATGTCGAAGCTAGAATAACGATGACGGGCGACCACGACAGCATCCCGATGGTTGTATGACAACAATGCAGGACTGCGGCTGCACGATGACGCAATGACAACGAAGGCATGACAACGGTAGGAAGAGAATGGAATGACGACGAGTGCATGACGACCACGGCGTGACGACGACTGTGTCACGAAGTCTCTATGACGACGATGCCGTGGCGACGACGCCATGGGGAGAGTCGAAAGATGACGACCATTGCACGACCAAGATGGCGTGATGAAGACGGTATGACAGCGGATATGTCATGGCGGTTGTCTGAAGACGACACGATAACGACGATGGCTCACTACGGCAGCGTAATCATGATTGAATGACATCATAATTACAACACAATGGTATCGAAGGACTGACGTCCATGGAACGGCGAAGGCTGTATGACGGAGGTAACATCGCATGATGACGACAGCATAACAAGAGTCGGGTGATGAAGTTAAAATCACGACGTTCGAACCACCGCAATGGTTCAGGACAACGACATGACGAGAAGCGATTTATGAAGCTGGAATAACGAAGACTCAACATCCACGACGGCATCACCACCGCGAGGACATACCAAGTGGCCCAAGCTGGTAGACGACTTGTGTCCCTGGGTCGGCGTAAGAGCACAGACAGACAGATGTGTGTGTGTGTGCGTGTTTTTCATTTCTCATTTCCCTTTCTCCTGCGTCAACTTCTTACCGCTAAACAAACGAAAGTAGGATTTAGAAAGAACACTTTAGCAGTCTACACTGATTAAGTGTTTCTCAAGTGAAGCTTCAAATCTGTAACATCGGCTACGCGATCTATGCGACAGGAACCATAAGGCGTGGTTGCGAGGCACTCTGGTATAAGCGGTTATTGAGGTTCTAACCAACAGTCTTTGCGGTGTAGTGAAGCGCTTGCTAAGTGTTGCGATTCGTGGTGAAATTTTCGAGTCTCCACGGGAAATACAAAAAAGAAAGGAAGCGAGAGGTCATTTCTTCACGTTGCTATTGAAATGGTGCACTAGTATCGATGTTGCTGTGATCAGTGCATGAGGCCAACGTCTGACAAAACGATCAACTTGTGTAGCAAAACATGAAAACGCGCATGCAAAATGCAAAGCAGTGCTGCACCGTAATAGAAAATCAAGTTCCTCGGATCTCTTTTTTCTCGCTCATAAAACCATTTAGTTCTTCGTGCGGTTACTTTGTTATTCATATTCTCACGTGCAGTTGCGATAAGCATTTCAACTTTCTCCTTCATTAAAGCGGTAGGGCCATTCGATGTACATCAGACATGTTCTTGGCGTGCCGCGTAAATATTGAGGCGCCTCCGACGAGGTCACTTGCGTATGTTTGGCTGAATAAACGTACACTCGCCAACTGAAAAAATTCAAAACACAGATAGACGTTTCGGTGCACAATGCGGGTGCCTTGTTCACAATGAGCGAATACATGGTGGTCTTTATTATATATACGTCGGAGACGTAATGCGCTTGCGTACAACTCAGGGAGGGGTCCCCGCGTCCGGTTTATCGTGTTAGTAGTAGGTTGTATACAGAATGATTCAAGGAGCAATCGGGATGATAATTTTTTCTCTTTTTCGATGATAGAAGCCGAATTCTAGTTAATACTGTGTCCAGTCTTTTCGTGATGCTCTGCCAGGGCGCTGGAGACCGTGTGTCCTTTGGCTACATCATTGCGATGCTACTGTAGCCTTCTTTTAACGTTCCCCGTCTCGCCTACGTAGCACGCATGGCAGTCCTGGCAAGGAATTTTGTAGATGACGCCCGGAAATTTTTCTTTTTCGAGGCGGTCTTTCACTCGGACGAGTTGTTGTTTTAGCTTGCTTGAAGGGACGCGGCAGATTTGTACATCATAATCTGTGAAAATTTTTGATATTGACTCGCTCACGCCTCGTGCATAGAGGAGAGAAGCCCGTTTTCTTGTTCCCATCAGCCTTACAGGGGGTTCAGCTGCACGCTTTTCTTCAGTCTTTATAATCTGGCCGGGGTAGCCATTGCTGACCAAATCCTGCGTCACTCTCTTATTATTGTCAATTATCATCATCCCGATTGCTCCTTGAATCATTCTGTACACAATCTACTACTAACACGATAAACCGGACATGGGGATCCCTCCCTGAGTTGTACGCAAGCGCATTACGTCTTCCGACGCATATATAATAAAGACCACCATGCGTTCGCTCATTGTGAACAAGGCCCCCGTATCGGGCGCCGAAACGTCAATCTGTGTTTTGAATTTTTTCAGTTGGCGAGTGTACGTTTATTCAGCCATGTTCTTTCCTCGCCAGACGAGTTTTCGTCAAACCCTAGACTTCATTGCGTATGTTTGTACCATTTTCAGCGACGATAACTGCGTCGTTATTGCCCCGACGCCTGCTTTGCAAATGCATCGCACCTACTCGATGTAGTTATGGGTGTACATCATTATTCAGGATCTTAAAAGTTAAGCCAACAGTAACTTTATCAAAACAATATGCTAGGTGCGCAAAATCTGCTTGCATATGTCGTATAAGCGCGTTAGCGGACACAATTTTCTACACATTTTATAGCCTTGATTTCTTATCGTTACAAATAAAACCTTATGCGGTAATCGTGACAACAAACAGTTTTTTGCTGATTATGCCTTTGATTACTGTGATTGTTTTGCGAAAATTGTGTGCGCCAAAGTGCGTTAACCGCCTGTTCATCGCTTTTTTTGCTAAAGCAGCTGTTAGTTTACCGGCGAAGGCCCTTTATATGCGCCAAGCTGAGCTCTAGGCATTACGTGGGCTTCAGAGTACGGAGCAGAAGGCTGGCGCGAGGTGTCGCTCACCTCGTCGACGATAGCTGCTCGGGAGTCTGCCTCTCGGGCATGCGCATGTAGTGGTCGTCGAGGCACTCCTTGGCGCGTAGCAGCCGCCTGTAGACGGCCCGGTCGGACACCTTGGCTGTTTCAATGAGCGCTGCCAGCAGTGCAGCCACCACCTTGACGCCGGCGCGCGGCAGATGATAGAGCCAAAACGCGTCGCCCTCGTAGGCGCGACTGAACAGGCCCATGGGGAACTCGAGCGTGTCCTCGTTCGCCCACACGGGATCCGTCTCCGTGGGCCGGCTCTCCCACGAGACATCGAAGCCGGAGTCGTCGACGGCCTTGAGCCGGTTCCTCTCCACCGCCTGGATGACCGGTTCGAAGGTGTTGATGCCCGAGTAGTGAACGTGGTCCGCCACAGTGCGCGCGTAGCGCAGCCTCTTGTCCTCGTTGGTAAGCCAGAAGGGCACCAGGTACTTGCACGTCGTGTTCTGGAGCCTGTCCTCGTAGGCGCTCTTGAACGCAGGCTGGAGCCACGACAGACCTTCGACAAAGTTGAGGATGGTGTTCTTGGCGTTCTGCACTATGTTTTCGACGACTGACGGCTCCATAGAGGCTTTAAAGACGTCCCAGTGCAGGAACATGAGTATGAAAGGTTCGATGTTTGTAAGCATGCGCAGGCATGTCACCTCCCTGGTGAGTGACTCATTCCAACCTGGGTGCGTCGCAGTAGAGATGGTGGCTAACTGGCGCATCTTCTCTAGCAAAGGTGCGTGCTTGAGGTACACTTTGTATCCAAGGAAGTTAGCGATGTCCTTTGTTCGAAAAGCCCGCAGTAGTGACGCCAGGCCTTTCGCGAACGTCTCGGTTTCCATGCGGATGTACGTTGTCCGGGTCACATTGGCCACTCCGTCAAACAGAGCCCTCAGAAACTCCTTCCAGTTCCACTTGTGGAAGCTGTTCAAGTCTGACAATTTGAGCAGCAGAGGCTCACCGGTAGAGCCTGCAGCGAGTTCACTCAGCTTTTTCTCGATGCTGAACAGCGTCGGTAGTGGCACGCCCGAGGCGGCCTTGGCAACAGCAGAGCTGTACCACTTCTCGTGGCTGTTGCTGACAGTCCAAAAATCCTTAAACAACAGCTGCTCGGATGGCGACAGCCTCACGACATGCCGACCTTCTCTGATGTCCTGGTCGAGAGAAACCCTCACGAACGGCGACACTGCAGACGCTCTGGCCACGCGGCCAGCTATTTCGGCAGTCTTTGATGGGTCTCGATGGAACGGAAATCCTCCCAGGCCCTGGTGTTCTAAAATGTTGCGGAAGGCTTTTCGGGAAGTCTTTACGCCGGAACGGCAGTTTGCGAACGCCTTGAGCATCCACCGTTGCGACTCGTCTTGGAGCTCCTCGAGCACGGAGTCGTCATCTCCAGTGCCGTCCGTGCGAAGGCGCGCGGTTCGTTCTTTCAGCTTCGCCACCAGCAGTTCTTCGATTGCCTTTGCCCGGAGAGTGTCTTCGGTGACGATTGCCTCACCCGGACGCAGCGAGTCTCGCAGCGACCACTGGCCGCACACGAACTCGTAGAAGTTGCCGCACGGGTCAGCCGACGGCTTGAGCGACTCGCGCACATACCGCGCCAGTGCCTTGCAGCTGCGGTCGTCGCAGACCGGTCGCTCGACGCTACGCTCCACGCGAGGCGACATCCGGTCACCCAGCTGGCGAAGCATCTTTGGGTGGGCTGCCGTGGTCTCCTCGGTGGCGTTGGTCGGGGGCTCCGCGGTGGTGGTCTCGTTGGCGCTGTCGGTGGCGTTGCCGGCTTCCTCGGTGACGCCATGCCAGAAGATGCCGCCTAGCGGGAAGCGTATCTCGAAGTAATAGAAGCCGACGAAGACAAGCAGCACGGAGATGACGAATGCGAGCAGGATGACCAGGTCGACCGGATGGTAGCGGTACACGTGGCCCGGTGGGTCTTTGGCCCGCTTCTCGATGGAGCGGAACAGCGACTCCTCCGAGGCGGACAGCATCCTCTCGCTCTTCTTCTTCTTTGCTCGTGACCAGTGCTCGCTGCCTCGGGAGGTCCACGCAAAATCGCCGCGCAGTGCCAAATAAAAAAAAGAAGAAAGAAAGGAAGAATGAAAAAAAGTAAGAAACAAAGGGCGCAACAACTTTCTAGAAGTACTGACCGTTGGGCATGTTGGTAATTCATACTCAAGGAAGAATGGCGCAAACGAACAGGATCGAAATAGAAAACACGTACGCGCGCAGACTAGCAACAATGGCTTATTTTGAACAACATGCAAAATATATACCCTGTCATAAGCACATGTAGCAGCTTAATGGGTCATTTGATGCTTTCGCATTAAAAGAAAGAATAGTGTGCTAAGAGCAGTCATAAAAAATTGAAACGAAATTAGAAAAGAGGTATTAACGGGGCAAAGAAAAGACCTCATTAATGGAGAATTCGCAGTATAAGTTTCACTGAAATGATTTCTGTAGAGAGACGTAGATTAAAGTGGCACAAAAGGAGAATGCGAATGATTAGTCTTTAAATAATCAATTTCTAGTTCATGCAGACTCACCGTTGGCCTCGCCACGCACATATTTCCGGGCTTATCAATAAGGACTGCCTCAGCAATCTCCCTCGCTATCTTATGTTTGTATCTTGAACGCACCTTGGTTTCTTTTAGTAACGGTTTGTACTTGCATTGTTTGCAATGCATGCACAGATTAGACGACGGTCGCCATTTCAAAGAAGGTCTGTATTCGATTAATCGGTTATTTAAATACCCCCCAGTTTCTGCAATGTTTCACTACCGTAGGACAGGGAAATGTGGTACACTACACTCTTTCCACAGTCAATCAATCAGTCCCGATATATGACACCACAATCACTCTACTTCTGTCTGTTATACACCTTCACACTCCTTTCCTACTGCCTTTCTTCCTACCGATCTTGCCGATGACATTACAAAAAAAGAAGGAGGTCACTCGAAGCTCCACTTTGCAAGATTGTAATGTTGCTAAATACTCTGATAATACTATCATTTAAAGCCTCGACACTATGCTATAGTCACATTAATTTTTGTCGCGCTGTGTCCTTTTTAGCGATACGGGATCACTACCATTCTCACATTGTGTAACTTTAATCTCGCCTCACTGCACTAATGATTTCAGTAAAATTTATACTGCAAATTCTACCCTATAATAAGGTCTTTATTTTTCGCTTCATTATTACCTCTTTTCTCATTTCGTTTCAGTTTAGTGTGACTGCTTCTGGCATACTATTCTTGTTTGTTCTTTTTTCATCCGAAAGCATCAAATGGCCCATAGAGCGAAAACGCCCGCGTCTGTCGTCCGAAAATGGCACCCAAAATTGGCGGCGACGCCAGGTCACGAACGCGCCTCGACAGAGCAGAGCGGGCGAAAGGGAGAAAGACCTGCATGCAGAGCGAGCGCGCCAGGTGTTGCCTGAGAGCAGAGGGAATCCCCGCGACTTCACGCCAGCCTCGCTCTCGCAAGCATGCGCTAACTGCGCGTTCCTTACCACACAAGATTTCACCTGCGTTCTCACTACGCTTCGGTAATCGCTATGAAGAAATGAATGTGTAAAAAAAAACAATGAATTCGCAAGGGGAAAAAAACGTTGGTAGTAGATGCTCCGAACCTACGACCCCACGCTCAAAAGCCGAGTGTCTTACCCAATGGACTAAACTAGTGCCGCCTAGGTAGCAGGCCTGTGCACTCTGCTTTATGACATTATTTCTATTGCCAAGCCGGGCGTAACGAAACCGGTGACGTGAATATCACCGCGGTTTACTCGGGAGCGTCCCCATTAGATTCTATGGCAGTCGGGCAAGGTAGCATGACGTCGTAGATCAAAGTGCACAGGCCTTGTGCTACGTAGTAGGCGTTGGCCAAGTGTCTGCGCCCTCACTTGCCCGCGAGCAGTTCACAACTCGAAGCTCTGCTAAGCGGTATTCAATTGGACCTTAATGCTGTCGCATTCACAACTAATAAAAAGTGTTTAAGTGTCCTCAGAATTTTTCGAGCTTTCCTTTTGTTGTTTTTATTTCTCTTTTTGATACCTCCTGTCACCCGATGCTTGGCCTGTCACCCTTAGTGGCTACTCGCCATAAATGTGGATCATCATCATCATTAATGGGAACCAAACTAAAGCACCGCAAGCAAGGACCACAGGACATTCTTTCAATTAATGAATTAATTCATTAATGAAGCGCTAGTGCTACTTGGTTGTTTATAAACGTTTTTTGTGAATGTATCGAACTCTTCGAACTGTTTATACTGCTGGTGTCGGTACCTGAGCGTACTGTGACAAGGGCTTGTGCTTATTGAAGTAAGACATAAATCAATAACCCTGCGCAAAGCCATTTGAAAAATCTGCTAAAACGAATATAATCAACAACAACCTTATACTTCGTGAAAAAACATAAGAGCATAAACAACGCGAGCGATGCCACATTTGTTTTCCTAACCGTTCAATGCGATACCATCGAGGGCCAGGAATGGAAGTGCTGCAGTCAATACAACCATATTTTCTAACTGCCTAGCTTCTAAAAACCGTTCGTGAGTAGTGGATGACCCACTGAGATTTCGTTCAGCATCACACATGCTGGCAACCTGTTCATACAAACTACTGTAATGTACAATCAAAGGTACTCAAGAGCATTGATTTTCACTCTTGCAGTGATCAACCGTGGGCAAACAAAAGAAGCCTCAGGCTGGAGAAAACTTATTGACAAGGGTCCTCGCCAGGACAACAACGTCAGGGACGTCAGGGAGACGTCCGCGTACGGGATGTTGCCCTGACCAAGACCCTAGTCTTGGTCAGGGCAATAGGCCTCTCGTTGAAACGTAGGCTTCCGCATGAGGCTTCTCTTGTTTGTTGATCACATCATGTATCCGTAACCCGGTGAACAATACGCCCAGTTTGGATTAACCTTTATAATTGCAATACAGCGTCTTTTCTTTGATGTCTGCGTACTTGGTGAACAATAAGTACGCAATACACTGCACCTGAAATTATGTTTGCTTTATCCTCTAAACAGAAGCTTCCTAAGTAACTACACACATTTGAATAGTTTTTTAGCGTTGCAAAGCATACAAAGACACCAGGAAGCACACAGAGGCGGCAGAAATGTGTAAGCTTCCGCAGGATGCGAACGCCCACCTCGTAGTTATGATGTTCGCCGTACGTACCGAGGAACGTAGCAGAACTAAGGGTTTCATAAGGTGTTACTGTAACCAATAGAGAGTTTTAGAATTGGGGGCCCAAGCGGCTTGGGGACCCAAGAAAATTGCGCGCCCCAAGTGCGCATGCGCAGAACCCAAGCCAGTCTTGGGTTCTTGCGTTCGCGTTAACACAAGACCCAAGAATCGAAAACTAGCGTGGGCCCCCAAGCCGTCTTGGGCCGCCCTCGCGGGTGACAGTGATGACGTACAGCAGATGGTCGCAGAGCAAACTTTATTTACTTCAACTGATTTTCGCCATTTCACGCGAGTGAACTCAGTTTTTTCGCAGCGCGACACAAGAAAACACCAACTAAGAGCACTTCGCTTCGATTGGCTTTGCTTGGCTTAGAATCGCACACTTAATTTGTAATACTAACCGGTATTAACACAGTGATTACGTTTCTTACATTGTTCGCTCTTTTTGCTCAAAAATGCATTCTGTTCGTTTTCACTTGTAAGAAAAAAGGTTCCTTCTTTTATTTTTTTTATTTTTTTGCTTTCAAGCGCCTGTCTATTTTCCACACTGCGGCGCCCCGAGCGCTCAACCCAACGCTGTCTGCGTTCGACCCAATCCTCAAACTCTGCTGCTCATCTAAACCCAAGAGCAACCGACGCAACGCGGCTTGGGGGCCCAGTGCCTTGCGCCCCCAATTTTAAAACTCTCTAATATCAGCGGTAACACAAAGCTGAGTGGCAGAAAACATCGCACCCACCTTGGAGTGATAGACTTCTGACACTGTCGGAAACAAGTGGGAAGGGGAATGCTGTTCTGTAAACTGTAGGCACTGAAATTACGCTTGGGTTTTTAAATAACGGCAGCAGACGGCATCTCACCGGCCACTGTCGAGGATAAGACGGTTATGTATCACTTTGACTAGCAACATCCTGTTTAGGCCAAATACAGAACTTCATTATCCATCGCTTTCGTATTCTTTCATTCTAATTTTCTGAGCGACATTTAGACCGGACTAATTAATTAGATCTTGGTTTGCATAAGAAGATTTTTTTTTCAATATTAATGGACGTGCCTAATTTCCTCTCGCACTGGGAACAGCGGGGCTTGGCCCGAGGGCGTTCAAATCAATGAATGACAAAAAATGACAAGAATTAGGTAAATTGTCGCATATTCTTCTTCTTTGCCGATAAGTCATGTGCCAAGTTCGTTATTTTATTTCCGTGCAGAAACACTGTTTTAACGAAGAAGGCGACCCATGCATATCTGTTCTCTGTGATATTCCGCCGAGCACTGCACCTCTTAAACAGCAGGAAGCGATCATAGAAATGTAAGAATTGTTATCCGCAACTCGATTGTACTGTCATGACGGGTCGCCCGACACTAAGGATGCCCAAACAGTGCACTACACAGGAGGGTACCACCTCGCCGGATCAAGGATTTTGCATTATTGCTAATGCTAATTGTAAACCATTTGAGCAGTCAAACGATGTGCGCAGTGCTCCTGGCATTTATACAGCAGGTATGCCAAGTCACATCGAAAAAGCAGCGCGCCTCAAGTCTGCTGCTGCCCACCTCCGCTAAGATGTCGAGGCTTGCAGGCAGGTCATATAAAATTTCGATAAAGCTAACGTCTCCGGCCGCTGGGACAAGCAGAAGGGGGTAAATGCAGAGATTACATGTATACGCTTTAGTGCGCAGAGCATCAGGTAGATGCCGCTAGTAAACGCACGTCGGTAATTGTGTGCGTGGAGGGCAGGCGGCCCGAGTCCTGAGCCTACACGACCGCCTGGTTCCACTGAGTTGACGGAGTTTATGAGTGCTGTCTATTTCTCATTGACAAACACGAGATCATTATGTACGTATTCAATGGACCGGCACATTCATAGTAACTATTTCAAACAAGACTTATCTCCCGTTCACACAGATACGTACGTGGTACTCATTTTCAATGAGCCAGGGGTAATGCGTCTTGAATTCTTTCCAAATTTGAAGTTGGCTGAGCCCCAAATTTAGGTTGGCCCACCCCAAAATTTCAAATTGGCCTTCCTCCAACAGTAATTTGGCTATCCCCATATTTCAAGTTGGCTAACCCCCAAAATTTCGTGTCTTTGCTCGCGCGTTCGTCGTTGTCTTCGACAGATAGCTAACTCTTTCTTGAAATTGATCGTCTTAGGTAAAGGAAGGACGGACGAGCAGTTTTCTCGTGTGGTAACCATGGCAATGCTTATGTATTTAAAATTGTGGTGACACCGCCTTCATGAGGCTTTCTGTGGACCTTTGCTTCAAGGAATGGCGACAATCATTGATCTGGCGTGCCGTGTTTTTAGGCCAACCGATGCACTATATAGGAAGGACGATTGAACATTCGTATGAATGAATGAACTAATTCTGAGGGTTTACGCGCCAAAAGCGTGATTTAAGTATTAGGCACGCCGTAGTGGGGGACTCTGAATTTATTTTGACCACCTGGAGATATTGATCGGGACCCCAAAGCACGGGATACTGGTGTTTTTGCATATCGCCCCCATAGAGATGCGGCCACCACGGTCGGAATTGACGCTGGAATGGTACTATGCATAACCAATTCTATGGTTACCGAACGAGAAAACTGTCCGTCCGTCTTTCCTTCGCGTAAGACGATCGCTTTCAAGGTAGCACCAGCCAGCTGTGCAAGACGACGACGAAAACGCGACCAATAGCACGAAAATTTCGGGGTGGGCAAACTTAGATTTGAAAGTGGGCCAACACGAAAGTCGAGGACGGGCGAACTTAGATTTGGGGATGGGGCAAGTTGAAATGCGGGGTTCGGTCAACTACAATTTTACGTTTGGCCTTCTTAAATTTGGGGTTGGATCAACTTGAATTTGGGGGTAGACCAACTCGAAATTTAGGTGTGGCCCTACTTTAAATTTTGGAGTGGCCCAATGTTGAATTGAGCGCTTCTGAGCTTCCTTAATTCTAGTTATGAACACCTCGGGGCACGCGACCGCCTTGAGACGCTTGTTGCGTTTTCCTTGAACCTCACCGAGGCGCTTTGGGAATGCAGGGGAGAGCTTGTGTGGACAAGGAACGCGCGCATAACACAGGCTTGCGAGAGCGAGGGTGACATGCAAACGCGGCGTTGCACTCTCCCCTCACGCAACGCTTCACTGCGGCCGCTGCTGTTCGACCGCTCTGCTGCGTCGAGGCGCGCTCGTGCCCCGCGTTCCGGCTCAATCGGTACCATTGCATTAAAGGGGTCGGATGCGGCGAGAATAGCGGTCAGCTGTCTAATAAAGCCCAAGCATTCTTTGCGACCGGAATGGCCTTGAGTAGACGTGCATGAGCTAGGGAAGGCAAGTAAGCAACACTAAGCAAAAACCAACTCACAGCCGAACCAAACAATGCTTAAGCTTTAGTAGACATTTTTCAGAATTTCTATAGTTTTCTTTTCTGTGCGTCTATATTTTTAGCCCTTTAGTATGAGTGAATGAAACTGTTTTCGAGGAACCGTTATGTTCAATATAATTCCTACCGCTTTACGAAATGTACCATACAGCAAAATCGGAATGAAAAACGTGGTTGTGTTTTGCCGTGTTCGAGTGCATTACCTGTAACCGCAGTATCAAACGGTGTTATTACCACTTAACAGAGCACTGATTTGGGCTACAGAGTGTGTACGTTTCTTCACGTAAGCTTCTGTTTTCGTTCTCAGTCCGTGGTCATCTTGTCTCCGTTAGTGTGTGCTGTACATAGCACAGCGACAATGAATGAACGCTGTCATTGTCCGCTGGCGACGGGAAGTTCAGCGTTTCGTACGGATAGGCCTACGGCGGGAGTGTCAGCAGTTGGCAGAGCATTCCCCAGCAGGTTTCCGAAGGCGGCCGCCGCGTATCGCGCCTAGCTGGGCTTGAGGCTACCTGGCACACGCACCCGCGTTACCTTTCGTGTTGCTCGCGTGAGAACTGTGGCGTTGTGGAATTGTGGCGTGAAATGTGTGGAAGAACTGTGGAATTGTAGCGTGAGAACAAGCGCAACCCTCTGCCGCTTTGCAGTCTTGCGATTGCATCTAAATATAGCATGTAGCGAAGTATACAGTAGGTAACATTTCTATAAATACGCGAACTTCTCTGCGTCACATGATTATCTAATGAGAGCGTGCTCGGTATTTCCGCGGCACTTGGATGATCTTCTACTTATGAGATCAGAACTTGTGCTGTTCTTGTGCTCTTCTTTACCGATTTGTATCGTGTGACTTGTATTTCGCTCGTCACACAATACAAATTGTATGGCACTTTGTGACAAATGGTTTGTGACCAATAAAATTGTTCGCCCGCTTACTGTGTGGTAACCAAGACTGGTTTCTTTCTCCTTTAGCATCAACATGCAATGCTCACCAACAATAAAACGTATTGCTGTGCATAATCTTTTATGAGAACTCTGGCGCCGCTAAAGATAGACAGGACAGAACTAATATGGACCAGGCGAATCCACAATTACCAGACGAACGCAGAATATATATGCCTATGCGCTTGTGCTATACACCTTTATATATAGTCTGTTTGCTTTTGAAATTGAATTAAAAGTGTGCGCCTGATCTATATTGGTTTCGTCGTCTATGTATTGTGCTTTGCCACAATTATGGTCAACAAAAAAAAAACGACAATAATTATGGAGAGCTCTAAAGAAATATTCTTCGTCGATACTTGTCTCCAACTTCTTGTTTTCTTGTTATTGTTTTTTTACGTTGATTCTCGACTCCATGTCACCACCTTCCCGTTGCGAAATGTTTGACTGCGTTCCATCGCCAAGTCGGAGACAACATTGGCAGAAGAAAACACCGCTGTTTTCTTCTTGTACTAGTTGTTCTTGTTTGTTCGCTCTTTTTTTCTCTGTCTCTTTTCCAATCTATTTCTTGCATAAAACGAAAAGTATGCAGTCAGCGCGTTTTCAGGAAGCAATCTCTGATGATCGCCAGCAGTCAGTGACTAGAAGGAGAATTACATACGCCACCCCTAGATAGTCAACACCATACATTCCTTTAGTACTTACATGATTCAAGAGGTTTAAAATATGCATATTTTAATTGGCATGCCCTTCACAATGTGTTGGTACAGCACTGCCACCGGACAGAGTACAAAGAGAATAGGCGAAAGGCGCTGCCCCGAGAATTTTCATTGCTGCAATGTATTACAAACCATACTGGAAACGAAGGACGCGCTCTTAGAACATTGGCAAATTTGCATTACCCGTGACGTATTACAGGCGTGTTGTGCAGTCTTCGCATTTGCAAACACTTAGGAGTCGACTTCTGTCTCCTGTGTTTGAACACAGCTGTCGCTTTGCGTGCATCCCCGCGCAGAAGCGGAAAGTCACGCCTCATGAATCCCCATTCCTCATCAAGTGGTGACATCCCAGCCCGGAGAGGCTCTCATTCTGAGGCCCACCCAAATGACCTGATCGAGCGGCGTGCGTCTCAGTCGGTGGCGTCCACGAGAGTGAAGACGTGCCACAGCATGTTTGCGCAGCCGTAGCAACGCCATGAGCCGCCGCTGCGACCGGGGCAATAATAGCATGCCGCCCTCGTCTCCCTGGTCGCTCGATCGCTGCCGCATCCTTTATCGGGAGACGGATGCCACTCTCGCGAGACGGTCTTGTTTGCCTGGGTGCGCTTGTATCACGAGCACCGAAGGCGGCGGCTTCTGCGCCTCGATATATACGCAGCAGAAATGACGCAGATTTAGGGCCTCTGTATCTGATGGCAGGCCAGAACTAGAAGAACATCTTCAAAGAACAAATCGTTCCGCACATCTCGTTGCTTCAGTGAGTAAGCTTCTGCGCATCTACTTGCGGGTTGGCTCCACAAAAGGCTACATTCGGGAGAACTTCGTGTGAAAATTTAGAAAAAGCTTCGGAGGCGATGCGCGCAAAAACAATAGCACTTCTGAAGGAAAAAGAAATTAAATTTTGGACACTTACGTGCCAAGATCACCACGTGATTATTTGGCACACCGTAGTAGAAGACTTCGGAATGATTTGACCACCTGGTGTTCTTTAATGTGCACCTAAATCTAAGTACACTGGGGTTTTCGCATTTCGCCCATGGAAATGCGGCCGCCGTCACCGGGATTCGATCCTGCGACCTTGTGCTCAGAAGTTCAACGCCATAGGCTTCTGAAAGAAGTCTCAGGTGTTCTTCCCCGTTAGTTTAAGCTTGGGGAGAGAAAATGCTAGCATCTTATTTATAAAATACAACATAACAAAATACACCATTAAATGTTAAATTTGACATTTTTCGGCTTTTCTCTACAGGGTGTGGGCAAACGCGAAACCATCGCACATGGAAACTACGCCGGTACGGTCTGTTCCCAGAGACCAAAACGTGCTCCAACGCTGCCGGACTTCTTCGCGTAGTAACATACGTGCACAAACTCTATCCCCGTAGTCTTGATTTCACTGTGACAGACAGTTGTTCGATATATCACGGCTTTCGGAAAATAGGGCGCGGCGAATAAAACTTGCACATTCAATGCTGGAACTCGGGCGTATAAATTTTGAGCTTGTTCATCCGGCGATTTTAGCTTAAAATCAGAGACGCTTACATAAACATGACAATATAGTGCATCGCATTTCGTAGTGCGCCAACATCATGAAATGCCACTGCTCTTATATGTAGCTCATAAACACTCGTTAGGCGATGTCCGATAGGAATTCCCGCCTGCTTCCAGCTGTCACGCTTCGCCGATGAATGGAGTTGAGAAGACGCCAGGCATCTCGCTTTCGCTCTTTCCCACTTGATGCGATGCAACAGCCCCTTATGCATCAATCAATGGTGACTTCACCGACTTAGCCTCCCCTCTGCCCCCCTTCTGTATAAAAGCGCAGGCATCTTCATTGCCCATCATCTCCATTTCCGACGAATTCGATGCGCTGGTGTTACATTCATGCAGCTGTGACTGTGCAGTATTGGGCTAGTTGGTGCGAAAGTTCAGTAAAAATCGTGAAACCACAGTGAACAAAGGGAACAAAAATGGCCGACGGTTACGCTTCTTGGTAATGCGGTGTTTGAGCGCAGCTGCTGCTTTATTTCAACCACAGACGCCGCACACAGAACACGCCGTGCCGAACGGAGTCAGTTCTGCGTTTCGGATTGGGCAGCGCACACCGCGATCCCCCGCGATGGAGCCGGCGCTCCGACGACGCGCCATCGTATAGTGGGTCACCACCGCGGAAAGTGGGAGAGGGGGATATTAGCAATTATTATTTAATGTTTCTTCCTAGGTGGGATGAGGAAACGGGTGGAGGTATTCAGTAGAGGTCCCACACTCATTCACTCACAGACAGGTTTCAATGTGGCCGCATGAGGGTGGGGTGGAAAGTAGAAGTAAGGGGACGAAATGCTGCAACTATTTTTCGAGTCACCGCAACGGCACTGCGCCAGGTATGGGGAGGTATAGGGCCAGAGTGGAGGCGGCAATAGGACAGCCTGGCGCAAGCACTGCCAGAGGCTATAAATGCCACTGAGGAACGCACCTCGCAAACAGGGAAGCGAGAGACAGCTGAGAGCCGTACAGCCACCCGAGCGGGAAACGGAGAGCCGTGTACCACGCGCGAGGTGGCAATGAGCGGCCGCCGTCGGCACCGCAGCAGCGCCACGGCAACGGGAGAAGGGACGGCGAGTGCGGAGTGGACGGTAGCGGCGAGATTAACCGCAACGCCGATGCGCGGAGGAATGGGGCGAGAGGATAGGCACGTGATGCGGCTTTGGAGGACAAGGGGAGAGGAAGGCTCGCGCCGTGCGCGAGGGACGGCGCCAGGAGCGCGCGCAACTAGAGCAGTGTGCTGGCAACGGCTACGGAGCTGGTTAAGACGAGGCACAACGGCAAGGCCAACACGAAACGCGGGAACGGTCGACAAAGAGCTGCGTTCTAAAAAAACTACCGAAATTCTGAGAATTGTCTACTTAAGCGTAGGCATTGGTTGGCTCGGCAGTGATTTCGGTTTTGCTTAGTGTTGCCCACTTGCCTTTCCTAGCTTAGCCACGCCTACCCATGGCCTTTACGGTGGCAAAGAATGCTTAGGCTTTAATGGGCAGTTGACAGATTTTCTCTCCGCATTCAAGCCTTTCAATGCAATTGTACCAACTGAGCCGAACGCCAGGCCCCAGAGTGCCTCGACGGAGTAGAGCGGTCGAAAGCGAACAGCAGCTGCCGCAGTGAGGCGTTGCGTGAGGGGAGAGTGCAACGCCGCGTTTGCATGTCACCCTTGCGGTCGCTCTCGCAAGCCTGTGTTATGCGGGCGTTCCTTGTGCACGGCAGCTCTCCCCTGCATTCCCAATGCGCCTCGGTGAGGTGCAAGGAAAACGCGCCAATCATCGCAACGCGCTCGCTTTCCCACGAGGTGTTCGAAGGACGCAGCGCTCACTTGAGCACTGGGCTACCCCAAAATTTCAAGTAGGGCCACACCCAAGTTTAAATGGCCCGCCCTAAAATTTTAGTTGACCCACTCGCAGATTTCAACTTGACCCATTCCAAAATTTCTAGTTAGCCCACCCCCAAATTTCCATGCCGCTGCTCGCGCGCTCATCGTCATCTTCCACAGCTGGCTGGCTTTATCTTGAAAGCGATCGTCTTGCGCTAAAGAAGGGCGGACGGACAGTTTTGTCGTTAGGTAACCATAGAAATGCTAGCGCATTTAAAAGAAATAAAGAACAAGCACTAAATGTGTCGATCGCAGTTGGCGTAAACTGAATTGATAACAGTAATAAATCATTCTTTCGATTCTTTCTATTATTCTGGCAAGCGTGTCATGTGTTACATGTGTGTCCCTAAAATTATTCCTCTTTCTGCGTTCTACGCTGCGCGTAAAACTCACATCGTTAATGTTGAGCAGGCAGTTCACGCACCAAATGTCTTTGAAACGTGCGTCTCTCTCTCTCTCTCTCTCTCTCTCTCTCTCTTCGAAACGACAGTAAAATAACACTTCGTAGTTCAAAGCGGTGGCTGTTGCTCCTTATCCAATTGAGCGTTTCGCAGTGCGTCACTTAGTACCTCGTAGAATATTTGCTACCGTTTATTTCTCTTCCATTGAAACTCTGCGACGAATAACGGCTGGTGTGACATCAGAGCGCGTTAATCTCTTTACATCTGCGCAGTTTGAAGGGCATGAGATGGTCCGTCGGCGTCTCACTTGGCCTGTTCTTTCTCGAGATACGTGGGTATACGAAGCCCCTCGTCTTCTTTCCTGCTACTATCAATTTCAACATAAACCGGTTTCACTTTCAGCTTAAGCGTTTTAACGTAAAACTTGTGTGCTGAAAGCTCAACGTAAAACTTGTGTGCTGAAAGCTCAATCCGTCCTTATCATTTCGTCGTCTACACCTCTACGACTCGATAATCGCGATGTGCTCAAGCCGTAATAGAATCTAGCCAGCGCACCGGTGACAAAGAAAAACATTTCGGGGAGATTGGCTGGCGGAAGAAGTTCGGTTAGCAAACAATGCTGTAAAAGGTACGTTGGAAAAAGAACCCATTACAGAGGCGTGAATAGAAGTCTCGAACGCAGTACCCCGTCTGTAGTGTTTGACAATAAGTATGGTCTTCGCTTTCACAGTGGAGTTCCAGGAGGAACGAGCGAGTGCCACCGCTTTCACCTTCTCAGAACCCGAAGTCAAAGTGCTCTGAAAAGAAATCGATCGCTTTCATTTCCTCGCTTCGTGCACCCCTGACTCTCTTTGCCTTTATTTTTCTTTCTCTCTTCTTCGTCTTCAAACAAGAATTAGAGACCCGGTGGCCTGTCCTGTATGTGATCTTCCGAGTCCTTCTCCCTGACATGCTGCCGGTTTCACATTCCGCTCCTCTGGCTCCCATTCGAGAAGAGAGGAACTCCAGCTTTCACCAAGTCGTGCGGATGCTTTTAGCCTCGCTCCGCCGGTCACAAGAGACGCATACGTGCTGCGCTATCATCCCGAATCCGGAGAGCGTGTCTCCGGCGAACTTACAGATGCCGGAGACTCCATGTTCGAAAAGTGGCACTCTGTTTCACTTCAGAAGAAAAGAAACAATCCTAGCACAGCGCGTTAGACCAGGAGAGTGACGACAAAACCGCGGCGTTTAAGTCAGTTTTAATTTTTACGCTACCGGATATCAGCATCAGTGCAAATGGCAAACGTGATGGCTGGTAGCCCATCACTTCCTTGTGTGGTTTGCCGTGAACAAAACACAGGACCGCTGGAAAAATCTATGTCGGTGTGACAGTGTTTCAGCTGCTCTGCATCGTTAATTCTATATGTCTTGTGTCCAAAGCAATACTTTAAGCTCCAATAAACCAGATGCACAATAAGGTATTAGGTACTCCCAAACGAATTGTACTTCTGCAGGGTTTAGTGAAAATAAAGAGCGTGACAAGAGAAGAAGGAATCTGTTATTTTCAGAAACGCAGAAAGGTTGGCATGATCTATCTTGGTCCGGTCTATTTTACTCTACACTAGGGATGGAGTGATGAGTGATCAATAGAAAGAAGTGCGTGTCACAATTTCACCACATTGCGGTATCTCTAAGGCTTGTCTTAGACCTAAAGATAAGGCTAGCGCTGAAAGATCTCGAAGGCACGCCTGCCGGAGCATTATGAACAACTAGCCAAGCTTTGCACCGGGAGGATGCAGTAGTGTAGCAGCTCTTCTACACTGAAAAAACTCGCACTAAAGGATTTTAACAGTTGTAGCACACAACACCGCTATCGGAGAGATTTCGACTGCGTGGATCGTGCGGCGATTCATCAAAAACTCGAAGGGCTTCTTTCGAGAGGCAGAAAGGATATATATATATATATATATATATATATATATATATATATATATATATATATATATATATATATATATATATATATATGATAAAACGCCAAAGAACAAGGACACCAAGGACGGCATATTTAGGAATGTTGCCAGATAACCAGAAATCAACTAAGAATAAACAAAGAAATATACATTCGCCCCCCTTTAAAACACAGTGCGCGTTTAAACCACAGTGCTACTTTACAGCCTTATAAAACACGCCTTGATGGTTTTGAATATTCGTTCTTTCCTTCATGTATTAATATATGGAATGGCCTTCCGGACTGCACTGTAACAGCACAAGATGCTAACGAATATTATAGTCTATTGGAATTGTATTACAGACACCGGGTTAATTAGGAATTGATCATGATTACTGTTATTCTGTGCATATTTGTTCATCCTGCCTGTAATTTGTGTTTGACAATGATGTATAACATTGTATTGTAGGTGTTGAAATTTTTATTTTTTTTTCTCCTCTCCTGTAATGGCCCTCAAGTGAGGGCTACAGTATTCCTAAATAAATAAATAAATAAATAAATAAATAAATAAATAAATAAATAAATAAATAAATAAATAAAAAATAAATAAATAAGGAAAATTACTTGTACTTACTGATTGAATTTACAAAATGATAGTATAATAAAAAAATCCCACCTGCGGCCAGTTGCTCTTCGATCCACTTCCATATATTCATTACTTTATCATATTTTTATTTCAATATAATAAGTACAAGTAATTTCTCGACGCTGTCCTTGGTGTCTATGTTGGCTTTTATGATATGGCTAATAAAAATTGGGCCCGTCGGTTTCCTTTGTTCTTTTTCATCCGGCAGCATTTATGCCTTCGGGAAGCATGCGTGTGTTTATTGACCAATTGCTTAGAACAACAGAAAGCTTAGCTGATTGGTAGGGATTCATGGTGCAAAAAAGGGGTAAGGCGTGCAGACATAGACACACGAGAAGATAAGTGGACAACATGAACGCCGACTGTCAATTGAAGGAAGCACTGAGGCGGAAAAAAGAAAGAAAACACAAAACTCATCATAGTCGGCGTTCGTGTTGCCCACTTCTCTTGTGTCCGTGTCTGCCCGCATTACCCCTTCTTTGCATTATGTCCAATTGTCTTCACTCAAAACGTTCGCGTACTTGTGACGCCTTCAGCTGAAAAAATGTTTCACATCCGCCGCCAAGGCTTGCGAGTGGTGGCGCTGGCTAACACTCACAGGGAAGTTATAGCATATAAAAATTAATACCTCCGAAAGTCGATTGGAAACGGCACCGTGGTCGATCAATTGGTAAGCACACGTAATTCGAAGACGTGGGTTGGCATCCCACCTGCGGCCTGTTGTTCTCTCATCGATTTTCATGTTATTAATTTATCATCTATTTATTTCAATGAATACGTATAAGCAATTGCCCCTATGCTGTCCTTGGTGTCTTTGTTGGCTTCCTATGATGGGACTAATAAAAATCGAATATATATATATATATATATATATATATATATATATATATATATATATATATATATATATATATATACGTGTGTGTGTGTGAACATAGACTGCCATACATTTGTTAACTTTAATGTTCAACACATTTGCCTCATACTATGCTTCCATTTTTTTACAAAATTACTCGCCTGTGCTGCCAAGTTATTAAAGGTATCACTTTCAAAGAATACAAAGGTATCGTCCGCATATATTATGAAGCGAGCATTACTATCAGTAGGGATCAGATCATTAATACAAGTAATAAAAAGTGTCGGTCCGTGGATACTGCCTTTCGGTACACCCCAGTTAAGTTTTCATAGTTGACTTAAAAGGGAGCTATAGCTCTAGGGCTCCTATGTATATACATGGGGAAGCAGAAATCGTTTTTCTCGGCACCCACTGCGCCAAATTTGATAAGGTTTTTTGCATTCAATATGAAAAAACTTGAAGAAAATAAAAAAGTTGACTGTTGGAAACGTCCTTTTAATGAAAATGTGTGTGTCTGCACATGTATATGCAAGTTTTCCTCGATACCTCGAACCTTTTTAATTAGCTACCTGGACATTGAGATTTCTACCTAAAAAAGCAGAACGTCATTGCATACGTTACGTGCGATTTTTATGGTATGTGCTTGCTCAAACTAAAACACACGCATACACGGTATATTAGGCGATCTGATAAGAACAAGCATTTTTGAAAAAGTAGTTTACATCTTGCGCTTGACGAAACTGACTCCGTTTCTCATTTGTAACCGATTTTTTCAATGGAAGGCGGTGTGTGCTTCCTTCTGTGTTATCTTCAGTTTGTTTATAGAAGTCTTATCAAGTCGTGGTAGGTGAAAACGACTGGGAAATGTGTTCCCCTCACCTGGATGCCATGAGTGTACAGTTGACTTGGCGTGAAACTACAATTGTTTCGCTTATTGTGAGCTTCTTGAAAAGCCGGAAGTAACTCCTTCTGGGGAGTCACTTGATGACTCTGTCGTTTCCTCGGTACCAGGATCCGAGCGCACCAACGACGACTGCATCGGTACTGACTCGATGGTAGAGGCGCCAGAGGTACTCTTGGACGAGTTTGCACTTCTAGACATTTGCTTGCTGGGCTGCCTCCAGAGCCTCGAGTCGGTTCTCGAATGGACAGGTCAAGTCGATATGACCGCCTCCGTCTATCTGGCCAGCACCAGGTAGATGTGGTAGCTGGCGTCACCGACGTACTTGTTCTCGTGCATCACCGTTCACTTCTTTGCAGCGGCGGTGTTCACCCGGCCAACAACGTTGTTGTGTTGCATGGTGTACCTAGACCTGTGGCTCATGCAGTGGTACGGGTCATGTTGCAGCGTCTCCTAATCATACCCGCATATCCTGCACCGATGGTGCGAAGCGTATGCCAAGCGTCTAGCTGCGTTTAGGGGCAGCAGGTTCAGGCGAGCCCTGTGCACGAAGCGTGAGTCGAAGAACCGGGTGAAGCGGCCAGAGCGCATGAAATAGGAGCTGCTGGATCCTGCGGCGGCACACTTCATCTCCTTCCCTTGGTTAGGTTTCTCGATGAGGCGGTGGTCGCGTGTAGGTGCCATGCTAGCGGAGAGCTCTCATCACTTTGGTGCGATGCCTTGGGGTCAAGTTGTTCTTGCCACAGGTGACGACGACACCATGTTCCATGTTCCTGAATTTGCCAGGAAACACCCAAACAGTTGCATGCTTTCTGGGCCTCGGCCTATACAGACTGCAGCTACCTCGCTCGAACCTGGAAGTCGCCCTTTGCCTCTACCCTCAGATATCCTGCGAGACCTCCCGGAGTCGCTGGCCTGCACATATATTTGGAAGTGAGATTAGTTAAGGTTTGCAGAACCAGCTCCCGGACTTCGAAGTCAACTGGGGTGAACAGCTTAAAGGTGTTATCCACTCAGCAGGTGTCGGCGGCCTCAGCAGCCAGGGCGATGCCGACTGATCCCGCCGCAGAGCTGATGCAGAGATACTCATTTGCTGCGCTTTCCTGTATGAACAGCGTCCTTTTGATCAGTGGTCTGGGAGCATCATTGAGGCGTGCCCACCGTGCTTTCCTCAGAAGCTTCTTGCACCCCGTGTCGGAGGTGAGCTTAGAAAAGGCGAAGGTCTTAACCGGATGAATGCTCCGCCAAGTGGTGATCATGGATGCGTCCCATATTCATCGCCTCGTTGACCATAGCGCTGTCTATCAGCAGAGAGAAATCGACAGGACGCCCTAGAAGTGTTTACCCCTGGCAGTCCCCCAAAAAGGGAATTTACTCACAGTTCATCGTGAATTTTGTCCACCGGGTGCCTACGTGGGTTTTGCGGCGAAATGCGGACTTTTGTACGTCGCAGCGTTCAGCTGAAGTCCCCGCCGGTAGGCTGAGATGGCACTCCCAGTTGGAACCCACATTACTGCGGCTCTGAACCATCCCGGGCTCGTCCGATCGCGGTGTCACATCATTGGCGCAGGCAAGGACGTTGTGCTGCTTGTAACATTGATGAACCACGTGCAGGACGCGGGCGAGCACCAGATCAAGTAACGAGCCGCCCATTGGGCACCCCAGTCGAATCCCTGCTTAGGTGTCGACCAGTGTGGTCGCCCGGACCTCAGCTACGATGCAGGTCTCGTTGTCCCGGTGGAGATCTGCAACAATGGCACAGAAGTGCTCTCCGGCACCTGTTCCACAGAATGCATCAATGGGAGCATTCTGTGGAACACAGCCAAAGGTGTTGGCTTTGGCAGAGCCCACAAACGCCGTGCACAGGTCCCCACCACCGGCATGTGCTATGCCCAGACGTTCCTGTAGCGCGAAGTTGTGTTCGAACACGTTCCAATAGAACACACCGCCATGGAACTATTCACACAACGACAGAATTTCTTGGTCAAACAACCACTGCTGCGGGCGAGATGCAGGGCACCGCGCGTGCAGCTTGAAGATAGTGCTTCTAGGAGCGGTTGTGATGGTCACATTTTTTGTAGATCGTCCTCGTCTCTTTGCAGGCAGGCGGCACGCGATGGTAGCTGAGGCAGACGCTGAATGCCGCAGTAATAAAAAGAAGCATCAGGGTCAATTTTGCGCCAATGCTGGTACGTTAATCGATAACCGCCGGCGGCTGTGTTCTCGCTTATGCGAAGACGCGAAGCCACCTCTCCATGAGTGAACATTGCATGATGATGAAGCAACATTTGCTGGGCCCGAAATAAATCGGTGGTGCACACAGGCACCAGACGGGGTGGTCCCCTAGTTACGGGACCCATATGTTCCCAACAGCTCCTGGCCGCTGTCCATCAGTGCGAGCTGGGCTGGATAACAAGGTCTCTCTTCGCTCAAGGGGTTGGGCATTGAGGGTGTTGGTGGGAAGGGTAAGAGTCTTGAGTTCTGCGCACTCAGCCAAGACGTGCTGTTGGGTGCCATTTTCTCTTCTGCAAAAAGGACAGAGCATATCGTATTCCGCAGGGTACATGCGGTTCATCAGTACGGGATGCAAGGCAAGTACATTGCAAGGCAAGGTTTTATCAGGTTACTGCAACGCAGTTTGTTTACGAGCAGACTGGTGTCTGCTTGACCGGGCGTGCACGATGCAGAGCAGCGTTCTTCCAGTTTGTCGAGTGAGATCGAGCACTGTTGGAACTCGGCTTGCACAATGAGGCGAACTGCATGGCTCCGGTTGCGACAGTACATGCTCTGGTTCTGCTGAGTGTTGTCCGGGTTGATCGGGCGTCTTCATTTGCCAGCAGCGGGTGCCGTTGGAATTTTAGCCTGTTTGGCGACTTCCTAAGTGCCATCATCCAGAATGAACAGAAAAGTACTCAAAGCCCAAGCAGAAACAGGTTCCCAAAGCAGGTTCTATAGTGTTCTTGTGGGCTCAGCCAGCACTCACGCGTCGTCGACATACCCTGAAATGGAGACATGGTCGGTGGGCTCATACTATAAAGCATCGGCGTTGCCTTCACCCCCTACTCCACTCATGTGGCTGACCTCAGTAGAGAGTTTTGGCAGCTTAGGCGACCCTGCGGTGCTACAGGTTCTCCTTGATGTCAAGTTTTGTTATTCGAATTCTGCTTCCTGTGGCTATGAGGCGGGAAGCGTCCGGTGTTGATGCAGCGCGTGTTTCTGGCGTAACCGGCACACGACTGATACCTGCTAGGAAGGAAGGCGAACAAAATCCTGGCAATGCCTCTTCTGGTTAACACATCTCTTCTCTACGCCCAGTCGAGAAAGTTGTGGAAGTGACTGGAAGGGGAGCAGAATTACTGTCGGTGGATCCTCAACAGATGCTAGGCTACTAGCTGGTTTTCTGCTGTGGCGAAGCGTTTTTCCGATGCCATATCAGGTAGTTGTACAGTCCCTTTCTGATAGCGAAAGACAAGGTATACTGACTGTGAACACTTGTACCGAAATGTTTCCCAGGATTGCAGCTCATGTTTTTCGTATGTTAAGCAACGGCGTGCTGTTGGCCGGTCAGCTAACTCCTCCCTACAGATATTGCAGAAGTTAGTCGTTGTGACTCGCACTCTGTGCTCATCAGCCAGACGGCAGATCAAACATTGGCGCCTGCTCGTCCACATGGTACCACTGTATCTTGTAGAGCGGCCATCATTAGGGCATTGGAAACCTTTTGGGACGTGATCGGCACCGTTAATGTTTGTACCTCGAAGGCTTAGCTAGCTGCCGGGACTCCATGTTGAGATATTTACAGTGGAGCTCTTGTTTGGAGATGGTAGTGGGGTTCTCCTTCTCCTGCGGTTAGTATCACCTGCTTGGGGTAAATGCTGAAGGGGAAAGAAGGATGTAGATAGATGAGGTTTGCACGCAGGATACTTATACAAAAAAGAAAGAAACAAGAAAGCGCGAGCGTATCCAGCTTTTCTGGACATGAGGGTTTAGTTCGCGTGAGCGCCACCACGTGGCGTACTAACCTTAAACTTTTCAAACTTCCCGCGGTGACACGTGATGACGTCAACCAAAAAAATTAAAAAAATAAAAGCTATCCCTGCGCATTGAACTTCGCCACAATGCTTGTCCCACCGGTGTTATCAGTGGTCTTGATCAAGCGTATTCGCTCGTCGCCTAGAAATTACTCGTCATCCTAAGAGCGTTTAGTCGCGACGAACAATGGTTGATTCTGGGCTTTTGATGCGGTTCTTTTTTTTCTTTTTTTCCTTTTCCTTTTCTTTTTCTTTTTTTTTTCATTCTACGGAGTAAAGAAGCTAGTCTAATCGTCAGAAGTACTTCGGGGCAGCCTTTCTTCAGTCGGCACACATTGTTAACGTCCGAACATCGCACAGCGTCTACTAGAGATGCCGTCGTGGACGGATTTTGATTTTCCACTATCGAATTCGTTAAGGTTCACACAATTATTTCACTAGCGACATTGCAATGCGCACTCATGGGCCACCGCCGCAGCTGCAAATCTAGATGTGCTTAAGCATAAATACATATACATGGATAAGTTGGTTTTTCACCTTAACACAAAAGTCACGCTACAAGAGTTGAGCAAACTGTCTCTGTGTCGTCGCAGGGTGTGAGACCGGGCTCGTTGGTATTCCATGTTAAAGTGACTAGCGCAAGAGTGGACACGGGACACTAGAGGCGACAAGGATAAGCGCAAACATCCAACTGGGCGCTTGTCCTTGTAGCGTCTTTAGTGTTCCCTGTCCACTCTTGCACTAGTCACTTCAGTTTGTGTCGTCGTCCGTTAGCATGCTATAGGCGAAGCTGTTCGCAATATTACGTCTCCATTTACCGGCCACCAGGCCAGGTACACCATTGGGTACGACATATACAGTACTTGCGGTTAGTTTCCAAAGTAGTCTCCTATGGCGGTTATCCACGTGCGTGAAGCAAGAACGATATTTAAAATTATTGTGCAGTAATATATGCGGGATTTGTGTGTTCTCCACATTCTCTACCATGGTGCCGTTCCGCCTTTATTATATAGCCGCAATGTAGACTAGCAGCTATCGAACGCCATAAAGGCTATCCACATACTCAAAGACCTCGCGCACAACTCCTGACGCTTAATTGTATTCAAAAGTTGTGCGACTGCCCAGGACATCCTTAACGATTGTTACATAACACATTGTGAGGTTTTACTTGCCAAATTCAAAGGGAGTATGGTAGCGCGATTCAAAGACGGGACAAGAGAAGACACAAAGGGCACGCACAGCGCTGTGTGTGCCCCTTTGTGTCTTCTCTGTCTTTGAATCGCGCTACCATACTCCCTTTGAAGATGCATTACAACAAGCCCACATTGCAACCCTCGTTTACTTGCCAAAACCACGATTTCATTAGGAGGCACGCCGTAGTGGACGATTCGAGAATAATTTAGACCACTTGGGATTTTTTAACGTGTGCCTAACCCTAAGTACGCGGGTTTTCGCATTTCACACCCATTGAAATACCGCTGCCGTGGTTGGGATTCGATCTCGAGACCTCGTGATTAGCAGCCGAACCCAATAAAAGCTAAGCAACTACGGAGGGGAAGGAATGTTGACAGTAGGAGGAAGGTGACAGCCGCAAGGTGAGACAATTTGTTCCAATCCTCATTGCGCGAAAATCGGTAACATCTGTCGAAGAATGACACCGAAGAATGCACTGTATTCAATGAGTGAAAAAATTATGCGAATCCTATGTATGTGCGAATCGATGTAAGCAAAGCATTCTGCGTTTGTTGTCATTGTCGTGCGTAATCTCCACAGAGTAGACAGGCACTCTCTAATGAAATGCTGTCAATGTTTGCCTGATTACGCCTGCCATTGTGATGCAAATAAACGGGCGCCTTCAACTCTTTTTCTGAGAAATAAACGCTGAATGAAATGCTGACGTGATCCCCAGTGTCATCTCTTACGCTACTCGCTCCTGCTAGACACAACACAAACACGCAACGACCTTAATGAAGTATCAATTACACGCTAGTTGACACACTGTCGACGTATATTTCCTCTGAGCACCGGGATTGGAGCGTTGTCCTGTCTATGGGGACATTATCCATCTACAGCCTCGCTCAACAACACCACTCGTTACTCATCACGTTTTTTTTTTTTGTCGGCAAGAGTATAGTGTATTTCCTCTGAATGTGCTTTCGGCTTTAGGCGTGACCTTGCACGCCCGCTTATTCTGTTACGTTGACGGCGACCGTTGTCGTCAGGATGCCGCGTCATTCTGAGCTTCGCAGTCACCAGAGAGCACAGAAAGCTGTCTTCACAAACAAACCACCGAGATTCGAGCCCATCTCCCAAATGCTGCATCTTGCATTTGGGAAATGGGCACGCTAACCATTACGCTACCACCTGCCTCCACCAATTTCTGTTTATCTATCTGCCTTATCTAACGCGGTTCTAAAATGTCTGTTCACTAACTTGTGCAGTAAACCCATGTTTATAGTATTCGCGCAGTATAGTAGTAGTATAGTAAGAGTCACGAGTATGGCATCAGTAACCGCAAGCGCCACGTTATGGTCGTAACTTGTCGGGACAGCGTAGATGTAATCCACAGACCCTGCCACTAAGGAATACGTGGTTAGGCATGGCTGATGAATAATTGCGAAGATTGGTTTTCAGTAAAGGTTTGTTACCAAGAATGGTGGGAGCTTATACTGCCGCAAAGTACAGATGCTGGGCGGTGACTCCAATCATTTACTGGGCACATCACACATCTACACTGGAATTCAACTGGTTTCCCCAACTCTTGCTTATATTCTCTCGCCTCTAAGCTGCGACTTCGCCTGCCACCCAGGCCCCAGCTTTTCCTCTTTGTCCCCCGCTTCTTTCCCAGTCTGCTGAGACGTGCTTCCACTGAGGCTTGCTCCTCCTTTTTCTCAATAAATAAAGACATTCATCCATGCATGCCTAAGTTACTGCAGAAAATAGCGTGTCTTTATCTCCATAACCACACTGTCTCTCACCTGGACTCTCCCATCGCAAAACAAAGTTGCTGTGTTCCAAATGGCTGGGCGTCACATAAACAATTTTCTAGGAATGGCCAGTAGCAGGGCGGGCAATTTTCGGTGGGTGACGAGACATTATATAGAACACCTTCTCTGCCATATCCACACTCAGTGCTCTGCTTCGTGAGCTACTATTAGCCGCTACGACGAAGTACGAAATGAAAGAAACCTAGCTGGGCTGGTCGCGCGCTGCTCTTTTTGGATTCGTGATGCGTCGGTCTAAAATAATAATATTTCTTATCTAAGCCTAAATGACAGCGATATAGGCGAGATGAGTTACGGTAGCTAGTTGGCTTGGACTAACGACGCTCTTCACGCAGCACTTTCGTCTTATGCGTGTTTGCGAACGGGAATGAAAGACAGGAGGGTAACACGCCTTCCTGAAATGAAACATTCGGAATAACCCTTTGTTTGGCGGTTGGACATATGTCGAGGGTGCCCAATACGAACAATCTGCGAGTCTGTATCACCTTGCAAAGGGGAACTCAGATGAAACGTTGTCAAACGGATAGGCTTTTAATTATCGTGAGTAGATCTTTATTGAAATTCCTTACCATGAAGTGAAAGCCGACTAATAAGCATTTAAATTGTCTGTGTTATTAAAACATCCTGTTAGTAAAAGGTTGCTGTGCTTTACAGCCCCCTAAATTAAAACGTAAGTTATGGAAAATAAATTGGTGCGGTAAATGTGTAAACGCATACGCAAGAAAAGGCCTAGTCCATTTCCCAGTATTCTCTCAATAAAGATGGAGCACCTCTATACTCTCACGTTGTAGTAATGTCAAGAACAAAACACTTCCAAAAGAGTCCGTCACGAATGTTACTCATTATAAGATGAGCTTGCGCTGGAAAAGAAAATAACACTCAAAGATACCGATGGCTGCGCGCAAAGTTCTTCCTCTGATTCTGATCTACGGATCAAGGCGTCGGTTCGTCAGATTGGAATGCTCGTACATCGCAGCGCAATCTCGGGTCGGGAAATGTGATGGAGAATGTACGCCAGTATACGCTTCACGCGCGGAATCTGATAAGATAGCGCTCTTTCGCTGTTGAATCCGTGCCAACATACTGGATATTAGAAACACATGCAGGCGCATCTTGAGCTGATAACTTTGGAACTGTGGTTAGACGCTAAAAAAAGCCCCCCCCCCCCTTAAAAGAAAGAATACAGTTGCTTTCAATATTAGCTGAAACATAGTGCTGGTGGTATAAAAAGGGCCCCCAACACTGCACAGCGGCGCCGATTGACATACAGGAAACTCAAGAGCGAACCACTTTACAATTACTGGTATTTATCAAACCAGCATATCGTAGTTTAATGTAGCCCTGTATTCCAGGGGCTAGTTCTACCACGGGTACTGTGTCGGAGCTCATATTTCATGTCAGCATTATTTTCACAAAATCAAAGCATTTTTTCTTTAGATCTTAACATTACACAGCCAAAATACATGCAGCGACACCCTCACCCTAATATTTCAGTACTTTTCGTTCTAACGTACATATCCGTGCTGATCCATATGTTACAAAGTGCCGAAAATGTACCCAATGCTTTCCTCCAGGAAGCTGTTTTTATTCCCTATGATGCCAGGAATCCGAGTCTGATGCCACCAACGCTCAGAAACCTAATCGGGAGCGCGCACAATGTTCTCGCACACCTTGTGGGATGTACCGTAGCGCGGAGGTGCTTCTTGTATAATGTATGAGAATCGGTTGTAAAGACAGACGTGCAAGGTTGGGTCATGTGCTTAAGCTCATGAAGTTGATTTGTGCCAAGATAACATGTCCAAACTTTCACACTTACTTTATAAGAAGTCTACAGCACCATCAATATGCCGGCTGCTTTTAACTGCACGAAACAAAACTATTCGAACGATGCAAACAATGTTAACATCATTTTATCATTCAAGTGTTCAGATTGGTAACCTCTAGATGCGGAGTAAGTTGAGAAGTTGTTTGCGTAATTAACAAAGCTACGTTAATTAAAATTTCAGTAATGGTTTTTACGTGGTTAAAGAAAATGAGCAGTTTCGAGCCCGTCCTCGAGATTAAGCAGCCAAGCGAACAAATTTCGACTAAATGTGTTTCTGTAAGAGCAATGCGAACAAAAATTTTCCAAGTAAACACTCTTGGAAGACTTAACTGACGCAGAAAAAGAACATCTGTAAAGTCAAAGAAAGAACAGCACTTCACGACGGGACGCACACAGGGGGAACCACACACAAACTGCGCTAACATTAAGCGCTGTTCTTTATGTGATAATGAAGCAACTAGCCCATCAGTCATTCCTTCCAAACCTGTAAAGTCAACCTGACCACATCTAGCCTTTTGTGATGCTGTCATCAATAGTATGGCCCTGTGAACATGTTCCCCATGGTCACGTAGTCGCGTTCCATTTTTATTCACGCTGCTTTCTCGAAGGCAAGCATTTTAAAGTTTTAGTGTCAATACGGCAGTGAACGTGTGCCGCCGAAAGCTTGCTTGGTCACAGAAGCGATGCATGACGGAATGATGGTGCAGATTTAGCGTGTCGTCGGCATCAAGACAGTGCACTGCCGCCGAGGGAAGGAAGATAACGAAAGTGAACAGCTTGGTAGCTGCTCAGGCAGCCGTGCCGATGGTGGCGGTGCCATCATGACAAAATCTGCGGCGGCGATATTGATGGCTGAGGCGATTTTTTTCTTTTATTACTTTTTTTTACATCGAAGTCGTTAAGAGTATACTTTAACTCGGGTCCAACTCCGACGTGGCCTATTCACATAAATGTAAAACGCCGAAACGATTTTCTGAGATAACCCCTGGGCCGATTTTAATAAATTTTGCTGGATTCCGGAGAGAAAGGTAAATTCTAGTGACTATTAGAAGCGGAATTTCTATTTAGGGCTTGAATTCTGGTAAAAGATTTTCAAAAATTCGAAAGTGCGAAAAATACAGAAGCACGAAGTTTACAAATTAATAACTCCGCATCAAGAACTGATATCCCGGTTATGTAAATAGAATCCTTTAGACAATTCAAAGCGGACAAATCCAATATGCCGATTTATATCTTACGTGAAGTCGTTACGTTGTGAACGAGGGTTGTGGAAAAGCTGTATTTCCACATTACTAAATTTTTTTAGATTCATGCGTAATGTATCAATTTTGTCCGCTTTATATGTGCTGTTAGATGCAATGTACAGAATTGTGATATCAGTTTTGATTGCCGAAAGACAGAGTTGTAAACGTGGTTTCGTTTTCTGAAAATTTGTTATTTTTGCCAATTTTATATAAACAAATGATCACCAAAATAAAAAATTCTAAACCAACAGTCACTAGATTTTAAGTATTTCTTTTAAGTGCAACAAACCTTGTAAAATTTGATGCAGTGGTTGTGGAGAAAACCGAATTCTCCTTTTACATGTATTTATATAGGACCACCAGAGCTAAAGGTTCCTCTTAAGGGCTACTTTCCCCACTATCGCGTCCGCGTATAGAGCAATATCCCGAAGATAGTGTAATACCGGCCTGACCCGCAGCAGAGGTGCAGCAAGCGTTCAGCTCTCCCCATACGTGGGCTGATCCCGAATGTAGCGCCATGCCAGGCCGACCAGCGGCGGAGGTGAAGCAGGCTTTAAGCACTCCCCATACGTGGGCCGAACCCCAAGACAGTGCAATGCGGGGCCGACATACGGCGGAGGTGTGGTTCGCCATTAAGAGGCCCACATACACAGCATTGCTGGTCTTCTTTCTTCACAGAGTGGGAGGGTACTGAGATTCTTTACTTATCAAACATCAGGTCATCGACGGCGAAACCAGGGACACCAAAGCCGTCCTCGGGCTCCACGTAGAAAGCGCCTTCGACAAAGTTACGCACTCTGCCATCCTCGCGCAGGTATCGCATCTAAACCTAGGCGAGAGGTCGTACGAATATTGAAAGGCTTCCTCACCGGCAGATGGCGCAGCTCAGACCCGGCGACCTGAAGACGGACGAGAAGACATTAGGGAGCCAGGGCACTTCCCAAGGCTCCGTCATCTCACCCATGCTATTTAATCTTGTTATGATTCAAGTTGCCAAAAGACTATGCCAGCTTGAAGGACTGAAGCACACGATATACGCGGACGACATTACGCTGTGGGTGGACGGGGGCAGTGATGCCCGCACAAAATCCACGCCACAGACGGCAGTCGACACGATCGAAGAAAGCTTGGAAGGTACGTGACTGCGTTGCTCCCTAAGTTAGTTGGAGCTCCTGCTTTACCAACCGATCAAAACGCACAGAATCAAGAAGCAAAGGAAACACGAGAAGATCAAGATCCGCACCAGGGATGGTAACACAATACCGACGGTCAGCAAGATCCGAGTCCTGGGCATGACGATCGAAGTGATCGGCAGGAACGAAGACACCATCACCCGCATCGTGGGTAAGGCGTCCAATGCCAGCAGACTGCTCAAGCGCGTTACCACCAAGAAGGGAGTCATGAAGGAGGAAAACTTCATCAGGCTTATACACTCCTTCGTACTCTGCCAGTGTACGTGGCAGCCTTCCACAAGTGGGTGAAAAGCGAAACGAACAAGCTAGACATTCTAATCCGGAGGGCTTACAAGACACCCCTCGGTCTACCTGAAACTACCAACACGAAACGTCTCCTCCAGCTGGGCATACACAACACGCTCGACGAGATCATCGAAGCGCAAAGAGCCGCTCAGTTGGAAAGATTGTCATCAACAAAGGCCGGCAGAAAGATCCTGTGCAGTCTAGGCATCGGTTATCACGAACAGCAGGGACCAAAATGCCCCGTCCCCGACCACGTACGATAAAACGTGCGGGTTGACCCCTTGCCGAAGAACATGCACCCGGAATTCAACGAAGGCAGAAGACGCGCTATAGCCAAGGCACTGACGGACCTGCACGAGGAAGACACCGGTGCCAGATACGTGGATGCAGCCGAATAGGCCGGCCGCAACTGCTTCGCGATCGCGGTGGTCGACTCCGTGCGGGCGACTGCCAGCACATCGAGCAAGCAAGTGGAGGAAGCAGAAGAAATAGCCATCGCCCTGGCCATCGTAGCCCGAGAATGCCACATGATCCTCAGCGACTCCAGACAGGCGGTGAGGAACTACGCCAAAGGAAGAATTGCCCCAACGTCGGCACGCGTCCTGCTCCGACAGGCATACCGCGACAAGAGGACTCGAATCAAGTGGTTCCCGGAGCACGCAGGACAAGCGTCGGAGAAGCATGCCCATCGCAACGAAACGGCACACGCCCGAGCGCGAGGATTAACCGACCGCGCCCAAGGCAATGGCTGCCCTCTGTGTTTCAGCGCCAAAGACCGGATGACCACCTATGACGAACTGACCAAGGCTTTCGGCTGGCCCGTAGACTTCTCCCGCCGCCCTGCAAAGGGCTCGACAGGTCGCAGACCGTGCTGTTCAGGTAACTACAAACGAGAACACTTCCAAGCCCGGCGCTATTGCATAGGATGTACCCAGAATCGCACCCCCATGACAAGTGCAGAGCGTGCTGCAGGGAGAAGGCCACATTCGAGCACATGCTATGGGATTGCTCCAAACATCCAAGCCAAGCTAACTCAGGACATATACCACCGCAGCTTGAGGAAGCAACGTGGAGCGAAGACCAAGAAAAACAACTACAAGCCGTCCAGCAGGTCATCGAGGCGATGGCTAGGCAGGAGCCTGGAGAGCCGGCAACGGCGAGCGGGGATCCACGCAGAGCACCCGCTGCAAGAGTTGGCAGTCGTAGCTGTAGGGAGGACCTTGTGGCGACAGGACTACGCGAGCAGGATTTATTTACATATTAACATATTAAGCAAGATACATTGGCAGTTTAGCGCGACTCCCATATGGAGCCCGCAAGACTATCATACAGCAAACAGCTTACGAGCACACAGCTCACTAGTACATTTCTAGCATGACAACGAGCACTCAGCTCCCGACGACGAGCACGCTCTAGCAGCCGGTAAACGCTGCTTATAAGCTCTCCGCTCGACGTCATAGTTCGACGTCATCGACGTCACCGTTCGATGTCCCCGTGGACCAGCCCTTCTGGCGGAGGGCTCACAAACACGTGCCGCACACACCCACAGGGGAAAAGTTTCTGGAGCCGACGTCAGAGGACTTCGTAGAACTCTGCTTTGTCTCGGGTGGCGCAGCCGAGTACCACATTCCTGAGTTGACCGCGCGCCACGTGGCTGCTGGTCATCCGCAGTTCTCTGAAGTGCGCCCCGTCTGGTCGGATTGGAACACGTGCTGCGGGCTGAAAGCTGGCACTTCGCGTTGCCACCCCGTACGGCCATTCCTAACACCGCCACGATGACGACGTAGGCCACGTCCGAAGCGCGCCTTCGCGCTTTACTGCAGGCTCAATAAACGTTTTCCCAATCTAATCCAATTACTTATCCGCGTTTGTCCTGCATGCGTGTGCGATAGAAACAAGACGCAGGTATGCATAGAAAATCAGAGGTGGCGGCGGCAGGTCGTAGCGCAGAAGTTAGCATGTCCAGCCCCTCCACGTACTTACATCTGCATTGACATGGGTTCGTGGTAGTGATAGCGACCACAGCTCTACTTTTTCTGCGCGCGCTAGCCATTGTGAAACTAAGGATGTAGTTAGCATGCCCAGCCACTTAATGCAAATTGCAGCAGTTACGAGTGGTGGAACCCCACTGGGGCTAATTGTGAAGAAAGCTTCCTTTCTCTGCCCACTCTCGCGATGGTGAAGCTAAAATGAGAAGGAGGCCTGACGGACGCAACGTTGATGGCCACCATAACAGAATGGATGGACGAACTGCGGAAAGGACGAACCACACCAAGTTTTTAGCACTTGGCCTTGAGTAAAGCGCTACAATGGCTAGTATGGCCTCACGGAGATGATAGACCAAACTGCTTCTCACTGCTAACACTGGACTGTTACTAAGAAAATACTTCGTTCGCAGACACCACGCTACACTGAAATTAGCAAAACAATATCAGTTTATAAACTGATAGTGTCAATTATCTGGTGTCCTTATTGTGCGTGTGAATGGCATAATGGTCCTCGCAATGAAATGGTAGTATCTGTTTTTGCAAAATGCAAACAAAATGCGTTGAAGTGATCGGACAGCCATCTACCAGCAGAGAAGACCAACCCGCAAATTAAAAATAATTGCTGGTTTCAGATCTTCCAATGTGCTTTGCACTCAGCTACTATCTGTAATATATTTTTTTTTCTTTTTGTGCTCTTATGAAGAGAAAAACTCCACATTACTACAATGTCAACAACAGTACACAAAATAGACTGGCTTTGAAGCTGTGACCACGCACCGCACTTTTGTACATTCAGCACATGTAGTATTGGGGCAACGCGTTTGAGAAAAATGATTACGTTTTCGGTGAAAGCACTGTGACAGGTGGGAAGAAATCGTTGTCATGCCCGGTCGAAATAATACCATCTGAAATCTTATTTACCTAACATATTTTTTGAGAAATCACTATAACCCTTTATACGTTTGCTTGGTATGAGTTATGTACTAGCTTGCCTCGTCAATCTCAAAAATGTATTGTCTTTGTGGGAGAAGGCTTTCGTGAAAAACGGCCCAAAATAACAGTAAAACATCCGGCATGGTTTCTATTCAGATGATTGACGAAATTCTGCACTGAGAACGTGCCGACTAGCGTGCGATTGAAAGTTGAATTATGATCGTTGTAAGCTTGTGTTGCGTCTAGCACGAGCGAGTAGTGTTAGCGATGTCATTGGTGTGAAAATGTTCAGCTCGGTCTGCGATTTGTTTTTGTGGATCTCCACATTGAACGTCGCAGTCGTCACGATGAGAGCACTCCCATGACATCATTAGCTCAGTGGGCTGGGAAGGCTCGAGTGGTAGCTCACCTTGAGGGATATAGGTAACAATTATTGATGTACGTACTTTGCGATGATGAAAAATATGCAGAAACACCACTGGTGTTGTATAACTATTCGTAAACAGGCCCCCAAATTTCAATTGGCCCTCCCCAAACATTAAGTAGGCCCACCCCCAAATTTCAAGTTGGCAAACCCTCAAATTTAAATTGACCCACCCTCAAGTTTAAAGTCGGCCACGCCCGATTTTCTTTTTGCCCAGTCTTAAACTTCAAGTTGGCTCAACCCCGAATTTCAATTGGTCCACCCCTAATTTTCAAGTTGGTCCACAGACGAATTTCCATAAATCGTCCTCCAAATTTCAAGCCGACGCACCCCAACATTTAGGTTGGCCCACCCCTATATCACTCCCAAATTCATATTGGCCGACCCCGAGATTGCTCCCACATTTAGGTAGGACCAAACCCATATCACCCCCAAATACAGATTGGCCCGCCTCCACAACACCACCATTTTTAGATTGGCCCACTCCAATACCACCCGAAAATCTAGGTTGGCCCATCCCCATATCAGCCCCAAACTAACGCTGGCCCACCCCTCGATCACCTCAAATTTAGGATGGCCCACCGCAATTCGCCCACCAACTAAGGTTAGTCCACCCATATTTTACCCTCCAATTCAGCTTGGCCCAGCCGCGCATCACCCCCACGGTTAAGTTAGCCCGTCCACATGTCAGCCCCAAATTTAGGTTGGCCCACCCCCATATCATCCCCAAACCAAGGTTCGCCCACCCCCATATCAGCCCCAAACTTAGCCTAGCCCACCCCTCTATCACCTCAAATTTAGGATGGCCCACCGCAAATCACTCCCACATTTAGGTTAGCCCACCCCCGTATCACCCCCGATTCAGCTTCGCCCAGCCCCATATCAGCCCCATGGTTAGGGTGGCCCACCCCCATATCCCTCCCAAATTTAGGTTCTCCCACCCCCGTATCCTCTCCAAATCCAGGATGGCCCACCCCCCATATTCCCCCAAACTTAGGCTTACCCATCCCTATATCACCTCAAATTTAGGTTTAGCCACCCCCATATCAGCCTCACATTCAGCTTGACTCACTACCATTTCACCCCAAATTTAGGCTGGGCCACTCCCATATCACTACCACATTCAACTTGACCAATCCCTGTATCACGGCCAAATTTATGCTGACGCCACTTCCAATTTCAAGTTGGCCGCCCCACCCTTTTTATAAAGACCTACGTATTCATATGGGAAATGCGTCAAGTTTTTTGGCGTTACAGACACGATTTCGCACGATTTTGCTACCAGATTATTGGGGCACTCACCAAAGAATGCTTCGCATTAAAAGCAACTGCACCGAACGAGCGACGCCATATTTTGATCCTAAATACTGACGGCTAGCCAAGCTAGCTTCTCTGTAGAGCGACCGGGGCAGACACAGCAAGGGACATTTATTCAAATTGTTTTTTTACGGCCACACCTACGGATTCATACCACTTGGCTGTAGGGAACACATTACCAGTAGCTATTAATCCACACGCTGCACATCTTCTCCTATTTGGTGCATGTCTTAATTGGATAAATCTTTAGAAATAATTAACGTTCGGGCAGCGACTCAGCTTAGCAGACACTTTGTTCCGCACGAATGTTGCATAGGAATGGCACTGGCCACCGGGTGGCATTGTGGCCCAGGTGGACCTCATTCGCTTGGAGTATGTGCCATTAAGGACAGGGGAAAGTCGAAGAAAACGCACCTTCCAGAAGGACGCAATAAGTATGGCCATTTTGTTCTCCCAGGTTCCACGCTACAAAGCACGAAAGTTTGTTTTTTTTTTTGCATAGCACAAAGCTTTGTGCAAGCTTCTAGTTATGATGTGCAATGAATAAAACCTTCATAAATGCGATGACTTAACAAATGAACACGACATTGCTGTGTTTTAGGAAGGAAAAATAGAAAACATAATATTTCAAGAGAACGACTGGAAAACCAGAACCGAAAGCAAATCATGAGTTTTCTGTTTCTTCCATCTGGTGGCAGACTATAAAACTAAGTCCTATGCGCCTGTAAAAAAAAAAACTGCGCCGCTGAAAAACCAGAACCGAAAGCAAATGTTGGGATTCGTGTTTCTGCCATCTAGTGAGAGACTACAAAACTACGCCCTATGCGGAAAAAAAAAAAAAGTCCGATGCGAGAATCGAACCGCGGGCACCGCGAAGCGTGACTAAAGGTGCGCGCAATTCTACCGCTCGGCCACGGCTTCCAAGGGTTTGCGCTGTGGTACGAACATCTTTTTATAGATACCACGTGAATTTTCACGACAGTGTTACAAAAAACGCTTTTGGGAACAGTGTTGCGCCATGTGTGGAGAGTCGAGATAGGCATCAATCGAAAGCTGAGTCTCCGGACTACATACGCTGCACTGCGTATTACGATAGACGTCGTAGGTTAATTACAGGCACCGTTCGTGCCTCGAAAATCGAGTACAAATTTTCGTCGTTTCCATAGGCTTCCATTGCTAAACCTTTAACCGCTGTGGGAACAAAATTCTTACGTGCCATAACGTGATCACTGCATTTGGAGCGTGTGGATTGTCTTCCAGAACACGTCTGTCGCCTGCGTTTTTGGATAATCGACCTGCAGCTTTTGTTATGCGCGAAAAACCCGCTCGTTCCATTGAAAACGCGCTAGCTTCGTGCCGGGGCCGCTTGGGGCGCTAGTTGGTACGTGTCCAGGAAAGCTGGATATGTTGAGGAGGAAAGCACAGGTGGTTGAATTACGTGCTGGTGGCATAGTGATGCATGTCGGGTAGATATGGGGAGAGTGTGGAAAATGGAAAAATACAGTTAACATGAAGTTCGTGAGTTCAGCATGCCGGTTATATTGAGACTTTCATGGAATACAAGAGAAAGAGAGAGAGAGAGGAAAAATGAAGAAGAAAAAAAGAAACGGGAAAAAGCAGCTTTTAGGCTAGCAGAATGCAGGCACGAGGCCGGCATAAGCTCCCTCTGTCCCCCTCCTCTATAACGAGTAAGGTGACTAGTAGCTAAAGATCAAATACGAAGAGAGTAAAAAGGAGATATTTCTTACCAAAGTTACATCCAACCCGGCAGCAGGAATCATTGAGCACGTCCTCGCTTAGCAGTCCTAAACAAAATGGTGCCACTCCAAAAAAAACATCTTTCTATAAAAGGTGGAAATCAAAACAATAAAACGCAATAAAGCAATAAAGAATAAAAGTGTCCTAACAAGGACACTCAACAAATCGAACTAAATTCTGCTAATAGCAGTGGCCTAGTCCAATTAACTTAGCTTAATGCATATCTACACATGACATGACAATAAGACACTGCAATGAGGCACACTTGTGTGCAACAGTCTCCTCTACAGAAGATACAACGGTTTTTGCAACTCTAGGGGGCGCACTCTCACTTTATCTTCACCAAGCGGCTGAAAAGTGACAGCCGCAACAACAGTTAATGCAGGCAGTCAGCCAGCCACGACCGCTCGCGCAAGAGGGTAGGGCGATCCCTTAGCTAGTGCAGGTGCTGGCTGAGCGGGGAAAGTTGCGCACGGAGAAGTGCACACGGAGTGAAAGCCACAGCTGCAACCTGGCTAAGCCACGTTGCTTCTTACAGAATAAAAGTGCAAAAGAAATAAAAATCACAACGAAGCTAACCGCGGGAGTCGGAAATTTCGATCTTGATCCGAAAGGACGAGAAGCAATCTTGACCACGCTCATCTTCGCCAAAAATGAACACTACCTCATGCCCGCTTCCCAAGGTGGAGTTTTATCTCCAATCGGGTAAGTTTGATTTTCATCACGCACAATTGCTAGATAAAGAATTTTCTATCTTCCTCATGAGATTAGAGGCACTGCTTCCTAACATCAACGAGACAGGACACGAGGCCGCATGAGACCTAACTAACCGTGCCATTCCGGGCTCCCTCTCGGCAGGATGGGGGAGCGAACGCGACCTCCACGTCACTTACAATGATCTCACCCAGCACTATAAGTTAGTCAAGAGAACCATGCCGCTACCGCACGAAGCACTCAGTAAAGCACAAGAAGTCACGCTCAGGCGGCTTCAGCCGGGCACCTGCCCATGCCCGGTCTTCCCGCGCAAAATCTTTCCGCACGCACACCCTGACAATGCACGTCGCTTTTGAAAAGATATAGCTAGCCTTGCTCACATGCTCTGGGGTTGCCCCCTGGCGCCGGGGCCAGGACCACCAAGGAACAGTGGGACCAAGCTCTACGCAGCTCGGGCCTTGATGCACAGCTCTGGGCTGTCCATCGGGCCCGCGACGCGGCGGAGGGGTATGGCCTCTTGTCCCGATGTGGGAGCGGCCCGCTGCGTGCCTATCGCGCGCGCTGAGGGATCTCAATAAAGTTATTCATCCATCCATCCATCATGAGCATGCAAGGTCGACTACTTCGTCTCGCTTTCAATTTTTTCATCTGTTTTTCTGCTGAAATTGTAATTGGCGCGTCACAGCAAATTTCAATTTTCCCTCAGGAAACTGCGCTGCCGTATTCCACTATATATTGTTATTCATGCACGTCTGTCCTGATTCTACCTCTTATACCTCATTTCTACGGTAAACCTGAGTCTATTGAGAATGTTTAGCTGTACAGGCAGTTAGGAGCTGAAAACAGCTTCTTGTGTTTGCCCGTCCACCCTTTCCGTTGCTCACCGTCGCCATTATCGCGTCCTCACACCGGCCTTTTAACTTCAGTTTCACTCTTAACATAAGGTGAAGACACCCATTCTTTGCCCAGTAACGCTGCTTTTCATCGAGTTCATACCTCTTCATCAATGCGCAATTGCGAACTAATCAGCAAATGCGCAACATTCTTGCGTTGAAATTTGTGCAGAATTTATACGCCATGGATAGTCTGACTAAGACATGGAGAGCCCGCTTTATGGTTCATCATTCGCTACAAGACAGTTGGACTTTGACAAAAAGACGGTGCAAAGACAATCGCAGACGACGCCTTCGCACCATCTAGAAATTACCATCTGGCCATCGAAGTGAACTGTTCCTGTAAATTCCAGGTGACTTAAAAGCTTGCTCAGCTTTGTTGCAACGGCTGACATGCGTCAAAGTTCTGCGCTGGTAGGAGAAGCCGTATATAAGCTGAGACGCATGGCAGAAACACACTTGATGCCACGCACGTGTTTATTAGAAGGCTATATATCACGCGTTCACACAGTTTCCCGTATGACGACTACAAGTTAGTACGTACGTCCCGGCAACGTAAAATGAACAAGATGTCGACACGTCGAGTGCATAGCAGAGAATATCGAGACTGAGAGGGAAGCGTGCACAGAAAGAACTGCAAGCCTCAAGAAAGGCTCCCAGAGAAGATGCCGTGCATATAGTCGTGAGCACTTCTCGGAAAAATCAGAAGGTGAAGAAACAGCAGCAAATATCACTCCCGATGAAAAATTGGTGCAATAGACTACGCAAATGACATTGAAGAGAAAACAACGGAACAGCTCCACCGTAATTGAGGCACGACTCATAAAAGTTTGCACTCATGTATGAGACCTCTTTCGAGCTCGTATCAGAAATAGGCACAACTAACCAGACACGGAGAGCTGGTTAGTTAGCATCGGCAACTTTTAGGCTTCGAACTCATATGCTAGGACAGCAGTGGGTTTTCACAGCAGGCACAACAATTTTGAAGAACTTCGTGATTCGTTGTCGTCGGCAACACTACTGTCTGCTCTGACCTCCGCGGTGTACTTGTGCCACAGCGTCCTACATTTATCAATGCCTGCTCAGTTGCTCCGCAATGCATGGGAGTCATCGCTTCACTGTGGCAGCGCCTGATTCCCAGTAATTAATCCTTCTTGCTGCGATTTCATGGACAACTGAAGCTGGGCACTGCTGCCGCTAGGCCCGTTAGGTTTGACTCATGCCCTCTGCCTGACGTTGCACGCACGTAAAACCATAGATAGTTGGCATGACCAAAACCACACTCTCATAAACTGTGACCAACTACTGGGAAAGTGGCGCACTCTAAGAGACCCCTGGTATTGACATTACTGGGCTGAAAAATATGTGAGAGAGAGACAGGTATTTAATATGGTAGGAAACCATATGGTCGGCCTGAATCAATGTTCTGACCGGCTACTCGGCGTTGTGGGAAGGGGAAAGAATGTAGACAGAAAGAAAAGAGAAGACGTTGAGCATGAGCGTTTGATTCTGTCGCAACCTCAGCAGTCATGGAGGCATTACGGAATCAGGGTGCAGACGAGCCGTATGTAAAAATACTGAAAGATATATATAGCGGCTCCACAGCCACCGTAGTCTTCCATAAAGAAAGCTACAAAATCCCCATAAAGAAAGGCGTCAGGCAGGGAGATACGATCTCTCCAATGCTATTCACAGCGTGTTTACAGGAGGTATTCAGAGACCTGGATTCGGAAGAATTCGGGATAAAAGTTAATGGAGAGCCCCTTAGTAACTTGTGATTCGCTGATGATGTTACCTTGCTTAGTAACTCAGGGGACCATTTGCAATGCATGCTCACTGGCATGGAGAGGCAAAGCAGAAGAATGGGTCTAAAAATTAATCTGCAGAAAACTAACTGCTATACTCGCCTCACTAGATAACGTTCTAACGTTAAACGTTGCCAGGTTCCGATTCCAATGGCGGCCTGTCCGGAGCCAGGTGTTCTTAGCACCCTCTGCTGCGTCACAGATCTGACCGCCGCCGTGGTCAGTTGCTTCGCAGCTACTGGGGAATGAGGGCCGGGGTTTGATTGTTGTATTCATATAGGAGGTTGTAGCCAAGTACTGCACCAGGGTGGCCAATCCTGCTCTGGTGAGAGAGTGCGTTACCGGTTTTGGTCACCAGGATCAGGCCGCACTCCAGGCCTGTTTGAGCAATTTTCTCAACACACGGTTTTTTTTTTTGTATTTTCCAGTGGAGAATTGCGCGGCACCGGGATTTGAACCACGGTCTTCTTGCACGGGAGGCGGATACTCTACCGTCCCCGCAGGAGTTAAATTAAAAAATTAAATTCTGGGGTTTTACGTGACAAAACCACTTTCTGATTATGAGGCACGCCGTAGTGGAGGACTCCGGAAATTTCGACCACCTAGGGTTCTTTAACGTGCACCTAATTCTAAGTACACGGGTGTTTTCGCATTTCGCCTCCATCGAAATGCGGCCGCCGTGGCCGGGATCCGATCCCGCGACCTCGTGCTCAGCAGTCTAACACCATAGCCCCTGAGCAACCACGGCGGGTCCCGCAGGAGTTGTACGCCTCATTTAACCTACAGTGGTGCCCTATTTGATCAGTCAAGGTGAACCAATCTGAGCTCGGTTACACCGCACGGATGGCACTCGGCTAGAGAACCAGGTATTTGTGACCTGCACATGTGTGGCCATACATAATTGAAGATATATATATATTTTTAGGAGGGTTCCCGTACAGTGATAAAATAAAGAAAAAGACATTAAAAGAAAAAAAAAGGAAAAAAAAAGGGGGGGGGGGAAGGAACATAACAGGTGATTTGAACTCGTGACCCTTGGATGTTGCCCGGAAAGATGGCTCAGTCGGTTGGTTCGTCAGGCCCCAGGTTACTTTCAAGCGCCATAGCTTCTGCTCCGAGCCTCATACTTACGTGAAAAGGGACTGATGTTGCCCGCGATAGTCGATTTACGAGTGGTTGGAACGCATACTTTCTTGAAAAAATGGCCGCCAGAGGAGAAGAGCGAACTCGAGCGGCTTTAGAGACTAGGAAAACTGCGTTAAAATATTTAGACTTCAGGGAAAGCTTCGTTAACAAACTATAACACGGTAATCAGCACTCGAATACGACGAGAGAAATTATTGAGACGTGGAAAATTCCCTTGAAATAAATACGGTTTCCGAGACAAATGCTTGTAAGTATTGAACCTCTTAAAACATGAGGGGGAATATGCGCTCACGGAGAGGGCATCGTCCGCACGAGACCACAACCAGGCACCTTACTGAGACGCGGAGGGCTCTGCGGCCGGAACAAAGCCTCCCTTCTCCGCCGGCCAAGAGGGGAAAACGCGCTTTCCGATCGCTGAAGGTTGCGCGGACATAGTATAACTCTAGCGTCTAGGAAAAGCGGTGGTTTAGGGGCCCTTTAAAGAAGACACTCACAGCTTTTTAGTGATTGTAGACTGTGTTAGCTTCCTTCCTAACTTCTGGAAGTTAATCACTTCACTTCGCAAGCCTCCTTATTGCTCGCCGTACCTTTGAGGTGCTCTTAGACGCTCGTCAGCTTCAACTGCGGACACTTTCTGCCATGCACTATCCTCGTTGCCCTCCTTTTCTAGTTCATGCTTAAGGGGACATGCACATTTGACTTGTGTGAGGATTGCGTAATTTTAAGCCCTTCAGAACACACAAGGTGCACGAAGTGAATGTGTCTGGGTTGTGTCCTTTCGAAGTAGTGAATACTTAAAAAGTAATCCTTAATAACATTGGTGTCTCTTGTATACAGTGTTGTTAACGTGGCAAACATCGGAAAACCAACCAAACCATTTTCAAATGTCTCTTACAACCAAGTGTATCTTGTAACGAGATTCTACGGTACTGAATATTTTTCATCTATGGATCATCAGCATGTACATATAGTCACAAAGACATGTTGTGTGGAATGGCGAATCAGGAAACAGCTCGTACTCTTACTTTTTATCCCTAACATAAGCAGCTGATAACAATATGACAAAAAATCAGGCAATGAGGCTAGCGTGGAACATAATCCTTCAGCTCTAAACAGTTTTTTGGGCCCACATCATTCCCTCATATGACATAAGGAAACATCTTGTTTGCAGTGATGGCTGCATGTGATCTGAATTGATTGAAACAAACAATAAGTAAGGTTGTCCTCTATGTAATTTTATCAGAGTGCCTTTTAGATGTCCTGCCGGTGGTCCTAGCTGCACGATCCTTCTCATGCTTTTTGGCACGATTCTTTTCTTTTCCGCTCCTTTTTCTGGTTTTCTCCCCTTTCCCTTCCCCCTTGTGTAAAATAGCATACATGAAGTATCAAATCTGTTGAATTAACGTGTGTATCAAACCTGTTAACATGTGTTCTTCTCTGTGGTCTGTGTTGTATTTTTGCGCTGTACCGGTCAATTCAAGATGAAAGATGGAACGTCCTTGCCTTTAGTTTAATTGTGTATATATATATATATATATATATATATATATATATATATATATATCGTCTCGTGTTTTGAAATATATGTACACTAAGGAGTGCCTGCATGCTCTTCTCCCCTGCTCCAGTGACGAAAAGGAGAGCCTTTATATGTACCACAGTAAAACATCCAAAGGTTTTCGCTGTGCACGCCCATTACATCACATATCATATGGATCTGTAACAATACAGAGCAGCAGTGGTCCATAATACTAGCACATCCCAACATAAGTATAAATTAGCACATACCGTCATGCTGTGAAACATGTTGCAAAGCCGCTGGTGCTGGCAATCTCCGCAGCACTGCAGTGGTACAGCCGAGTGCCACCTGTATAGTGACAAATGCATATGCATGTTAGCAACTCAGTAGTTGCTTACGGTTTCATAAGCTGTACACTGCACAACAAAGTAATCTAGACAACTTTGTTAGAACAAATGCACATAATTAGGACACCATTTAAACACTAACACCATTAATTGCCCCCAATCTCTCACTCATTAAGGGATAATACTACTGAATCATCGGTGGAGAGCTCAGATTAACACAGCCCATAAAGGACAAGCTTTCTTTGAGGAAAACACCTATAACAGCGGTTAGTTTTCTTGATCATTTTATGTGCTAGCTTTGCTTTAATTGTTATGCAGTACTATAAAATATGAAGTGCCGCATTTCTAGCAGCAGAAGGCGTCGTCGGCCTCATGGTACAACTGATTTTTGCACTGTTTGTCAGTGAGCCGACACATACAAAGAAAACCGAATTCACACATACATATACAGTGTCAAGTGCACGTCTCCTTCTGAAAACGCAGCCACCAGTTCCAATGCTGCTGAAGGGAAAGGTTATATAGAGTGCGAGACTGCATGGAACTACCACTTATGACTGTAAGCGTATGATCTGCTGATTGGAGAGGAAGTCACATGCTGTTTCTAGTCTCTTTTAGAAGCATTACTAAAGGATGAATTAAAATCTATTCATAAGTCACGAATTTCACGCATCCACAGTTTGGCTAAATAACTTGTGAGAGAAAGACATGTTTACCTGGAACAGCAACCTTTTTTCCTGCTGCAAAACTTTCCTTCGAATTAATGAAATAACTTTGCAGCGTCATAATATATTGGGTTTCTTGCAACTACTTGCCGGCAGTGGCGGGTTACAGTGTTTATATCTGACTCATTGGGCGACAATACTGCCTAACACAAATGCTTCACGAACACGAGAACACGTCCCTCGCAGAGAATGGCAACCATATATGCCTCTGTGAGACATGATCGCACCTTTGTGGTCAAAATTTACGTCAGAACGACATCACCATCCCATTAAAAAAAGCTTCAGTACAAGGCAGCAGCCAACTGCATAATGAGACATTGCAACTGATGTCCACTTAATGGTGGCCTGTGTTTGAGTCACTTCTGGCAGTTGACTGGGTGCTGAGAAATACACATCCTGGGTTGTCCCTACAAAACATACAGGGTTATGTCAAATGTTGAAAATACATAAACGCCGGCATTTCATAATTAAGTCGCAAAACAAACAAGTAAACCAATAAACAAATGTAATGTAAACCGAGTACACATGATAAGATAGGCTGTCAACTGCAAATGCATTACGTGAAACGCCTAATGCATATATGTATACACACGAAGCTGACACACAATTTAATTCGCACTAGCTTTTTCCCTGCAATATATTATATTCAAATTATTATGTTTCGTGGTTAGAGCGTAACTAGTGTAAATTACGCACTAAATTGTGTACCCTGGAAAACTTTTCTTCAAGACTCACCTGTGCGCGCTTCGAATGAGTAGCGTTTTAAAATTTATGTACATGGCATTTAACATAGTTGCTGAACACGGATTTTCTTTGCCCTGTGTCGTGTACAGTGAGCTACATATATCTGCCCCCCCCTTTCTTTCTTTAGTACTAGCCATACTGCGTGCCACTGCACCTATACGCGCGTTAGTAAACCTCACAACACAGAAATAAAAAAAGAAGCGCCACTCACCAATTCGTGCATGTTGTACGGGGCCTAACCTAACCAAGCATGGGCTGTTGCTTTTTATAGTAAACAAAGGCACCGTGCTCATTGCAAGTATGCATCATGTCACTAAGCAAATATGCAATTTCATTGTACCACTATATTTTATCAGATGGATGTATCTATTGAGAGGCAAGAAAAAAAGCAGTCACTTCTCACAACTAATCAGCGTTCTTTAAACACGTTTCTAACTTTTCAATAACACTTGCTGCTATGTGTTTGTCTCCAGAGAGCATACTTGATTTGACTTTCCAATCAGAAACATTACATAAATATACCATGTTAAGATGACTGCCTAGAGCACGTGAAAATTTTCATCTTGGTGAAAAATACTGTATCTTGATTTTGTTGACATTTGGTCGAATCGTACACTCAATATACCCACCTACTAGTTTTCTTGTCCAAATCGCATGCCAATGTATTTTGATTTTTTGGCAGTCGCTCCTCTGCACTACGTGAAGTCGCGATGCACTGGCTCTTTCACATCCTCGTGTCCTTGCAGCTGCCTTCTTGCGTTATATAAAGTGGGTGCCTGAAAAATACCATGTGCAAAGGTCAACACAAGGCATGGTGTAAAACAACATCAAGACAGTCAAGGTCATGGAAATAAAGGAAAGTCTCAGCTCTTAGTCTTCCTAGTGAAATGCATGCAAAACATCCAAATTACTGCAACAGTCAACTGCTAAACTAACTTCAATTTTTAGACTTCAAAAAAAACAAATATTCAACAGTTACTCCTTATTTGTCACCAATGTTAGAATACCCCTGCTAATAATTAGAATATTGGTCATTGTCAGACATCATAGGTCTGTCATAAGTCTGGTGTATCGCAAACACCACTTGTGACACATCCTAAGCACGTGCCCAGTGTGCCTCCCGCACCATCGCTGGTTGTGCCACTGCTGAAGCCATAATTTGAGGATCATAGCTGCAAACATGATGCTCAGTAGGGATGAAAATATTGTCCTCCAGTTCAATGGCTATGACTGGATCTGCCTATAAGAAAGGGCAACAAGGCTTGTTATGGCAAGTTTACCCACATTTCAATACTAACAAGAAAGTTCACTGCGGCCTGCATCTAAGAATACTAAAAGGCATGAACTTATTTTCATTTATTAGGTGGGCAATGGGGTTCATTTTTGACAGACTCGACTACTGCTGCAGTTTGAAATCTAGCAATTTAGATTCTTGAAGGCATATTAAAGTTGCACTTGGACCGCAGTTATTAGTTTATTAAACCAACTTATTATTTTGTGTGCAGCAGACGACTGGTGACACGAAATTAAAGCAACATATTATTTTGATATTTTATTTCTCTACTGAAAATATTAAAGCAACAAACACATTTTGATCTGCCATCCAGTAGCAAAATGCTTGTGACCCCCAGAGGAAGGCTGATTTAGCTGTTCATATGACATAACTCTGACCACGCCAACTCATATTAGCAAATGCACAGGTATGTCCAAAGCAATAAGCGTATACAAAGCGCCCCTGCAATTGTAATTCCACACAGCAGCAGTTATATTCGATGCCGATGCATAACTCGCTGCTCGACAATTTACCGAGTTCGTACGCATAGGCATCCTTTCAGTTTCGCACCGTGCTCGAACACCGCAGCAGGAGACATCAAACCAGACTTATAATCACGCCAGTTCAATACAAGAGCAAAAACAGTTCAGTCTTAGGGATAAACACCGTGAGAGTGATTTAGTGCGCGACGGCGACGAGCGACGGCTTCGAGCGACAAATCGCGCCGTCGCTTGAACAGATCGCTTGGTTCTGGAAATCTAAAAATCGTCGCCCGTCTCCCGGAAATGCTATGATCGACTAGCCAATACCGCGAAGCCAGAACTGGATGTACGTACATCGCTCAAATACTACCGATCGTCGCGCGGAACGAGCAAATGATTCAATTTTTATACGTGCAAGGATAAGAACCTACTGCAATACCTGCGGAAATATTTTATGCAACTTTTTATAGTAAAATACCTCAACGTAAATTACTAAAGCATGCGCCACGCGTGATTACAACCCTCATACCGGCAACACCGCGGAGGCGTCACTCAAAATCGTCGCTCGCACGGTGTACGACTTGTAGGCGACGAGCGAACGCGACAGCCATCTCCATCGCATCACTTGTAGCTGTCGCGCGCAAGATCGCTTATATGGAGTTTATACTTTATTCAGCATAAAGCATGGATTCCTCATGCGTTTTCAGTAAGTTCAAGATAACCCGCCCAATTGACCTCTTGCAACATGCAGCTGAATACCTGCGGCATAGTTTCTCACTAGCACTGGTGCTGCACGTAACTTCAGTGGTGGGAAGAAGAAGAAGTGTATCTGTTCGGTCGCTGTTTTTGTGCGGTGCTCTGAGTTTTCTGGTTTTTGGACATTTACGGTTACCATTGACGACGACTGATTAACAAGACGTCGGGCGAAGGTTCAACGAGCCAGGCGCCTTACAGGTACGACACTTCTTTTTTTAAGGACCTGGCCATTACCCTGCCGCTACGGTGGTCGGAAGCCGAGAACATCGTCACGAGCCTTATGCTCGTCCAAACGTGACAAGCCATATGAATGATGCTACGGGCCGAAATGAAAAGCCTGGGGCCTTGCAAGCGTCACAAAGCTTCATAAAGCCAGCACGTTTGGTTCTCCACAACTCGGAATCAACTTCAGCGAATTCAGGAATAATGGCTGACGGTGAAGCCGAGAGCAAGAAGCCTCGCCTAGAAGACAGCAAGTACGATGACACAACATCGAATTATGAGCTAAGTGATGAAGAAGAGATGGGTGAAGATGCACCATTTACTTTGGTCATGTACAAGAAAAAGCGAGCCGAAGGCATTCCGGTTGTCTTTCGCCCAAGTGAAGGTACTACTTTTTGGCAAGTAAATCCAAACCGAGTGTCTGCCGAAATAGTTTCCGCTGCCAAAGAAAAAGTACAGTCTTTCAGGACGAACAGAGATGGAAGTTTCAGTGTCAGCGTTGCTTCCTTAGCGTCGCCGAAACGCCTTTTGATGCTCTCAAGTGTAGGCGGCCTGGAAGTCAAGCCCTTCATCCCCGAGTCATACACGCGAAACGTTGGGAAAGTAAAACATGTGCCTCTGCAGTATACAGACGAAAAACTCCTAGACTTCTTGAAAGACGCAGGAGTTATATCGGCACGCAGACAGATAAGGTATTCCCGCCAAGAAGATGGAGCAGTACAGTCTCATCCACTTCACACGGTAATTCTGACTTTCAGAGACGATCGCCCTATTCCAGGAAGAATTTACTTGGGTTTCACCAGTCACCCTGTCGAGGAATACCTAGGACCAGCACTTCGCTGCTATAACTGCCAGAGATTTGGGCACCTGGCGAAAAGCTGCCGCAGCACACGTCGATGCAAAATCTGCTCAGAAGATCATGACCACAAGGAGTGCAAGTCAGTTCTACAACCTAATTGTGCAAACTGTGCGGGGAACCATGCTGCCTCCTTCTCAGGCTGCCCTCAGAAGAAAGCAGCTGCGCAAATGCGTTGACATGAACTAATCCATGGAAGACAACTACGACGCAATGAACCCGCCCCAAACCTTGAGATTGTCCATCCAGTGCCAGATCACCCACCTCAGCGGGCACCGGAACTACCACAGCCAAGAGCACCAACAAGCTATTCCTCCTCTAGAGAACAACCAACAGTGCAATCAAGAGACCAATCAAGAGGATCACAGTCAAGTGCGCAGTCTTACGCATCAGTGCTACGGAAACCCAGACGACAACAGGCAGAAAGTAATACACAAGAAAGCTCCAGTACTCGCACACATTTCTCTCAGCGACCTTACTCATCTACTGCAGAAGTAACACCAGCTAATAGCGAGCATACCACAGCATCGGTGACACAACTGATTTTGCCAATGCTTTTCGCAGCTCTTAAGGCAATCCTATGTGCTCTGCCGGAAGCAAACAACCTACCAGAAGTGAAAGCCTTGTTGCCTCTAGAAGCACTATTGTGTCAACAATCCGCGTCGAAACTGCGGCAGGCAGTACATGAATAACCGCTACAAAAATGTCTCCATATTTCAGTGGAATGCCAACAGTCTTCGAAGGAAGTGTGCTGACTTTCGTAAACTGCTTGTGCAATACAACTTCCCAATACTTTGCATTCAAGAGGCGGGAATCAATGACGACTTTCGCCTCTCAAATTATGTGATATACAAGACTTCTCGTCAAGGTGCTGTTAGCAGAGTGCTCCTGTGCGTCAGAAAGGACCTACCATCTTATCAAATTCTGTCAAGTGATTCAGACTTCCCGGAATTCATCGCATGTAAAGTATCCTTTGGCAAGCTCTGTATAACAGTGATTAATTTATACCTACAACCTTCAAACCGGATTTCAGTAGAAGCGCTAGTGGATATCTTCAAAATAGCTCATTCTAATGTATTTATATGTGGTGACTTCAATGCACACAACACCATCTGGGGCAGTGATCATTGTGATGCACGGGGTAACGTTATTGAGTGCGCCATAGATAAATGCAACTTGACTGTTTTAAACGATGGGTCGCCAACATTCCTTCGTGGATATAATTACTCAAGCTGCATAGATGTTACCCTGTGTTCACATGATCTAGCGAATGGTGTGGGATGGACGACAGATATGGAAACGCGCGGAAGTGATCATTTTCCCATCCTTGTTAACCACCCTAGCATGCACTGTGATATCAGGCGTTACAGCAGACTAACCAACTGGCAAGCTTTTCGGTACCGCCTAACGGATCAAATTAATCAATTTGCAACAGTGGAAAAATTTACATAACTTTTGCAGGACAATATGAACATATGCACAAAGAGGGTCCCAATTCCAAAAAATTACGCTGCAGTTGACGGAGAATATGAACACCTAAGAGCCATCCGACGCCGATCCGAAAGAGCTTACCGACGGAGCGGAAGTTTAGAAGCATACAGAAACGCTCAGAAAATACACAATGTAATGCGCAGACGAATGGAAAATTTAGGCAAACGGCGCTGGCGCGATTTCTGCGGCACGCTGTCTCATCACACGGCTGTCCCACGAATTTTTCTAGTAATTCGTTCTTTAAGTGGACCTGTAACACAGAGCTTCCCATTTCGTGCTCTCGCTGTAGCACGGGACACGTGTGAAATAATAGTTGCAGATGAATTTTGTGAGCTTATTTCCAGACCTGCTTTCTCGTCGCAATGTGCAGAGTTTGATATTTCAGTAGTGTTGGCTAAGCGAAAAATTACGGCTTGCTACTGGGCGCAACATCCTCAATTAGATCATACTTTCACATTAAGCGAGCTTCAATGTGCAATTGCATCATGTCGCCAAAAGTCCGCTGCTGGGCCGCACGGCATTACGTACAATATGCTAAGAAACCTCGGACCGACAGGTACAAATGCTCTCTTAGACATCTATAATAACTTATGGATAGAGGAAACGGTACCTGACGCTTGGAAAGTCGCTCGAATCATACCAATTTTAAAACCTGGTAAGACGCCCTTGTGCCTTGAATCCTTCCGCCCTGTTAGTTTGACAAGTTGTTTATGCAAAGTAATGGAGAAAATGATTGACGCGCGACTTCAGTGGTGGTGTAATGAAACGAATGTGCTGTCCAACTACTTAGTAGGTTTTAGAAAACATAGATGCACAATGGATGCAATATTAGATATAGTAACCTGTGTGGAGCACGAGCGTGCACGTGGGAACATGACTATAGCAGTATTCCTAGACATCAAGAGGGCATTTGACACTGTTAGTCAAGTTCATGTTTTGCTGAGCATGTTGGAACTTGGTCTGTCTGGCAGGTCCTTGCGATGGATTTCTGAATTTCTATCAGGTCGCAAAATATTTGTTCAGACGGGTGAAGGAAAGAGTCCTGAACATCTCGTCAAACAGGGAGTACCACAGGGAAGCGTACTCAGCCCCTTCCTTTTTAACTGCGTCATGGCTGATTTAACCAGAAGGCTGCCATCACAGTTAAAATTTTCACTCTATGCAGATGATGTGTGTATTTGGACATCTGGGTCTAATGCTCAACTACTCCAAATGGCATTGCAAGACAGCATAAATATAATCAACAAATTTTTGAGAGAGAGAGGAATGGTACTATCACACGCAAAGACAGCTGTATTGCCCTTCACTCGAAGGAGGTTAAAAAATTTCACTCTTAGTCTGGAAGGACACTCTCTAATGATTGTCACACAGCATCGATTTCTAGGCATAATACTTGATAGGCAGCTATCCTGGGCAGCCCACATAAAGAAACTCGAAAGCGAGGTCAATGCCGTAGTGACTGTACTTCGCAGACTTGCAGGCACATCATGGGGCGGATCAGTATCGTCCATGCTAACTGCATACAATGCATTAATACGACAAAAAGTAGCGTATTCCGCGCCCATCTTACACGGACTTTCCCACACGTCAGAAGAGCGACTTCAAAGACTTTTGGCTAGAGGACTACACCTATGTCTAGGAGTTCCACGAGCGACTTCTAGTTCTCTTGTAATAGCTGAGGCTCGCCGATCACCATTTCCAGTTATGCGAACAACAGAAACATGCCGGCATTATTTCCGTCTTCAAACCCAGCATAAAAACCACCCATTGGCTCTAGACATAATGAAACGAGATAGAAGTTATGTTCATATAGAAATTAGAGACCATCTTCACATATTGCCAAGAAATGAATTTTGGAACTCAGACATCGAATATCCTCCATGGCTGCTTACAGTTCCAAAAATCGAATTGTCAGTAGATGGGATATTCAGCAAAAGAGATATGTTCATTCGAGCTGCTCAACAACTAGCGCTGTACCAGATATATATGCGGTATTCAGGATACACACACGTCTATACAGATGGCTCCAGTACAGCAACCTCTTCAACTTCATCATTCATTATACCGCACCTCAACAAACAAGAATCATTTAAATTATCTCGTGCGACTTCGTCTACAACGGCTGAACTGTTCGCAATCTTATGTGCGATAAAATTTATATTGTCAGTAAGAGATGCGCAAAAATGGGTAATTTTCAGCGATTCACAGGCGGCTCTAACATCACTCTGCAACACAAAGGCGAAAACATTCAGTGACAGTATAATATATGAAACACTTAAAAACCTCACAAAGGCAAGCGAAGCGAAACATGCAATATCATTCCAGTGGATACCAGGGCATTGCGACATTCCTGGCAACACAGCAGCCGATGAAGCAGCACGACAAGCGCATCTAAAAGATGATACGGCTCCGCTCCCAATATCAAAGGATGAATTACGCTGCATTATAAGGACAACGTCTCTCAAATTATCTAGAAACACTTGGTTTGACCAGAATTCTAAGAGCTCGGACTTATACCATATTGATCCATTTATTGAATTCAAATTTTCATTGTCGTTGGATAGAACTATGGAAACCCTTATTCATCGATTAAGGCTAGGCATTGCTTACACAAAGCATTTCTTGCACAGAATTGGCCGTGCGGAAACCCCCGAATGTGATTGTGGATTTGTAGACGAAGATATATATCACCTCCTTCTAGATTGCCCACATCACGACACACCAAGAAGCCGACTTAAATCAGCGCTAATTAAATTAGACCGCAGACCTTTCAGTTTAAGGAAACTTTTGGGCCCTTGGCCAACAACGGCCTTGCAGAAGAGTGCTTTAAAAGCACTAAAGACTTTTCTTGAAGACAGCGGCATTGCTGGGCGTTATTAGCGCTTTCATTGTTCCCTTCATTTCATTGTCACTGTATATATCCATCTGTTTGTGAATTATGTTATGTTGACTGTTCTGTTGAGACTGTATGTGATAATGCATTTACACGATGTATCTACCACCCGCTGACTAGACAATGTGTTATTAGGCGACGATATCTTTTGTACTTTTGAGACTTTCATCTACATAAGTGTGGAGACATTTACATTATATATTGTATGTGCCATGTGTTCCTTACGTCATAGTCTTCCTGTGGAAACGTTGCGTGATAGGTCCTGGTGCTTGTGTGAACAGACTGTTTGATATGTAACCTTGAACCCTGTACGATGTATGACGGAACCACTCAAGAGATGAGGAGTAGCCGGCGCCTTAAATTGTGCGCCAACATCTCCTTATATCATATCAATAAAAAAAAAACTTCAGTGGTCGCAGATTCCCCCTGGGCGAGACAACGTCTAGCGCGCGGCTTATTTATAACAAAAGCATGCTGCCAGCAAAATGACGCCTTCTGTTATGTGACTCCATATTTCAACAGCGTTCCGTACACAGTAGACTGCGAAACTGAATGAATTCAAGCACACAAAACGCACGCTAATCACGCTCCGCATAGGCTCGGAATCATGGACTGGTGAACAAACCATATTAAGCGTCCTCTCGCCTGGCGTCTTATTGAACATACCATAGTTCTGGCAGCGTTTGCGATTTTCAAAGCTCTTACGGATAACGGCAAAGTGATAAACTCGCATGCAGTTATCGCTACGACTGGCTTTTTCGATTGACATCGAGAGACAGTACGCTTCCCTAGTCCGTTGTCAATCGCGTCGGCTAAGCGCCGCGACGACTTCCTGGCGACAGCATGTCATATACGCAGAATGTGCACCTAAGTCAGAATTCACTTTCCGTGGAGGATTTGTTGTTATATCCAAGGAATGACGAACGACTGTCGTGTTTTCGCGGCGACGCGAGATGGCTGACACACGATCTCCCTTGGATGGCCTTCGTTGTTGCTCGCTGGACGGATCACCTTTCTGCGGTGCTGTGCTCTTCCGTGAGGTTGAGCGCGCGCGCGCGTGTGGTGGAGCAACTCCGAGTGAAAAAGTAGAGCGCTCGCTACGCGTTCCTTTGAACTGCGGTGGCCTGTTAAAACGATGTGTTCTTTGCTCAGCGTGCATGAGTGATACATTGCCATATTCGGGGCCAGCCACCATCAGTTGAAGCAGAAGATTACGCTACGTTTTGTTCTCTATTGCCGCAAGAGTACAACGGGCATTCTACTCTCTCTCTGAAGGTAAGAGTGAAAAGCACATTTCACTCTCTCTTTGGTGACAGAGTGAACAATGCATTTCACTCCACTCGACAGCTTGCGAGAGTAAAACAACGCTTTGAAGAGTAAATCGGCCGCTTCATTGCTGCGATACCCTTCCTAGGTTTTAGAGTGACGGCGCTCGTTTATAATATATGGTGGTTGCATAGGTAGCCTTTCCGCATACCTTCTGCTTGCATCATTTGGTCTTTCAAGACGGCAGTATTGAGCGAGTGACCTTGTTGCTTACGCAGCTGAACGGTACGACACACGCCGGCCGCATCCGCACGAGTTGGGGCGGCGTGGGTCGCAACGTGGCCGACTGCCTCACCCGCCTTCTAGGATGCACGGTGCGCCTGGTGTCCGCCGTGGGCGTCGACCGGCACGGAGAGGCGCTCCTTCAGCACAACCGGCTACTGGTAAGAACGACCCGCTCTCTTCCCTTGTTGTCAATCAGTCAGTCATAGCTACCGGCATTGCCGACCGACTTACAAGGTAAGTAAACTGGTAGTGAAGCTTTCGTATGAGCCCACAAACTTAGAAAGTGTCGGCGTGTTGCACTTCATTTAAAACATTCTATTAAAAAAAGGTATGATGCGTGGACGCGTGAACGTGAACCTCCACAGTTCTTTTGTTAGCAAGACCGGATTAGTTGCACTCTGTCTCGAAGAACATCGGTGGGTGGTAAACTGTGTGATGAGAATCTGGCAAACGCTAACCTTTTTTACTTGAGAACGTGAACCACGTAATGGATTGTGCGATTAATAATATCGGCTTTTCGTGGAAGTGTGCCACGTTTGTTGTTGGCGAAATACAGCGACCATATGGGCTCATCTTCGTGTGAGAAAATTGACCATATCGCGTGCGTGCGTGTGTGTGTGTGTGTGTGTGTGTGTGTGTGTGTGTGTGTGTGTGTGTGTGTGTGTGTGTGTGTGTGTGTGTGTGTGCGTGTGTGTGTGTGTGTGTGTGTGTGTGTGTGTGTGTGTGTGTGTGTGTGTGTGTGTGCGCGCGCGTGTGTGTGTGTGTGTGTGTGTGTGTGTGTGTGTGTGTGTGTGTGTGTGTGTGTGTGTGTGTGTGTGTGTGTGTGTGTGTGTGAGTGTGTGTGTGTGTGTGTGTGTGTGTGTGTGTGTGTGTGTGTGTGTGTGTGTGTGTGTGTGTGTGTGTGTGCGCGCGGCGTGATTAGCAATACGTGCGTGCAATAAAGCCAGTCGTAGCGATCAGGCGCCCATAGAGCTTCTGGACCCGTAAGTTTGGACAGGCGAGAACGAATGAGACGCGATGATGAGTGAGCGCCATGTATATCGGTACCGTCTACACTGTGTGCGGAAAAAATATATCCTTCGTTTTAGCGTAATCTATTGACAGAAAGAGCCCCTAGCATGTTTTCACCACTGCCGAAGCTGCGGGTGTACATTTCACCACCGAGAATGCACAGAAGGCAAGCCACGGAAATTATCACCTTTTAACGCAGATATCATGGGTCTTAAGTAAAATTGAACTTCCCTTTTTGTTTATTGTTATACTTACCCTTAGGGTATGACCTTTATGCTGCGATGATGCACACAAACATGCAAAGGTTGGGTCTGATAAAGTTGAGAGCAGCAAAAGCAGGGCAGCGGACACCTTGGAGTAATCAGGAACGGGGAAGCTACCGCGCACCAGATTATGTACTTATGTACGCCTTTGCTTCGTACATTCACATTACCGTGACTAATAATTTAAATTATGGTGTTTAACATCCATAAGCTGCTCAGTAGCTTATGGGGTACAGTGTAAGGAAAGGCTCCAGATTAACTCTGACCAGCTGGAGTTTGTTACCATGCCATACCGCCCGGTAACAAGTTTTGCATTTCTTCCTTATCTGAATTTATACGCCGCGACTGGGTACGGCTCCATTGAGCTGCGGTAAAGGGTGTGGCTGATACTTGCAGAGGTAGTTAATCTCGCACGTCGTTTAGCAGTACAGTGTAGGCGAGGCGCAAATTACTAACTTCATAGCAATGCAACAGACATTTTTGTTGCAACAGCAGTCATTTAAGCGAAGTGTCATTTCGCCACTGTGAAAATTTGCATCTTCTGTAATAAAATGTTCCCATGAGAAGAGCAATTACATTTAGGTATTCACTAGGCGCTGACATCAGTGAACCACGCACTCGGCAACAACGCTACGCTGTTGTGCCGTTAAAACGGGGAGGATTATACTTTGCAAGCGCAGTTCGTAGATGCTGTCGCATCAAAAAATAACAAAATGCCGGAACGACGATCGCGGCAGTTGACATACACGCAACGCTGTTATGCAGAGAAAACAGTTCGCATGAACGTATTTTACCAACCAGCGCTCACTTGGAAGGCGTAGCAGATGGAAGACGCAGTCGCATTGAAGTCACGCTCTTTGAAAACAGGCAGAAGTCTATGGCTTGTGTACGTTCCATCAGAACGTGAGGGAAGTGGTTGCGATTGATCGAGATTGCCAGAGAGTTTTCCAAGGTAACTCCAGTTTTATTGGCCTAGAATTATGCATCGAATATACATGACGAAACTAAACGAATGATTCCATGGATTAAAAGTATTTGTAGTATAGAAAGCACACCGTCACAATATTGCAATATCTGCCTCCCTCCCCCGGACTCCACTCCCGTAGTTTTTGAAGCTTTGACAATTCCGCGCGACAATATGTATTTCAGTACCACTTTATGGAGGATTCTTTATTGGGTATTCACATTGCTACGGAACAGTATTTGCGATGACGAAGAGGCGAGCAGTGTGAAGACGACGACGATGATTAGAGGCCAGCGCGGGTTGTTACCTCTTCGCCAAAGCCGGCGTGTTTCCTTGTAAATATACTTGTATACAGCTTTTCGTCTGCATCTTCTTACGTAACATATCTGGTGGAGGTGGACGTTCCCTGTACCTCGACACGGAGCTTCGCAGTGGACGGTACGTCGAGCCTTCCTTCATGGCTCCCGGCGACGACAACTCGACTCAGCCGCCCCGACACCTGCTGCCACTTCGACAATCTACATCGCTCTCCCCGCTCCCCGTGATCCTGGCGCATTCTCGGGCAAAGATGGGGACGACGTTGATGACTGGTAGGAAATATTCGGATCAGCCTGTCCGAACACGTCAGCCGTTATAAGCGGTGGGACCCCACTATCCTGCTCGCCAACGTCGTCTTTTACCTCGGTGGCACACGTCGACTGGCACGTTGACTTAGCGTCCCCATCCCCACCACTACCCGATGGTCACTACATCGCGGCTCCTATGCAAGACGTCATCCTTACACACGGGATCACAGTACCTCATACAGTTTTATCTATTACGGCGAATTGCGTCTGCCTGCCAGTGTAAATTTTGGCGTGACGACACAAGTGCTGCCACGCGGGATGTATCTGGCAAAGCTTCGCTCATTCGAGGATCACTCAGTAGCATCTATTGCAGTAGACGACAATTCAGCCAATCCTCCTCTACCATGGCAGTCGGCAACTTGTACCATCGCCGACTTACAGAAAATGATTGCGCCCGACATGCCGTCCGCGCACGCTCGTGAGCTCTACCGCGTTCTGTTTTCCTACCACGATATTTTTTTACTTTAACGATCGTCCTTTGGCCCTAACTACAGCTGTTAAACATCGCATCAATACCGGTGATGCCCCTCCTATTCGTCGCCGCCCGTATCGAGTGTCACCGGCTGAGCGTCAAGTTATTCACGCCGAAGTTCACAAAATGCTTGCCAAGAACATTATTGAACCGTCATGTACCCCATGGGCGTCACCTGTTATACTGGTAAAAAAGAAGGGTGGCTCATGGCGCTTTTTCTTGGATTATCGGCACCTTGACAGGGTTACCAAAAAGGACGTGTATCCCCTACCTCGCATTGATGACGCCATTGACTGCTTCCGCGGTGCTCGCTATTTCTCCTCTATTGACCCTCGCTCCGGCTACTCGCAGGTTGCCGTGGACGATCTCGACCGCGAGAAAACTGCTCTTGTAACACCCGACAGTCTTTATCAATTCAAAGTGATGCCGTTCGGTCTATGTAACGCTCCTGCCTCTTTTGAATGCATGATGGACTCCCTTCTTCACCGTTTCGAATGGTCCACGTGCCTATAATACTTGGACGACGTTATAGTATTGTCCCCAACGTTCGCTACGCACTTCGAGTGCCTCTCAGCAGTCCTGGAGGTTTTTCGTCGAGCCGGTCTGCAACTCAACGCATCGAAGTGCCAATTCGGCCGTCGCCAGATTACCTTCCTTAGACATCTCGTTGACGCGAACAGAGTGCAACCGGACCCAGGCAGGATCCATGCTGTTACGCACTTCCCTGTTCCGATGTGTGTCAAGGATGTGCGCAGCTTGATCGGCATTTGTTCATACTTCCGGCCTTTCGTGAAAAATTTCGCGGCTATAGCACGACCACTAACCGAGCTTGTGAAAAAAGACGCCCCTTTCCAATGGGGCGATAACGAGGCCTCTGCATTCGCGCATCTAATCGACCTTCTCACTACGCCTCCCGTTCTAGCCCATTTCGATCCTTCTGCACCTACCGAAGTCCGTACTAGTGCCAGCGGTCTCGGAATTGACGAAATACTGGCACAACCCCAGCGTGGCAACGACCGTGTTATTGCTTACGCCGCACACAGCAGCGTCAGTACAACGCCCGCCACTGTTACGTACAGTTTTCGCCTGGTGCGCTCGTGCTCCTGTGGTCGCCCTCTCGTCACGTCGGACTTTCAGAGAAGCTCCTTTCGCGATAAACGGGGCCCTACCACGTGCTGCGCCAGGTGACGCCTGTGACGTACGAAATTGCTTCTTTGAGTTCAACCTGGTCCTCTACTCTGGCATCTATTGATATCGCGCACGTCAGTAGGCTCAAGACCTACTACACTGCTTCTGATTCCGGCCTTCAGTCGCTCCGGGACGGCGCTTTTGCCGCCGGGGGTAGTGTTACGGAACGGCATTTGCGATGACGTAGAGGCGAGCAGTGTGAAGACGACGACAACGATTAGAGGCTAGCGTGGGCTGTTGCCTCTTGGCCAAGTACGGCCTATTTCCTTGTAAATATACTTGTGTAAAGCTTTTCGTCTGCGTGTTCCTACGTAACATTATCGAGCAGTTATCACACAAGACAGCGTTGCATCATCTTATCTAGCAAGCATTTCGATATGCAAAATTACTAGCCTGTAAGGCGCTGAGAGCCTGCTTTACGGAGAGTGAACGACCATAGCGCGTCATTTCTTCACCACATACATTCTCAGATTGTAGTGACTGTCAAGAACACAGTAGCAAAACAGCGAATGACGAAATTAACTTCTATTGGGCAAACTTGTCCCCACACAAGTGGCACTCCAAGCAGAACAATAATGGAGAACACAGTCGGCGATCGTCGAATTCACACCACTCGTCGAAGGTTCCAGTGCAATCGCTGGTGCACGCGTGGTTTCCAGAAACTACACAATTCATGTCGCGCATGCGATATGATAATGCAGGGTTAGGCGAGGACATAGACACTAGATAGAATCAACGATAACATTCCCGTAAGTTCTAGTAAGTTCTCAATCGGGCCGGTGCATCTTGCACAGTCCATGTGAAGAGGATAAATAAGTACCCATGTCAGCACCCCTCTTAGAAGTGCGCTCCCGAAGCTACAAACGCGGGAGCAAAAAGAAAAGACACTAAAGTAGAGGCACTAAAGAAAAATGACCTTCAGACAAAGAAACAAGGAGCACGTCAGCGCAGGTAGAAGGGTTTAAGGCGCACAACATAGACTACTGCAGGTCGGGAGCGGCGCCGCTGTGATTGCGTAATGCCGTCTGGCGTGACCTCGTAGTCCAGTGCGCCAAGGCGTCGGATAATCTTGCAGGGTCCGAAATAGCGTCACAAAAGCTTCTCCCAAAGTCCTCGTCGGCGTATGGGAGTCCAAACCAAAACAGGGTCGGCGGGCTGGTACTCCACGTAGCGTCGTCCAAGATTGTAGTGTCGGCTGTCGGTCCACTGCTGGTTCTTGATGTCAAGGCGAGCAAGCTGTCGGGCTTGTTCGGCGTGCTGGAGATTGGCGGCGGTTTCGACACTCTCCTCTTCGGTGACATGCGGCAGCATGGCGTTCAGAGTTTTCGGCGGGTTCCTTCCGTAAACCAGCCTGAACGGCATGATCTGCGTTGTCTCTTGCTTGGCCGTGTTGCAAGCGAAGGTTACATACAGAAGGAGGACATCCCACGTCTCGTGTTCAAACCGGATGTGATGGCTTAGTGGCTATGGTGCTGGGCTGTTAAGCACGAGGTCGCGGGATCGAATCGCGGCCAGAGTCGCCGCATTTAGGTGGGGGTGAAATGAAAAAAACACGCGTGTACTTAGATTTAGGTGCACGTTAAAACACCTCAGGTGGTCCATATTTCCGGAGTCCCCCACTACGGCGTGCCTCATAATCAGGTCGGAGTTTTGGCTCGTAAAACCCAATAACTTAATTTTTCCTATGTTCGACGTCGATGTACATGTTGGCGAGCGTTAGGCCATTCATATGCGGATGGTAGGCCGTTGTCCTCCGGTAACTTCTCTGGCCATACTACAGAATGGCTTAAGTAGGCGCAGCTAAAAAAGCCCTTCCTCTGTCAAGACTTCGGGGGCACCATGTCGCAACAGGATGTTCTCGACGAAGTATTTGACTGCTTCCGCCCACTACCTTCGGGCAGAGCTTTCGCTTCGGCGTAGCGGCTAAGGTAGTCGGTGGCCACTACAGTCCACTTGTTTCCGGATGATGACGTCCAGAGAGTCCTAACAAATCCATCCCGATCTGCTGAAACGTTGGACAAGGAGGCTCGATTGGCAGTAGCAATACCCGCCGTGGTACGTAGCGGCTATCGTGTTGGGCTGCCAAGCAGGACGTCGCAAGATCAAATCGCGACTACGGCGGCCGCATTTCTATAAAGGATAAATACGAAAACACCCGTGTACTTTCACTTATGTGCACTTGAAAGAACTCCTGGTGCTACAAATTATTCCAGAGTCCCCCACTACGGCGTCCCGCATAATCAAATCGTGGATTTGGCACGCAAAACTCCATAATTTTCTCGGCTGTAGAAATTACGGTGGCCTTGTCAGTGGTGACTTGGATCACCGGTAGTCTCGGCATGGTTGGACGTAACGTGCGACGTCGGCCGTCAGGCGCGGCCATTAGTACTTCTCCTGTATTCTTGCGAGTGTACGGAAAAATTCAGGGTGCCTGGCTACCTTATCATCCTGCAGAGCATGCAGAATGTCTGGCCGGAGTGCTGCAGGCACAACGAGAATGCTGTTTGCGCGGGCTAGCGAAACGTTCTTCAGCAGGTGGTCGTTTCGCAAGAAAATCAAATAAAATTATTCCGCGCCTAAATACCCCCAGGACCAAGTCGGTCTTGTCTTCCAAGTACTCGGAAAGGCTTCTTAGTTTTGGTCCGCTCCTTGCTGCTCGGCAAAGTCGTCCGTGCTTATTAGCCCCGAGAACGAACTACAGGGGCACTGCGAGCGCCGCTCGCGTGACGTCGGGGCACGGACTCGTCCCTGTTGCATGTTGCAGTTCGGGCGATGTCCTGGCGCCTTCTGCAGCGTTTGTTCGCCCTCGATCCCTCTGCTTGTATACTTTTAGCGGTCGTCTCAAGTATATTTTTACGACGTCTTCGTTCGCGAACATTTATTCAAAGAGCTTATTTTTTAGACAATAATACAGTTGTCAAAGGCAAAGTGCCAGCCGAAGAAGCGCAGACCAGCCCATTGCGGGTTTTTCATGCGCGGATTGACAACCACAGGAAGATAGCATACAAGAATCCAGTTATGATACCATACCTTCCGCGGTGCAACAAGTATGTCCCAGACGCTGGTTATATTGTACTTCTACATCGGTTACCTTGATTTTATTCCGCTAAAACAGGTTTGCCCATGACAAGTAATTCATGGTATAATATGGAATTTTCGCATTTCTTCACAGAAATTCTCGGCAGCAACACGAGGACTTAACAAACATTGAAGTTTATGTTCTACCAGCACCACTTGCTTTTTTAACTGCTTCTCAAAATTAGGAGGTTCTTCACGTGTTTACTTTAAGTGGCGGTAACTTGAAGTTAAGCTAATTGAGGCTTACAGCTCTTTGCAGAGTACGAAAAGAAATGCAGCAATATATATTCCCTTTTCCATGCTACACGTTCAACTCACTTGAGCAATTTACTGGTGTTTGTTGTTTGAGAAATATACATGACATGAGAATATACATGTTTGGCTAGCTGGCACAAGCTGCTCGGCCCAAATGTTTTAGTGAAATATGCCCTTTGGACCGTATGGCTGCAGCCAGAAAAAAGCCAAAGTGTCATTCATCAGTAGTATGGGACATATTGAAGATATCATAATCCCCCTGTGGAGGCCCCAAAATTAAGCGAAATGTGTAAGGTCTGTGATGTCTTCCTTGTGAACGTTTGAGAGGGTCTCTTTTATCTACTGACAAAGCGAATATTTCTCCGTTTGTATAATTAAAGAACGCTGGATGGAGACAACATGAACAGAATATGCTTGAATTTTTCTTTTCTAGGCACCCCAAGCTTCGCTGCAGTACCTCGAGTATACTTTAGACATTGCGATTGGCACCGTAAGAAACTGCACACAGTTTCTGTTCGCAGTTCTAGTGAACTGATGGGTTTCGCGAACAATGCGTGCCTCGCCATAACGACAGTCGGTTGCTGCCGTTCCGTGAGGGGTGTACCATATTGTCGATTAAGGCTAATGAGGGCTACAATGAAACATTTCATCGCTTGCAATTGATTGGCTCTCGATCTTAACCACGAGACTTTTCTTTCAGTTGATTGCTACTATGGTATTTGTGAATTAACTATGTAAATACTCCATATGACACGCCATCGTGTTAGCAGCCATGAGCAATTCGTTTTATGTGGGCCTGTCTCAGAGAGCGGTGAATGTAGCACGAAACATTTTAATACGAAATGCGCGCCTAACTCTTTATTTTACGCATCAGTATAGTAGCCCTATTTGACTAGAACAAATGGCGAGAGTAATAAGAATCATGATGACATCTTGGCTGGGCAGTGTCTTTCTAACACGGATAACATGTTCACACCAAATACCAAGATGTTACTTCCATGTAATGTGCAATGTCTCTCATAGCTAAGTACTAAGGGAAAGTTAAGTATTTAGCGAAGCGTGATGCACAAGTTCGCGTGTTGAGTTTGCAGACATGGTTTTTGCGCAAAACTGGTAGACAGACACGGCGCATATACGCATTGCGAAACCAGTAGCCCCTCCAACGCTACATGGCTTGCGATATCGAAGCCCCAAATTATCTCGACTCACGCGTCTTTGAAGAAGGAACTGGGGTTCAAGCATGGCTGCAGAAAGAAGCCGACATATCCTTGAATAAGTACGGCTCGAACCACCCATATCCCAAGCATACACGAAGGGAACGAGTGCGCGCGGCAGCCGAGTGGGCCGGAGTGAGTGACGTCCGGGACGTCACTGGCGAGACGACGCCACTCCAAGTTCTCGCCGCTAATTGTTCCTAAAAAGGCGTCCTCGTCTTGGCCATCGTGAGGCCGCGCGTCCAACGGAGCACGAGACGGGCAGTGGGCAACAGAGTGTTTTCGTTGGAAATTGTAAATTACGGTGATGCCATATTCTTGGAGTCCAAGGCTCTACTGCGCCCGGCGTCCTGAATAGCCCTTCAAGTTCGCTAGCCAACATAACGCGTGATGGCCGCTTTCGACTTTGAATGGTTTACCATATACGCAACTGAGGAATTTTACTGTAGCCCAAATGATGGCAAGGCATTCCTTTACGGTGGTAGAATATTTGCCTTCCGCTTTTGACAGAGACCTGCTAGCGTAAGCTGTCACCCGTTCAAGTCCTAGTCCTCTGGACTAGGACGGCGCCGAGGCCTAGGCTACTGGAGGCAGTGTGGATTTCCGTATTGGCATCTTCGTCGAAGTGCGCAAGTACCGGTGACGACTGCATGCGTGGTTTGAGTTCTTGAAGTCCCGTGGCCTGCGGCGCTTCCCACTCGGATTGGACGTAGAATTTAGTTACATGTGTGAGCGGCTCAGCGATGCGTGAAAATTCCTGGACAAAGCGCGTGTAGTAGGTGCACATGCCAATGGATTTACGCACTGCCTTGTTGTCGATGTGCTGCTGCAACATTGCGATGGAAGCTGTCTTCTGCGGACCGGGTGTACTCCAGACTTGCTGATTACGTGGCCCAGAAACAGCAGCTCCTCGTGCGTAACGTTTTCCGGTTTCAAAGTGAGTCCGGAAAACTTGGTTGTCTCTAGTAGTGTTTCAAGGCGTCTCAAGTGCTAATCGAAACTTGTAGAAAAAAGGACGACGTCATCCAAGTAGACTAGGCAGGTCTGCCACTTCAAGCCACCCAACACAGTGACAACACACGCCGAGCACAGTCCGAGTGGCATGACCTTGAACTCATAGAGGATGTCCGCCGTGATGCAGGCCGCCGTCTCGCGATACCTCGTCTCAACTTCTACTTGCCAGTAGCCACTCTTGAGATCCATCGATGAGAAGTACTTAGCGTTACACAGCCCATCCAATGTGCATGAATGCAGGGTAGGTTCGTCCTCTATACGCCGGAGGAGGTATACGTCCTTCTTCGTGACTTTCTTCAGGCGACGTTAATCGAGGCAAAAACGCAGAGTTCCAAGTTTTTGGGTTTTTTTTCACCAATATAACAGGAAATAGCCGCTGTTCGTTGGCTGGATGACTTCGTCGCGCAGTACTGCGCTGACTTGTTGCTTTATGGCATATCGCTCCCTTGTCGAAACTCGGTACTGGCTTTGACGGAGCGGTCGGATGGATTTCTCGGTTGTCATGTCATACTTAGCAACGGGTATTTGTCGTATCCTTGATGACGACGAAAAACAGTCCTAGTATTCCTGGAGGAGACCTTCGAGCTGTTCCTGCTTACTCTTAGACCTCGATTTATATCGAAGGCTACTTCGCAAAATATGACCCCCGAGGCAGATCCCGCAGAATCCGAAAGGGGAAAAGTATTGCTGGTTTCCACAATTTCCTCGATGTACGCATTCGTCGTGCTCTTGTTAATGTGTTCGAACTCGTCGCTGAAGTTTGTCAGCATAAGTTGATCTCTCATGCGACGCACATCTGACGTTAGAGAAGACGTTGAGCACTACCGATGTTTACTCCTACGTCTGCGGATGCTTCAGTGCCGACGCAAATGACGATGCTGGAACGAGGCGGGATGCTGATTTCATGTTCGAGCTCACTCGAAGCGTGGTGACTCGGCGAGGTCTCCTGTGGTATCGCTCGATCTTCGGATAGCTTTATCGACTTGGACTTGAGGTCTATGACTGCGCCGTGTTGGCTCAAGAAATCCATGCCAAGAATTATGTTTCGTGAGCACTGTTGTAGGATAACGAAGGTGGCAGGTTAGGTTCGGTCATGAGCGTTAATTCTGGCCGTGCATATTTCAGTCGATATTAACAGGTGACCTCCAGCTGTCTGGAGCTGAGGACCTTCCCATACAGTCTTAACGTTCTTTAACTGGGCGGCGAAGGGTCCACTCATGACGGGGTAGTCGGCTCCTGTGTTCACTAAAACGGTTATGCATGGTCGTCGAGAAGCTCGTCAAGTTCGGTGGTCCTTTGTTCCAGCGCTGTTAGTTGGCGACCAATCACGGCTGCGTCACGTTCATCTGTGGCTGCTACTTCGCGTCGTCAGGTATTCTTTTGTCGGCGTATGCTTGGTTTCCAGAGTTCGTTGCGATAGCGGTGTCTCGTTGAATAACAGTGAATATAACTGAAGAACAGTGCATATAGTTAAGGTATAGCTTGTTTTCTATGTATATAACTAGTTCTGGGAGTTTTTTGTTTGTGTATAGGACTTACGGTGTGTGCGATTAATTTGTTGTTTGGTTTTCTTAGAACACTTTTTTGAGTTAGATGTTTTTAATGTGCTTTCACCGCATCTCTCGTGTTTCTGGAATGCCGCAATTCGTGACACTACCGTGCGCCCGCAGCATCCCCTTCTGCCGCAGCGCTTACCTTTGTGTGCGCGCGTGTGCGTGCGGGCGCGTGTGTGTCGCGATTGGACTTCCCATCTTCGCCTTGGTAGACATCGTTTCGTATTTTTGTGAATTAGCCAGAGCACAGATATTTTTCTGGAGAAGATATCTGTGCTCGCGCCACGCTTCTCCGGGTACGACCTGTCCCGTACCATCCGCGCAGGCGTAGGTGCGCGAGCTTCGCCGTCAAGCGTACGTGTAGTTTGACCTTTTTTGCGCTACAGAACGTGTACATTGGTGTAACACTCGAAAAATAACTTCCAAATTAAGTATTCCAACAGCCAACTATATTATAAATATATGTGTCACGTGCGGCAGAATGAATTCTAGTTACATTTGTGTTATTTTTTTAGACTATCGAAATCTTTAGGTAACCACATTTTGCTTCTAAAGTCGCCGGTCGAAGCTCACGTTGTGCAGCCGAATAAGCTCACTGTCTTTGTTACGGTACAGTAAATCTTATAAAACGCATTCATGTTGTTCATATTCTACTAGATTAACGTAATATAGGTTAAAGGGACACGAAAGAAGAAATAATGTTGATCCGAGCTTGAGCCGACCAAAGCCATTCCTGCCGTGAGAGGAGACTAGGCAAGACTCCTTGAAGTTCCAGCACCCGGTTGCCGTCACATCGCGAAATTTTCAGGGTGCCCGCCACCGACTGAAGTGAGCAAGTTTCGACAACTTTTACTTCATCAGAACGGCCTAGGTACGAAAAAAATAGATTAAAATCAGTGTCGTCACACTGACATGCCAGCGCTGAGGTTCCCGCGCGAAATTGAAAAAAGAAAAGTGATATTCATTGGATCTTCTAATAAATAACCTATAACTGCGAAATTAACAAATATAGCCTCTAATAATATTTTAACACTCTAATCTGACTCAGTGTGTGTCTTTAGTTGACCTTTAAAGGCATCCTCTGGCGACGTACATACCTGTAATGACAGTGCCGTCAGAGCGGATCTTTAAATTATGAGGGATTTGCCAGTATATTAATACGAATAGCATTCTTTGCCTGCTTCATTCCTTTTGGGCCTATCTATTGTCCATTCTCGTAGGCCCCCCGATGGCCCAATTTGTCTACCTGCTAGGGGGCGTGTGCTCCTGGGCGTGATGCGTCGTGGTCGTTCCGTTGCCGTCACGCCCGCTTCCAGATATGTTGCTCTCATCATGCTCGTTGTCAGGTCATCAAGTGGCCCAGGTTTTCTAATAGCATGGACCACTAGGTATGGATTCGCGGCCGAGATGCCTTCGTAGTCGCTTCATCGCAGTCGCTCCAGGTTTGTCATCCCACACTCCTCATGCCATCCTCGTCACACTATCGCCGTCATACAGACTTCATGCATTTGTTGTTGCACACGCATAGTTTAGCCGTCCTAGTCCTTGAATCGTCGTAATTGCAGCTCCATGATCTAACTCGTGTGATGCTGCCGTCATCACTCCTTCTACTGTGACCCAGTTGTTCAAGTTGTGCAATAGCTCGGGCCACTAGGTATTTGTTCGGGGTCATGATGCTGTCGTGGTCGTTGAGTCATCGTCATTAAAGCTTTGTCATTCGACCCTCATAATGCCGTCGTCAGCACATCATCGCCGTCACATCGCTGTGCTGCCTTCATCATTCCATCGACCTCAATCATTCTTCGTCATTTAATTGTAATAATGCAGTCATCATTACAACATGATACAACATGATTACGATGCCCTTGTGATGCCTTCCTCGTCAGGCAGCCGCTATCCTGCATCTATTGTCGCACTGTCGTCGTATTTCCACCGTGACCGTGTCATCATTGGCATTGCAAGTTCTTCATCCGGCCCTCGTCATGCCGTCGCCGTCACAACATTGCCATCATACACTCGTCGTCATTCCATTGCCTTCGTGCCTTTGTCATGTCATCGTCATCACTGTGTCGTCATCGTACATTCGTTGTCGTGCATTCGTTGCCATACTGTCGTCGGCATGCCGTCGCCATCGTTTCATCGTCATCATTGTAACTTCGACATCCGACTCTCGTCATGCCATCGTCATCACGTTGTCTTTTTACCATTGTAGTCACTTCGGTATCGTCATTCCATAGTCGACATGTGGTCATCGTCCATCGTCATATCTCTTAAAATGGTATGGATGCAAGTTTGTTGGTACAAATTCATCGGTGAAAAAACAGCGCGAAATTAACACGGAGAAGGGAAAACAAGGCGGCTCTTATCATGTGTTCCTCCCCTGTCCTTATTTATTCCGCGCTGTTTTTGACGGATGGATGCCATACCACTTTCGTCGGTCATCGACGTCATTCCTTGTTTGTCATCCTGTCGTAATGATACTGTCATCCAATCGTGATTATTCCGCCGTTGTTACGTCATCATACTCATTGCCTCTTCATCACACAGACGCTATAATCTATTCGCTGACATACCGTTGGCATGCCGTATTGGTCATGTCATTTTTGTCGTTCATTCTTCATCCGGTTGTCGTCATACAGCCCTCGGAACGTCATCGACGGCACAGTCGTCGTCATCTCAATGTACCTATGTTCTAGCTCGCCACGTTGTCGTCGTTATGCCATCGTCATACTTTAAATAGTGACATCTCATTGTCGTCATGCCATCGTAGTTATGCGCATTTGTCGTTCGATCAAAACATCATTTCTTCTTCACGATTCCATCGTCACTGCATTGGCGTCATACATTCGTCGTCATGGTTCCATGCTCATGATCCAACTTGGAAATTCAGCGCCATAGCAAAGTGTAACGACATCGGATCATGTGGCAATTAGCCGAAGCAAAGGACTCGTAATTACCGCTGCACGTTTTAAAGAAACATTCCTTCATGAATATGATCTGCAGCTACATTGCTCAATTGCTATTCGCATTACCATCTACAGTAGTCGTAAGATTAGTTCTGCCGTTGTTTCGTGCTCTTTTTTTTATTTTCGCAGCAATGTGTGTGTACTCATGTATTCTATGCACAAGCAAACATGCAATTAAAATATTCTCGTTTTGCATTATGGAGGAAGCCTGCAAGAACGCTTCTTAACTTCTTTTACTTGGCTAAATTATCCGCTTTTGTGCTTCCAAAAAGCTTGGCAGTTGTTTTTGCTTGGTTTCTGTGTCACTCCAACACATTCGTTCGCTATCCAAGGCCTCAGATCCTCCTGTTTCCTATATTCTTTAATTTGGCGCAAGCTTGACATACACTCACAAAAAGGCATATGATTTTTTATACGCGTCACTCACAAACTTGCAACCAAGCTTCGATTTCCAATCTATGAAGTAATGTTGATGCTTCAAATTTTGGAGCATTTTTTATGTTAATATCTACCAAAAATGAAGTTCGTCAGAGAAGGAGGTCTCTCCTGTTGCAAGAAGTTTTCCAAAACTTAGAAACTGAAATTTACACCGAAAGGTTAAAACAAATTCTGTTATCTCTCAATGTCCATTTTTAGCTGATTGTACAATCCACTGAAACAAACTAACGTTGCACCCAAGCGTCAGGGAAGCAATCTTTTCGCTTGATCACAAAGACCTTGAAAAGAACCTGCTAAAACCAAGGGTATCAATGTGATCACCAAAGATAGGCGCACTTCACAAAAAGTAAAGCCAGTTCCACGCAATGAAAGCTGCCAAAACAGCGAAGCTGATGGTCGGCCTCTCAAGTTTGAACTCGTGTTTAACGCCATTTTCATGAAAGCCCTTTTTTCTCTTTATCGTCATTTTGCTAGATTCCAGCTTGGATATCGGTGGGTTTTGGGCTATCGTCTTACTAGAACCGAAGGAATGACCGAAGGTGCGGTACCCACGATGCCATATTTAGGTCAGCCAAATATGCAACTATTTCCGTCAATATATCGTGCCATTTCTAGAAGGTCAGAGGGAGAAAAAGCCAGCACATGACGGCGTACAAGAACTACAGCCACTAATACATAACGTGAACTCAGGGTATGATGGTGCCTACACTGCACCTGCTCTACGCCACCGCTGCACCGCTGCACCTGCTGGCACAGCAGGTGCAGCGGTGGCGTAGAGGTAGAACACCCGCCTCGCGTGCAAGAGGTCCGTGGTTCGAATCCCGGTGCCGGCAATTTTCCACCGGATTTAAAAAAAAAACCGCGTGTTGATAAAATTGCACAAACAGGCCGGGAGTGTGGCCTGATCCCGGTGACCAGAACCGGTAACGCACTCCCTCACCAGAGCAGGATTGGCCACCCTGGTGCAGTACTTGGCCACAACCTCCTATGAACACAACAATCAAACCCCGGCCCTCAGTCCCCAGCAGCTGCGAAGCAACTGACCACGGCGGCGGCCAGACCTGCGACGCAGCAGAGGGTGCTAAGAATCACTGGCTCCGGACAGGCGGCCATTGGAATATGAACCTGGCAACGTTTAACGCTAGAACGTTATCTAGTGAGGCGAGTCTAGCACTGCTATTGGAGGAATTAGAGGGCAGTAAATGGGATATAATAGGGCTCAGTGAGGTTAGGAGGCCAAAAGAAGCATATACAGTGCTAAATAGCGGGCACGTCCTGTGCTACCGGGGCTTAGCGGAGAGAAGAGAACTAGGAGTCGGATTCCTGGTTAATAAGAATATAGCTGGTAACATACAGGAATTCTATAGCATTAACGAGAGGGTGGCAGGTCTTGTTGTGAAACTTAATAAGAGGTACAAAATGAAGATTGTACAGGTCTACGCCCCTACATCCAGTCATGATGACCAGGAAGTCGAAAGCTTCTATGAAGACGTGGAATCGGCGATGGGCAGAGTGAAAACTAAATACACTGTACTAATGGGCGACTTTAATGCCAAGGTAGGCAACAAGCAGGCTGGAGACAAGGCAATGGGTGAATATGGCATAGGCACTAGGAATAGCAGGGGACAATTATTAGTAGAGTTTGCGGAACAGAAAAATATGAGGATAATGAATACCTTCTTCCGCAAGCGGGATAGCCGAAAGTGGACGTGGAGGAGCCCGAACGGTGAGACTAGAAATGAAATAGACTTCATACTCTGCGCTAACCATTGCATCATACAAGATGTGGACGTGCTCGGCAAGGTGCGCTGCAGTGACCACAGGATGGTAAGAACTCGAATTAGCCTAGACCTGAGGAGGGAACGGAAGAAACTGGCACATAAGAAGCCGATCAATGAGTTAGCGCTAAGAGGGAAAATAGAGGAATTCCAGATCAAGCTACAGAACAGGTATTCAGCTTTAACTCAGGAAGAGGACCTTAGTGTTGAAGCAATAAACGACAATCTTGTGGGCATCATTAAGGAGTGTGCAATGGAAGTCGGTGGTAACTCCGTTAGGCAGGATACCAGCAAACTATCGCAGGAGACGAAAGATCTGATCAAGAAACGCCAATGTATGAAAGCATCTAACCCTACAGCTAGAATAGAACTTGCAGAACTTTCGAAGTTAATCAACAAGCGTAAGACAGCTGACATAAGGAAGTATAATATGGATAGAATTGAACAAGCTCTCAGGAACGGAGGAAGCCTAAAAACAGTGAAGAAGAAACTAGGAATTGGCAAGAATCAGATGTATGCGTTAAGAGACAAAGCCGGCAATATCATTACTAATATGGATGAGATAGTTCAAGTGGCTGAGGAGTTCTATAGAGATTTATACAGTACCAGTGGCATCCACGACGATAATGGAAGAGAAAATAGTCTAGAGGAATTCGAAATCCCGAAGGTAACGCACGAAGAAGTAAAGAAAGCCTTAGGAGATATGCAAAGGGGGAAGGCAGCTGGGGAGGATCAGGTAACAGCAGATTTGTTGAAGGATGGTGGACAGATTGTTCTAGAGAAACTGGCCACCCTGTATACGCAATGCCTCATGACCTCGAGCGTACCGGAATCTTGGAAGAACGCTAACATAATCCTAATCCATAAGAAAGGGGACGCCAAAGACTTGAAAAATTATAGACCGATCAGCTTACTGTCCGTTGCTACAAACTATTTACTAAGGTAATTGCAAATAGAATCAGGAACACCTTAGACTTGTGTCAAGCAAAGGACCAAGCAGGATTCCGTAAAGGCTACTCAACAATAGACCATATTCACACTATCAATCAAGTGATACAGAAATGTGCAGAATATAACCAACCCTTATATATAGCTTTCATTGATTACGAGAAAGCGTTTGATTCAGTCGAAACCTCAGCAGTCATGGAGGCATTACGCAATCAGGGTGTAGATGAGCCATATGTAAAAATACTGGAAGATATCTATAGCGGCTCCACAGCCACCGTAGTCCTCCATAAAGCAAGCAACAAAATCCCAATAAAGAAAGGCGTCAGGCAGGGATATACGATATCTCCAATGCTATTCACAGCGTGTTTACAGGAGGTATTCAGAGACCTGGATTGGGAAGAATTGGGGATAAAAGTTAATGGAGAATACCTTAGTAACTTGCGATTCGCTGATGATATTGCCTTGCTTAGTAACTTAGGGGACCAATTGCAATGCATGCTCACTGACCTGGAGAGGCAAAGCAGAAGAGTGGGTCTAAAAATTAATCTGCAGAAAACTAAAGTAATGCTTAACAGTCTCGGGAGAGAACAGCAATTTACAATAGGCAGCGAGGCACTGCAAGTCGTAAGGGAATACATCTACTTAGGGCAGGTAGTGACGGCGGATCCGGATCATGAGACGGAAATAATCAGAAGAATAAGAATGGGCTGGGGTGCGTTTGGCAGGCATTCCCAAATCATGAACAGCAGGTTGCCGTTATCCCTCAAGAGAAAAATATATAATAACTGTGTCTTATCAGTACTCACCTACGGGGCAGAAACCTGGAGGCTTACTGAAAGGGTTCTACTCAAATTGAGGACGACACAACGAGCTATGGAAAGAAGAATGATAGGTGTAACGTTAAGGGATAAGAAAAGAGCAGATTGGGTGAGGGAACAAACGCGAGTTAATGACATCTTAGTTGAAATCAAGAAAAAGAAATGGGCATGGGCAGGACATGTAATGAGGAGAGAAGATAACCGATGGTCATTAGGGGTTACGGACTGGATCCCAAGGGAAGGGAAGCGTAGCAGGGGGCGGCAGAAAGTTAGGTGGGCGGATGAGATTAAGAAGTTTGCAGGGACGGCATGGCCACAATTAGTACACGACCGGGGTTGTTGGAGAAGTATGGGAGAGGCCTTTGCCCTGCAGTGGGCGTAACCAGGCTGATGATGATGATGATGATGAAGCCGTAACCTCAGGGACGCGTGTGTCCCTGAAACTGGCAGCGCGTCTCTGTAAGCGATAGCTTGTGCATTACGAAAGACATCAAACCAAGGTTGGTTCTTCCGGGCGTTTTTCATCTAAGGATCATTTCGGTATGGCGTGCCTTAGGAACTAAATGTTAACTGTAGGACGACAATGCACCTTTCGCGAATACCGGACATAATACTTCCAGGAATCTGTTTCGAACTCCAGTTTTCCAGTATATACAGAAATGGGTTTGAGCCCGCATTTGTTTCTTAAATGTCTTTGCACATAAAAATAGGAACAAGAGAAATTAGCAGCAAATTCACGTCACACGTGGTAGCAGCTTTGAGAGCGGCACCCGAACCACCATTATCACCTAGATAAGAAGTGCATACGTCAAACGCCGGAGGATGCGGCCAGTCCCGCGGCTGCGTCGTTTCTTCGCTCTGTCTTTAACGCAAAGCCCTTTTTGCCACATTCCCGACACTTTGCGGCAGGTAGGTATATTCTTGCCTCACCACATTTTGGAACTTTCTAATTAGAGTTGCCAATCACTTTAGCGTACGGTGAAAAGGATTAATACGAAAGCCTGCGCGCTCACGAGACGTTCATCAAATTACTTGACATTCTCATTAATAAACGAGAAGAAAGGGGGTTAACCGAGGGGCCCGATTATTATTAGTCATATCATGAGGAGCCAACAAACACTGACACCAAGGACAACATTGGGGAAATTACTTGTGCTTAATAAATTTAATGATGAAACGATAAATTAATGGAAATTAAAGTGGATGAAAAAACAACTTGCCGCAGGTGGGAACCGAACCCACAACCTTCGCATTCTCATTGGAATGCGTTGTTACTTCCTATTGTTTTGTTCCACCAAAGGAAGTGGTTTCGAGTGTCTTAATTAGTTCTACCTTAATTAACCGTGCATTAATTATCCTCATATTAATGAGCACCAAACCTCGTCACTTTGGCCTCCACCAGTAGTCGTGGGTTCGACCATCAATGGATCAATGGTGGCACCATCCATTTATGGTGCCATTGAATTTGGTCCCACCAAAGGTCGTGGCTTTGACTCGCAGCAAAAGCTGTTCGTATGAGTGCCCTAATTAGGCTTTCCTTTATTAACATTGCCTTAATTAACACCAGAAGTCGTCGATTCGACTCCCACCAATAGTGGTACCGTCCATTTTGGTGTCATGGAATTTTGCTCCCGCTAAACGTCGTCGGTTCGCGTGTCTTAATTAACGTCACTTTAATACCAAAGGCGGTGGGTTCGACTCGGACCAAAGATGGTGGGTATGAGTGTACTAATTAAGTCTATATAAGTGAACTTCGCTTTAATTAATGCCAGAGGTCGTGGGTTCAACCATAAACGGTGGCACCATCAATTTGGTACCATTGAATTTTAGCCCCACCACAGGTCTAGGGATCGACTCCAACCAAACGTTGCGATTTCGAGTGCCCAAGGTAACGTCACGTTAATTAACACCATATGTTGTCGGTTCGACTCCCATCAAAGGTCGTGGGTTCGAGCCCCACTTACGGTCGTGCGTGGCGCCATCCATTTTGGCGCCATTGAATTTTGGTGCAATAACGTCGGACGGTCAATTTTGCAATAATGCCGGACAGCGGTTTTTTAAACCCATGAGGCACTTAAGGCTTTCGCCTTTAATGTACCCGGAAGGGGCGTGTGCGACAGCAAGCCTTTGGTGCGTTGCGACACCACGGACCCGAGCACAGACTCGCATGTAGCGGTTGCGCGGCTTAGTTGTGCCTGGGCAAAAGAGGATTATGAGGGTTAAGCCGATGCGTGCTGTTTGGACCTTTAAGGCATCTCGGCGAACGCAACACATGTCTTTGGTCTCTGCTTCATGTAGACGGCACCCTCTTACTGACCCAACCGGGGAAAATTGGCAGTCATCTTTTCTTACCCTCATCTCCGCGCTGTTTTTCTTACACTTTTGTTTCATAACTGTCCTGTCTTCTTTTATCTTCCATTTGCTTCCTATTTTTTTCTTAGTGACAAGAGTTGACGTTCTGTGGCTAACCTGTTTTAGTTATATCGTATTTGGATCCACGATGGCTCGGTTCTATGTAGCATATGCTTAAAAGGGAGAGGTCCAGACACTCAGCCAGAGCGTTTAAAAAATATATTTACGTTTCGGCTCCCCTACTGGAGCCTTGTTCACAATGAAACAAGCGGCAGAGCTGGCGCCCTTTCCAAGCGAAGCTTGTTTTGCTTTACTCGTGTCGGTGCCGGTGTTGTTGTTGCCGTACGAAAAAAGCCAAGCGGTGCGAAAATAAAAATTTCTTGTCGGGCGGCATATTCGAAACACCACGCTAACCATTTCAGCTATAGTCGGTTCATTATACGCGACATATATAGCGGGGTTACATATGCATGCAGAAATAGACGCAGCGCAAGGCGCGAGCCAATCACAGGCGTCCCCACCCTCTGTAGGATTTAAAGGGGATGATGGCGTGTTTGGTCGCCTCGCGCCCGCCGTTTCTCACCAGTTCAGGCCCAGCAGTGAGATTGGGAGGCAGCGTTTGGTTCGTTCTGCCGAAAAGCACGCATCGTTGAAGGAACGGCAGCCGGAGTGGGCCGCACGTCGTGCGTTCGGCCGAAGATCAGGCTTCGTTTAATGAACGCCGCCGGGAACACACTGAGAAAGGGCTTGGCAAAAATGCATGGCAGATTGCCTTCCTTGCGATTAAGAGTGTGCGCCGTGGTTTGGATGATTAGTGACTCAAGATAAAGACGCCTAGAATGATTTAGTTACATGAGAGTTACGCGAGATTTCTCCCAGTTAATCGCATGTTACGTCGTTGCGCAGTGTTCAGCTAGGGCATTCAACGAAACATGTCGTTTCTGGACGTCACTTCTCTGCTGTTTAGGTTTTGTTTTGAAGTTGCCGGTTTCTCCGATACAGACATACCGACAGACCGCACACGGAATGATGTATATCGCGCCTTGGAATTTGTCTCTTTCCAAAGGGTCTTTCACATGCACGAGCTCGTGTCTAATGGCGTTTTTCACTGGTCGATCTGGAGCGGCCGCCGAAATGCTCGAGCGAGCGCTTGGGTTTCACAAATCCGAATCGGCCAGCGGAGCGCAAACACGCTCCGCGGAGGATCGCACACGAAATTCTGGGTACACTTCGCACAAACTGGTTCCGGAAACCATGCCCCACTTCCGCTCTGTACGTTTCCACGGTAACCAAACTCGCCGACCCCCGTGCGTAGTTTGATCGCGGCAGTCGCAGAGTCCGTCATTTCCATGTCGCGCCCGCAAGGATTCTGCATGGACAACGTGCATAGAAGGCTTCGTACAGCACCTGCGTCACCTCATAATCACGGTCGTCCGAGCAGCTCTCATCGCTAAACGCGAGCTCTGCAGCAGTACCGAACGCAGCCATATTTCGAAGCAACACAATTTTGTGCGTACCAAACGGGTACCGATTTCGCTTGAAGACAGAAATGACGCGGGCTATTTGCGCGCCTCGGCAATGGAGCAAGTGAGAGCGGTCCGGCGCGGAGCGAGTTGATCCGAAACGACCAGTGGAACGTGCGAACCCGCTTCAGATCGACCAGTGAAATTCGGATTCGTTGCCGCGGAGCAAGAAATCCTGCTCCGAATCAACCAGTGAAAAATGCCATAAGTTTCCGGCCGGGGACATGGCCTGCCTGCACGTCATATGACCGCAGAAGGCGTACAAGGGTCTCGCTTATGCCGGGGACGTACGGTATCGAAGCCCCTTCTTTGTCGGGTCCTTGTTGTGTGGGTACTGCGCGAGCCAACTGGCCCCCTATTGAGACAATGAAGTACTCAGGGTATCGGCAACCCGTCAAATCCCCTCTACAGCCACGTTACATCCTTTGTTACCAATGTTAATTCATTACACCATTCGTTTGGCGCTGTTTCGCAAGAACTGTTCCTTCCGCAATTAAAACCCATCAATCAGTATAATAAAAAGAAATGCATAACCGACAACGCAATCGAACCTTGCCTTCGAACCCAGCAGCGCAATGATCTAACCACTAGGCCAAGATTACATTTCCAACTTCATTGCCGCTTTTGTCAAAACAAAATCAAACATAACACTTAGAGGGAGTCAGCCTGTAGTTGGCTGACACAACATCATTATTGTTTCTTCAGTACAAACAAGTCTTCAAGCACTGTAATCAAAGCAGGTGCTTTAGGAGGCGCCCAGTACACCCGGCTTTACTGCGCAACACTTTCTATAAAAAATTCACGTACTGAGTGCATAAACAAATATTTATTTATTTATTTATTTATTTATTTATTTATTCATTCATTTATTTATTTATACTTTTAACGCAAAGGCCGATACAGGGTGGTACATTTGTAGGAATGATCTAAAATATGTTTCTAGATACCCGAGCGCGACAAAAATAAAAAATCATAAGGCACACACCTGTTTACACAGTCGAAGAAAATTACAACAAAGTGCTTGGCGCCTACGAAATCATCAACTACACGGGTCGCTTGGTTGTAAAGGCAACCCATCGCACCACTCACGATAGAACCGGGATATGATTATTCCTTCATTATACAGGTAATTTCATGGTAGAGGCGTTTGACTTTACAAAGCAACCTTGGCACATGAACATCTACGAAGGCAAGACGATCTAAAAACGTGATAACCAAACGACCGACTCCAAACGACATTCTTGACTGTTATGCATGCTCACACATAATATTACAGTACATTTCCGATCACATTTCGCCATCGCACGTTTCTACTCCGACATAGCACCAGGCAGAAGTATGTTGAAACATTGTGTGAATGCTCATGGCGCCTGCACACAATGGAACTTCTCATATTAGGCATTACTTAAGGTGTAACACACAACGTTATAGAAAGCTACGCTTATTCACAGATACGTGTGCAGCACATTCCGATTCACATTTCTATATCGCACACGTCTAGTCCAACATAGCACCAGGCCGAAGTACGAGGGTTATTTAAAAAGTAAGAGCCGCCTGCTTATATTTAAATATTTCCAAGTCAGGATAAACTTTTATATGGGCAGCGCCATCTGTTAACTGTTGGAGAAGGTAAGGAAGTTATTGCCTTGGCCCTGCAGCGTTTGCTTGCCGGGGAATACAGATGAAAATGTCCGCGAATATCATTGCTCTCGCCTGTTGTAAAATGCGAGCTGTGATTATATTTTTGCGTGCAAATAGATCATGAGCTTCTCAAATTCATGGGAAGTTGTGCCTAGCTTATGGACCTACAGTGATGAGTGAAGAAAAGGTAGAAAATGGTCTCGATACTTCAAAAATGGCCGCACAAATGTCTACAATGAAGAGACGAGTGGCTGACCCAGCATCCAGATCAACGAAACTAACAAGTGGACCACGAATTGCAATTAGATCGACCACTGACAGTTAATTGTATGGCTGATAAATTTCCTCTTGTTGGACGCCCTACAATTTACACGCTTGTTCTCAAAAGCTTGGACATCACAGTGTGTGTGCAAGGTGGGTACACAGAATGCGTACCGGCAAACTCAAACAGCAAACAATGTCAAGTGGACGAGGGTTTTTGGACCGCTATAAAGCAGACGGAGATAAGTTGTTTTCAAACATTGTTACAGGTGACGACTCTTGCATATCCTACGCCACTGCAGAAAGAAAGCAACGATCAATGCAGTGGCACCACTCCTCTTCACCAAAACCGAAAAAACTCAAGCAAGCTCTTTAGTAGAGTCGGAAAATGATTGCTACCGTTTTCTGGGCCGAAAAGGGCCTTCTTTTGGTTGATTTCATGGAACGTGCGACCACAGTTACAGCGACGTACACTTTGAAACACTCGCCAAACTGAGATGTGCGATCAAAAATTGACGGCCCGGGAAACTGTCGTCTGGAATTGTCCTCCTCCATGACAGCGCGCGTCCTCACACCACTGCCCGAAGCAAGGCGAAGATCTAAGATTTTGATTGGGAACTTTTTGCTCACCCATCCTACAGTCCCGAGCTTGCACATTCGCTTTTGCATTTTCGCTTCTTGCAGTTGAAAGAGTGGTTCGGAGGACAACGGTTTGAAGACAACGGGAAACTCGAGACAACTGTTGTCGACTGGTTCAATTCCCAGGCGGTGAACTTCTAGGCAGAGGAGCTAAATAATCTGGTGAAGCAGTGCCAACGCTGCTCAGAAGTTAACGCTTGTTATGTAGAAAAGTGAAGTAGGTTTGTACAAAATTACACCCGCCTCTAAAAATTTTATTAGCGAATATCTATATTTAGGACCAACGGGCCTTACTTTTTGAATAACCCTCGTATTTTGACATATTGTGTGGCTGCTTATGGAACCAACATGACTACACATCGAAATTTGTCACATTGAGCATTATTTGAGGTATAATAGGCCACTACTTCTTTTTCGAAGTGTTATGAGGATTGAAGTTCAGATATAATATGAGGTAGCCCATTCCAGTCTTGAATCGTTTTCGGAAAGAGAGTACTGAAATACCTCGGTCTTCGTTTGTATGCACATCAGCATGCCTAACCTGCATTACATAGACGTTAACTATGGAAGGACGGAGGGATAGCGAGGCCACACAGCCATAACAACGACTGTGCGGTGTCGACGCCCTGACGACTATGGAATTACGAAGAATTGACGTCAATGAAACGACACAGGCGGTATGATAACAATGGCGTGATGCCACTGAGATGATCATCCTTAAGTAATGACTATGATGTAAACTTCACAGCATGACGACGCCTACGAGTCTATGACGACGATGGCGTGACAACAGTATCACGATGACCAGATGACAAAACTGGAATGACAACGGTGCGACGAAGACTTCATGGTGACGAAGTTATGGCAACGGATGCGAGGTAACGGCTGTCTCATAAATGGTGATAGACAATGGTATGGGGCCACGGACGGAGCAGAGCATAGAATAGCAACGTCAGGCCCAAACGAAAACGATTGTTTATGACTGCGTCACCAGGTGCCCGGAGCACCGACGAACCCCAGTGCGAGCTTGTGGGTCTCTTCCACTGCGACGATGCCACTGTCTTAACCGAGATGCAGTCGCTACAGTGGTCGCCTGCTCTAGAGAGGAGGCAGTACCAACGGGCCATGGAGCCCACGAGACACGTCGCGATGCAACACGTAGGTGTAATCTGGCGTGCGCCGCTCCTACAGGCTTGTCGGTCGGGTTGGCGGGGTCCTAGCTGGGACAGGGTGGCTGTACTGACTAGTCGTCATATAGGTTGGCTTGAGGCGCACAAGCGCAAAGATGTCCGGTCGTCCATTAACGGAAATAACAAAGGTGTTTGTGGTGTTCGAGCACGCAGTAAGGACCCTGGTAGTGCGAGTGGAGGGCCTTACGATTCGCAGGCTGTCGTACAAAAACATGTATTGGCGGCCGAAGGTCCGGATGAACGTAGGACACTCGAAGTACAGGTGCTCTGGTTGGAACTGGGCGGATGGTTAGAAACTTGGTACGCAAACGCGTAAAATAATCCGTGCTTGAGCGCAGCGTAGTTGTAGCTTCGATCAAGTCGCAGAGAAGACGAAGGATGGTGCCGAAAAAACTCGTCACTTAAGCAGCCTAAGTCAGCTCTCAACGTCGTACGTATGCCATGAATGGCTCGAGAAAAGTACTGAAGACACTCCGAAGTGAAGGCTTGAGCCATGGGCGCAGGCTTCATGTGTCGGTGAAAACGCTCGACAAGGCTATTGAATTGTGGGTGATAGGCTATCGTATGCATTATCGTGGTGCCAAGATGACGAAGAAGTTCACTGAAGAGGCTGGCCTCAAATTGTCGACCTCGGTCTGTTATTATGGAATATAGGCAACCGAAGCGCGAAACCCAAGCGGACAAGAAAGCTGCGCGGTTGTGGTTGCCGAGATGTCTGAGATCGGCGTAGCTTTCGTCCATCGTGTGTACCTGTCGATGTAGGTAAAGAGGTCGTTCGCTGGCATGGAAGGCTCCGATCATTGGCATGGTATGCAGGAACGCACCTAGTCCCGCATTTGAGCGTTAAGTTGAGGCCAAACAAAGCGGCTAGAAAAGTGTTTCTGCGTTGCCGTAATGCTGAAATGAGATAGGTTGTGAACAGCTTCGAAAAGGCGACGGCGCAGGTGAAGATGCACGAATGGCTGATGTGAGCAGGTTGAAGTGTCGTAAACGATGGTGAAACCGCCGTGAAAAGCGACGACCTCAAGTTGCAGCGATGCGGACGACCGACGAATTAGAGCGATTTCCATGTCGTCGCGCCGCTGACGAGCTAGAACTTCCGCGTCCAAATGAGGGGGTGTACAGGCGACGTAAGACAGCTGACATAAGGAAGCATAATATGGATAAAATTGAACATGCTCTCAGGAACGGAGGAAGCCTAAAAGCAATGAAGAAGAAAATAGGAATAGGCAAGAATCAGATGTATGCGTTAAGAGACAAAGCAGGCAATATCATCACTAAGATGGATGAGATCGTTCAAGTGGCTGAGGAGTTCTATAAAGAGTTATGCAGTACCAGTGGCACCCACGTCGATAATGGAAGAGAGAATAGTCTATAGGAATTTGAAATCCCAGAAGTAACACCGGAAGAAGTAAAGAAAGCCTTGGGAGCTATGCAAAGCGGGAAGGCAGCTGGGGAGGATCAGGTAACAGCAGATTTGTTGAAGGATGGAGGGCAGATTGTTCCAATAAAACTGGCCACCCTGGATACGCAACGCCTCATGACTTCGAGCGTACCGGAATCTTGAAAGAACGCTAATATAATCCTAATCCATAAGAAAGGGGACGCCAAACACTCGAAAAATTATAGACCGATCAGCTTACTTTCTGTTACCTACAAACTATTTACTAAGGTAATCGCAAATAGAATCAGGAACACCTTAGACTACTGTCAAGCAAAGTACCAGGCAGGATTCCGTAAAGGCTACTCAACAACAGACCATATTCACACTATCAATCAAGTGATAGAGAAATGGGGGGAATATAACCAACCCTTATACATAGCTTCCATTGATTGCGAGAAAGCGTTTGATTCAGTCGAAACCTCAGCAGTCATGGAGGCATTACAGAATCAGGGTGTAGACGAGCCGTATGTAAAAATACTGAAAGATATATATAGTGGCTCCACAGCCACCGTAGTCCTTCATAATGAAAGCAACAAAATCCTATTACTATAGATGGGCTCTGCTGATTTGATGGCGCAGATCTGTGGGTATTATATGCGGTATAGACGTGCTCTGTTGACAAGATCGCGCAGATCTGTGGGTATTTGAGCAAGTGGTTCTTCAAAAATAAAACCAATTGTTACAAAGCGCTCGTCCTTGTGTTGCTCCTGTTCTTCGTCCCTGTTTGTTCGCGCACAAACTGTTTTAAGATGAATCTGTTCCAACTAGGCTGAATCGCAGTTAAACAACATCCCAATAAATAAAGGCGTCAGGCAGGGAGATACGATCTCTCCAATGCTTTTCACAGCGTATTTACAGGACGTATCCAGAGACCTGGATTGGGAAGAATTGGGGATAATAGTTAATGGAGAATTCCTTGGTAAATTAGATTCGCTGATGATATTACCTTGTTTAGTAACTCAGGGGACCAATTGCAATGCATGCTCACTGACCTGGAGAGGAAAAGCAGAAGAGTGGGTCTAAAAATTAATCTGCAGAAAACTAAAGTAATGTTTAACAGTCTCGGAAGAGAACAGCAGTTTACAATAGGAAGAGAGGCACTGGAAATGGTAAGGGAATACATCTACTTAGGACAGGTAGTGACCGCGGATCCGGATCATGAGCCTGAAATAATCAGAAGAATAACAATGGGCTCGGGTGCGTTTGGCAGCATTCTCAGATCATGAACAGCAGGTTGCCGTTATCCCTCAAGAAAAAAGTGCATAACAGCTGTGTCTTACCAGTACTCCCGTACGGGGCGGAAACTGGGAGGCTTACGAAAAGTGTTCTAGGTAAATTGAGGACGACGCAAGGAGCTATGGAAAGAAGAATGATATATATATATATATATATATATATATATATATATATATATATATATATAAAATTATTTATTTATTTCGAAAATGACATACAAATACGAGCCTGCCCAAGCCAACAATGGGCTTGTGGGGCAGCGCTCGGCAGAATGGAGCAAGCCAGGCAGCGGCACAGTAAATCAATTATGTACAAGACTCAAAATAAAACTAAAGAAAGAAAGAAAGAAAGAAAGAAAGAAAGAAAGAAACCAAATTACACATACAAATCAAAAATATAAGATTTGACTTCTTTCCGTGTGCTGGAAGATAAAACTTTATCTGGCAGGTCATTTAACACATCAGGTACATAGAAGGCACGGACACGTTTGCCATATCTTGTCCGTACTCTTGGTAAGGTAAAGCGGTCGCGTGTACGTAATGCTCTGGCGGGGACATACGGGAGGCAGAAGTCATTGTTCCATATATACAAAAGGATTACCGTTTCTTTGAATAACAGCCTGAACGAGGGCATGTGCGAGCATGAAAAAAGACTGGAATTGTTAGTAATGTGCACACCATACATCACCGCCCGAATTATGGATTTTAGTAAAGAATCAACTTTATTGCGCCAAAACACTGAACAGAAATAAAAAGAACAGATTCCATATCTCAGCACACTGTAAGCTAATGCATGTGCTATTGTTTTCCTTACGTAAATTGGGCATAGTGCTTTAATAGAATGCAGTAGGCAGGTGATGGGTGTAACGTTAACGGATAAGAAAAGAGCAGATTGGGTGAGGGAAAAAACGCGAGTTGATGACATCTTAGTTGAAATCAAGAAAAAGAAATGGACATGGGCAGGACACGTAATGAGGAGGGAAGATAACCGATGGTCATTAAGGGTTACGGACTGGATCCCAAGGGAAGGTAAGCGTAGCACGGGGCGGCAGAAAGTTAGGTGGGCGGATGAGATTAAGAAGTTTGCAGGCATGGCATGGCCACAATTAGTACATCACCGGGGTTGTTGGAGAAGTATGGGAGAGGCCTTTGTCCTGCAGTGGGCGTAACCAGGCTGCTGCTGGCTGCTGTTGGCTCTTGGCTGCTGCTGGCTGCTGTTGGCTGCTGCTGGCTGCTGCTGCTTGCTTGCTTGCTTGCTTGCTTTGCTTGCTTTGCTTTGCTTTGCTTGCTTGCTTGCTTGCTTTGCTTTGCTTTGCTTTGCTTGCTTTGCTTTGCTTTGCTTTGCTTTGCTTGCTTGCTTTGCTTGCTTTGCTTTGCTTGCTTTGCTTTGCTTGCTTGCTTTGCTTGCTTGCTTTGCTTGCTTGCTTTGCTGGCTGCTGCTTGCTTGCTGCTGGCTGCTGCTTGCTGCTGCTTGCTGCTTGCTGCTTGCTGCTGCTGCTGCTGCTTGCTGCATGCTGCTTGCTGCTGCTGCTGCCGCCGCCGATGATGATGATGATGATGATGATGATGATGATGATGATGATGAGGACGACGACGACGACGACGATGATGATGATGATGATGACGACGACTACGGCGACATTGCTAACAGCGTCCACGCGAATCAGTACATCGGCTCCACGCGAATCAGTGCATCGGCATGAATGTTTTCCTTGCCCTTGACATGTCGGAAATTGGCTCTAAATTGTGAGATGTAAGAAAACTGCCATATTTTTCTTTGAGTGTATGTCATTTGCCAATCGGTTGACCTCATAGACGAGGGGTTCGTGGTCAGTGCGGAGCAGAAAGTGTCGACACTCGACATGGTGGCGAAAATGTTTTACGGCAGCCAGGAGGACCAGGAAACTGAAAAATGCGTCCTGGTCCCAGACCAGGACGAATTTTTCTTGAACTGCGAGGCTTTTCTTTTGACGAACCAAACTGGGTTTCCTTTGTAGCAATTCTTACGAATAGGTGCATGTCTGATTTTTCCCTTTAATAATTATTTCTCTCCACCTTGCGGATTTCCGCAGAACTATTAAAGGGAAGCTGAAGAGTCTGCCGAAGTCAATAAGACGCTCATATACGGATGCGGGAACCTTATAAACCATGAAGTTAAAATTTTGGGAGGGATTTTTCACTTAGGAGCGACGCAATCGTCGGTTAAAATTGCGCTGTAGCTCCGCCCCCGTCGAGCTCCGCGCGCTGCTGCTGACGCTGACGATGGGAGCGGAGACCGGAAACCGCGGCTTAGTGACGTCAACACTGGTGTTCCGCTCCTTCACAGTCTCCGCGACCGTGCCTGACCGGGCCTATTTCTGCTTGCGTGCCGTCCTTATGTGCTTCGCTCGACCCTACATTCGTTTATTTGTGTGTATATAGGAGTGGTAGTTGACGTGCGCAGCATCAATTGAACTTGTAGGCCGATCATGCCGGCGTTCTCTGCAGCCTACGCTTGCACGAACACCAGCGACCGCGACTATGTTCCGATGTTCCATTAGTTCCTACAAGACAAGAAGCTTTCAGCTAAGTGGGAGGCTGCTGTGAAGCGAAGCAACTTCACGCGCTCAAGAACAAATGTTGTGCTCTAACCACTTCCGTGACGATTACTACTGGAGTTTATCAATAATGCGTGCTTTGGGTTCTAAAAAAAATAGTTAGCACGCTGAACGGGAGGTGCATGTTTATCGCCCACCCTTGACGCAGGTTTCATCGCCAAGCGCCGCGAATTTTCTATTCACACGTGTGTTGTGAAACAGCCTGCGTGCAGCTACCATAACGCAGTGCAAGCGTAAAGTTTGCATGTGTTGGAAAGCCTGCTCACGCCAAGACGCTGCACTCCCCCTTCTCTCACACACATAAGAAACCGACCATCTCACGTAGCCGACGGAATTCGCCGGTTACGAGTAGCGTGCGGATGGCGCGCTGATGAAGGTTCTATACTACACGTGCTACAACAGCCGGTAAACTTTTCCCGCGTTTAAACCGTCTGTGTAGATTGCCGACAGCTTTGGGGCAGCGCACAAATGCTGAAGATCGCATCACCGCTTACGTTCTACGAGGAACGTAACACTACAGTTGTTTGCCCGGAAACGTACTCACTGAAACGCTGAATGCAGCTTAGCAAAAAACATACTCGCCAAAGAACATTTCCAACACAAGGAGATGCTAACACTTCACCTTCGTTCGCGTGGAAAGCAGTATTTGCACCAGCATTTTTTGCTTCCTGGAGAGGCCGGCTCTTCGCAATCGGCTCGTACATGTAGTATGTGCAAGTATGTACGTAGGTGTAGTATGTACAAGTATAAACCCCTTACAAGTGATCTTGCACGCGAGAGCGACAGCGCTACAAGCGAGGCGATGGCTGTCGCGTTCAGTCGTCGTCTGCAAGCCGAACTCCACGCGAGCGACGGCTTTGAGCGACGATTGCACGGTATGAGGACAGCAATATACGCGCCGAAACTAGCGTGTCGCATGCGTTATCAATTTAAGTTGATGCATTTTACTGAAGAAGGAGCATAAAATATTACTGAAGGTCTTGCACTAGGTTCTTGTTCCTGCACGTGTAAAATTGAATAGTTTGCTCGTTCCGTGCGACAAACAGTAGTATCTTAGTTATGTACATCCAGTTTCGGTTTCGCACAATTGGCTAGTCGCTCATAGCATTTCCGGCGACGAGCGACGAGTTCTAGATTTCTAGAAACGAGTAATCGAGCGACAACACCGAGCAATTTGTTCAAGCGACGGCCCATTTTGTCGCTCGAAGCCGTCGCCCGTCACCGTCGCGCGCAAGATCGTTCTCGTAGAGTTTGTACTTAACGCCGAACTCCTCAGAGAAACGCAAGCTCTCGAAAATTTCCATAACCGTCTCAGGAAAACACCACCAAACTACTTTGCACTGTGCTTCGTGTGTAGCGGCAGCAGTCGGTCCGGACGAACACCATTGCTGATGTCACGAGGCGCCCGACCAATCACTGGCGGAAACGAGGCGCGCGAGCTGGGCGTGTCTGCTGCTGCACTTTTCGTCGAAATAAAATATGTTTGCGCTTTCTTTAGCTCAATTTCGATGCGATATTCGAATTCAGACGGTTGAAAACCACGGCGCATTGCTCTTCACTCATTTTTTTCTGGAAAAGCTTTCAGCTTCCCTTTAAGTCAAACTCTTCTCTTTGCTTCGAGTTGTTGAAAAATTCAGCTTCGCCTTGCCATCTCTAGGCACCTAATTAGCTCAGATGGTAGAGCGGCTGACCCAGAAAGGTGGTGATCCTGGGTAGCTACCCCGGAACAGGACGAATTTTTCTTCAACTGTGAGGCTTTCCTTTCGAGGATCCAGTATGGGTTTCCTTTCTAGCAATTGGTAGGAACGGGTGGATGTTGGATTTTCCCTTTATTAATTACTTCTCTCCCCCTTGCGGGTTTCCGCAGAGCTATTACGTCAAGCAGACAAGATTCTCTTATTTTATATTTTTTTGTTGATTTGCTTGTATCGTCAAGTCTAGGTTAGTTGTTTCAAACCTGTAGGGCCCGCTTGAGTAGCAGGTAATTTTTCATACGTGTTCGTGAGATTTTTTTCTTTGGAAGAAAGACGCGTTATTTAGCGGAGCCGTTGTTCACCACCCGAGTTAGAAAGTGTTAGTAGTGTCCTTCGAAGCGTGCCGTGCTCGGACACAAAGAAGCGAAGCCTTGGTGCGTGTCTCGCACGTGTATTCATCAGACAGCAGCGTTTTAGTGTCGCTTAGGGCATGCCTAGTAGAAGCTGCAGCTAAGATGGAATCTTCGTGAAATTTCCAGTGCTTAGGTTGCGCAACATTGTTTTATTTTTGCATTAGTGCGAGTCCTTTGTGGACAAGAGAAAGGCAGTGCTAGTGCGTGAGTTCCACGAAAGTTGAATATTAGCGGAGCTTATTCGGGAAATGTGCATTGCTCGAAAAGGAAGGTTTGTCTTCACGGCTTTTACTTGTCTGGGCAGACTTCTGCAGAGAATTCATTCTCTTGTGTGACGCCAACAATCATGGTTAAGGTGTCGTCCTTGTCCAAATTAACGAAAGCGGTGAAGCGCAACCAGCGCTGTACCTCAGTTGAAAACTGAAACGCGAGAAAGGTCTTTTAGCGCCTCGGAGAGTGTTTCTTCATGGTAAGGCCATTCCAAAGCTAGGACACGATATTCAAGGCGCTCAATTCTTGGTCGAGATCGACTATGGCCCTCTTGCATGGCTGAAGCAAACATTGGAAAAAGCGGGAGACGAATGAGATGGTCGCATTTGGACGGAACCGGATGCAGACGAGCTGGGCCGAGGACACGAGCTCAGAGTTTTTTAGGAACGCGTTTTGCACGTATCACTCGTTATGTTATTAAGTTAGGCAACTTATTTCTGTCTGGTTGAGAGCTGACCCTGACTAGAAAGGAAGAAGACAGAGAGAGGGGTAGAACATTGTCAAGCGATACGAGGATCATAGCGTCCGGTAGGCGTGTCGCTCGGGTACGCTGACGATTGTGTGTGCGTGCCTGTGATTTCCCAAGGAGGTGGGCACAACGAAGCGACGGCTGGGCCCTCGGGCTGCCGTGTGACATCAGCTATCACGAGCAGCACGATCCCCGAGGTCGTGACCAGACATCGACGCTTCGGGCGATTCTGACATCTGGTCACCCTTAGGTCGGGTCTCTTAGCGGCGGACGTGTTTGTTACGTCTCAACACCACCACCAAAGGTGTTAATTGAAAGCTTGCCACGTGTCAAACCACCGCACTTCCTAACCAGGCGTCGGCGCGGTGTGTGCAACGACTAAGAGCGCTCATCCCACCATTACCTGGAAACCGGAGAAAAGGATTAACAGGAGGGAACCACGACAACGAATGGACAGGCGCAGTTAATTAGACGAGTCAAATCACCACCCATCCCTCGGCACTATCCAGCCGCCGTCGAGATAGCGTGTAAACCGGCTGTTGCAATGTTCCACGAAAAGACCTCAGCCGCCCTTTCCCTGGCAGACTGAGCAAAGAAGAAAGACAGCGTGTAAACTGGCTGTTGTAGGATTACACGAGAGGCCCTCAGCCCACATTTCACCTTGCAGACTCAGCGAAGAACGGGGTGCGCTCGGAAAGGTGTCGTCGAATAAATTCTTCCACAAATTCCAAACCAGTTTCATCGAGGCGGAGTTACTGCGGCTTATGGACAGCATGGGCGTGGTATCGCAACGGAGTCGATGATGGTGATTTGCTGTTGGACAGTTTTCAGATTTCCTAGTCGACTCGCCTAGGGAAGACGTCGGTATTAAAAGCAGATACTTTTCGAGAGTTAGGACAGAGGGTACTGATGGGAACGGAGAACTTGCACCTGCATGGGGTGGGCTTCCGTGCTAGAGCCCTGTAACTAAGCTAAATAAGCCTGTTTCTCCTTCATTTCCTGCAAGTTGACGTCGTAGTCGATGGGCTTGGTGGACTGCATGATTAGAACGCCACCCTAGCCGCAACAATACATACATACATACATACATACATACATACATACATACGTACATACATACATACATACATACATACATACATACATACATACATACATACATACATACATACATACATACATACATACATACATACATGCATACAAGCATACATGCATACATGCATGAATGCATGCATGCATACATGCATACATGCATACATGCATACATGCATGCATGCATACATGCATGCATACATACATACATACATACATACATACATACATACATACATACATACATACATACATACATACATACATACATACATACATACATACATACATACAAACTCTGCAGTTTCTAATTGAATTAAAGAAATGATAAATAAATGAAATTGACAGTGGATGAAAAAACCACGCGCCGTTCCCCTGCTGTGAAGGTGAAGTACCTACCCGCCGTGGCTGCTTAGTGGCTATGGTGTTGGGCTGCTAAGCACGAGGTCGCAGGATCGAATACCGGCCATGGCGGCCGCAATTCGATGGGGGCGAAATGCGCAAACACCCGGGTACTTAGGTTTAGGCACAGGTTAAAGAACCCCAGTTTGTCAAAATTTCCGGAGTTCCCCACTACAGCGTGCCTAATAATCAGAAAGTGGTTTTGGCACGTAAAACCCCCTATTTTTATTTCTTAATTTAGAGGGGAAATACCAGCGAAGCTGTTTAGCTTTAGCAAAGCTGTTTAGGTTAGACAAGGGTACATGTACTTATATTTAACATTTGGTAATGGTAGTGACGATAACTTTGTGATTAATTTGATATACACTGATTGGGTGCAACCTCAGATTCTCGGCAAAAGTTAGGTCTATGCAAGACCGTACTTGAGCGACATAGACTGGTGTGGCACTCCAAGCCAAACTCCTCTAGCACAAACTGAGCGAACCATTTCTTTTCTGATTTCGGAACCTTCACATTGAAGCATTCAATGAGGATCACCGGGGTAGTGTCATCGCGGCTAACCAACGCAAAGTGTTTGGTTAGGAACTTCTTGATACGACATTTGGGTGCGCCTGGAGATATATCCACGGAGAATATCACGATTCCGTCTTTCGTTCGTACGATACAGACAACTCCGCAGTCGGTGGCATTGTCCTCTTGGGAGTCAAGGGTGTATGCTGGTACATACATGTTGTCGTTTGCTTACATGGCAACGCCACCTGCTCATGAGTCCATGTGTTTTTCACAAACGATGCCAGTATACCGATCGACTTGACACAATGCATCTTGATTTGTTTGTTTCAATTTATTATTATTATTATTATTATTATTATTATTATTATTATTATTATTATTATTATTATTATTATTATTATTATTATTATTATTATTATTATTATTATTATTATTATTATTATTATTATTATTATTATTATTATTATTGCAGTCGGCGGCGATTCAACAACCGGACATTAAAACATATTTTACAGGCTCGCACGTGTTATCATCCGAGAAGACTCTACTGCTGGATTGGTCCTTCATCCGGTTTTCAAGCCATCACCACTTCAGAAACGTCATCGCAGAAGGCTTTTGGGAAATCACACCAGCCTCTGGAAACCCTGGCAGAAACGCCTACTTAAACAGCCTGCAGCACGGGACGCTCTGCAGTCGGCGGCGATTCAACAATCGAACATTAACACACATATTTAACAGGCTCGCACGTGTTATCATCCGAGAAGACTCTACTGCTGGATTGGTCCTTCATCCGGTTTTCAAGCAATCACCACTTCAGAAACGTCATCGCAGAAGGCTTTTGGGAAATCACACCAGCCTCTGGAAACCCCTGCAGAAACGCCTACTTAAACAGCCTGCAGCACGGGACGCTCTGCAGTCGACGGCGATTCAACAACCGAACATTAACACACATATTTTACAGGCTCGCACGTGTTATCATCCGAGAAGACTCTACTGCTGGATTGGTCCTTCATCCGGTTTTCAAGCAATCACCACTTCAGAAACGTCATCGCAGAAGGCTTTTGGGAAATCACACCAGCCTCTGGAAACCCCTGCAGAAACCCCTACTTAAACAGCCTGCAGCACGGGACGCTCTGCAGTCGGCGGCGATTCAACAACCGAACATTAACACACATATTTTACAGGCTCGCACGTGTTATCATCCGAGAAGACTCTACTGCTGGATTGGTCCTTCATCCGGTTTTCAAGCAATCAACACTTCAGAAACGTCATCGCAGAAGGCTTTTGAGAAATCACACCAGACTCTGGAAACTCTGGCAGAAACGCCTACTTAAACAGCCTGCAGCACGGGACGTTCTGCAGTCGGTGGCGATTCAACAACCGGACATTAAGACACATATTTTACAGGTACTGTATACTTACCTTGTGAGTCTAACTAAGTGAGTTGGCCGCCGACTGTATCTTGTTGAGTGTTATTGTGGACAATTGTATTGCTTGTAACAAACTGCTACCCGATGATGGTCGTTTCATTGCTTGTTCGGAGTGCGGGAACCCTTATCATTTGGGTCAACATTGCTCAGGTCTAGCTCAAGAGACTTTCGCAGCGAAGAGTCAAAGTAAACGTGAATCATGGGTGTGCAAAACGTGCCGCGCGGTAAATCAACGAGGGGGGGTGGGCTCACAGTCTACGAGTACGACTCCACCAGAAGAAGACACTTCAGAAGCCACGTTAATGTCAGAGCTGGCGGGTATTAAGCAAACTTTGACCTCTTTGCTGACTTTACATGGAAAAGTAGATTCTCTGCTCCTCCTGAAAGCAGAATTCACAAACTTGAGCACAACAACGAAAGACCTAAAAGAAACAGTCTCTTTTTTGTTTTTGTCTAAACAATACGACATGGTGTTAGCACAGCTTTCCGCCAGTAAAGAACGGGAAGCCGCGCGTGAAGCACAAATTACTGACGTGAAAACGCAATTGGACACACAGGCGGAACAGCTGCAGCAGCTGCAACAGGATTTAAATGAGAGCGAACAGTATTGCAGAAAAGTAAAAGAAGTCTTGTCGAACATAGCCAGCAAACTGGAGCTATTAGATTTCTGTAGCTCTGATATCGAGGCGGTGCATCGCTTACCAAACAAACATAAGACGAACCCAACAATACTAGTACGTTTTTCTTCCGTGACCGCAACGGATGCGTGGTTTGATGCGCAGGGGAAGCTAAGACGCTTGCATCAAATTGGACAGCTGCCGAGGCTTTTCATCAATGATAATCTGACAAGAATGAACCGAAATCTGTTCTGGCGAGCTAGAACTACAAATTTGCATGGGTCAAGGGCGGAAGTATTTTACTGAAGAAGAATGAAGATGCAGCCCTGATCCGAATTAAGAGTCTAGCCGATATTCTTAAAATTTCATGAGCAACATGGCAACGAATTTCTCCTCTGTCTCAAATTTCAATGAGTTCAAAGATATATTTGCTGCCAGCCGTGAACACGGTTTCACAGTGGTGGTATTAATATCAGAAGTCTACGAAAATATTGGGAGGAATTTAGAGAGGTAGCGGAATCAGTCGAAGATGTAGTAGATGCATTTATAATAGTGGAAACAAATGTACCAGAGGACTGTAATAACATTTGCAAATTAAAGGGTTACAAAGCCCATTTCATGTCACGACAGAAACGACGAGGAGGGGGTTTAGCATTGTTTATGATAAGATATGACACTGGGGTTACGGACATTTCTTTAAACCACGCCGAAAGTTTGACAGTAAAAATTACTCTTACTAACACATAATTATTGTTGATGGCTATTTATCGTCCGCCTATTAACAGTGTCACACGGTTCTTGCGTGAACTTGAAGAAATTTTAGAAGGCCACAAAGCAGCAGATCAGATTTGTTGGGCCGGTGACCTAAATATTAATATATTGAACATCAGTTCGACTACTGTGTCGGATTACCTCTCCATCTTATCAACCTATGACTTACAAGTGACTATAAATCAACCTACAAGAAAAGAACTCTAACAAAACAGACTAGTTTCCTCCTGTCTAGACCACATAGCAATAAGAGCACCGAATTATTCTTTTGCGGCATGTATCATAAAGCAAAAGATAGCGGATCACTATTTTGTCGCATGTCGCCTAAAGGCACTTTTAGCCCTGCCCGAAAAGGACAAATTAGAAGAAAGACATGATAGTAATCTACTAGAAGTGCAGATTTTCAACAGGAAAACATTTGATTATTTGATCGCACAGTTTGACTGGGCGGAAATGATTAAGCATTGTAATTATGCTAAAATTTATGAAAAATTTTGTAAGCAGCTGAAAAAATTTGAGCTTTCTAGTATGTACACAATAAATAAAAAACAAAGGAAAACTTACCCCTGGTTCACAGCCGACATAATGAGAGCTATTTCCTACAGAGACTGGTTGTGGAAAAGGAGCAGGCGTGCGCCGAAAAATCAAGACTTGAAAACGAAATATAAGATTGCGAGGAATAGGGTCGTTGCCCTCTTGAGATCAGCAAGACGGCGGTATTTCTTAGACGGATTTAATCAAGCACGCAAAAATTCTGCAAAAACTTGGCCTTTAATAAATACGCTCCGAGGCAGTACTGCGGCACCTGCGAATTTCTTAGAATCTTTTTCAGAGAAGCCAGATATAGCGGTAGATAATTTCAATAATTTTTTCACGTGTTTTTCTAACACTGCGCAGTCGCAGAGACACACTTGCTCACTCAAACAAACTGTTCAAGCATCTGCTCTTTTGCCCACGTTGTCGAAGGAAGATCTGAGGCGAATAATTTTTAGTTTCCGACCTAATAACCTGGTATAGATGGGTTGGCTGTGGCCACACTAAGAAGAAATTTTGATACATTAGCAGACATACTTCTTTTTATGATTAATGGTTTTATAAGCACCGCATCAATTCTGGAGACATTAAAAACGGCGATTGTTAAGCCACTGTATAAAGCAGGAAAAAAGGATGAAGTTGAAAACTATAGACCTATCTCTGTTTTGCCTATACTCTCTCAAATACTGGAAAAGCTTCTGTTTGATTGTATGACTTCCTTCTTAAAGAAATTTTCAATCCTAACGCCAAGACAGTTTGGATTTGTTGCTGAGCGAGGTACTATTACACTGTTAGAAGAGTTCACCGATGAATTATATTCTGCTCTAGATAAGAACCTGTATAGTTGTGCTTTGTTCTTGGATTTAGCAAAAGCGTTCGAAACTGTAAATCACGATATTTTATTGGAAAAGTTGTTTCGTTTGGGTTTCAGGGGACCCTTTTTTGATCGTATTTGCAATTATTTACATGATAGATCACAGGTGGTCACGGGCAGTAAAGAAATTGTTAGCGCTAGAAAATATATTACAGCTGGGGTTCCACAGGGATCCGTGTTGTCCCCTCTTTTATTCAATTTATTTATGAACGACTTCCCACGATAATTACAAAAGCCACTGTGTATCAATATGCAGATGATACAGTTCTACTCACTCGTCATATGCATTATGAAGAAGCTACTAGCACCCTACAAAATGCAGTCCATAAGGCCATGCAATGGTTTGAAGAAAACTGTGTTTATGTCAATGCTAAGAAAAGCAAAATCATGTGCTTTCGTAGTCCGTTAAAAACTCAAAAAATAAACTTGCCAATATTTCTACATAATGAACATTGTATTTCATGTAAATGTACTGCTATAGAATATGTGGAGACATTCAAATACCTGGGTATAACGTTCAACAGCGGCATGTCTTGGCAACATCACATGGCGTTTTTGTGTGGCTAACTACGTAGTGTTGCATATTTACTTTTCAACATAAAGGGCTTAGCACCTCTACCAGTCAAGAAAATGATAGTGCATGCACTAGCGTACAGTGTGCTGAGGTATGGGATAAGGATCTTCGCCTTTTGTACAGAGCACTGGAAAAATCCGATTGATAAACTACTAAAAATATATTAAAAAATGTGGCTTATGGTACTACAACACTTAACGACAATAATATTTTTCAGGAATTAGGATTTTGCACATTGGAGGATTTGTGTGCCAGAACTGTTATTATGTGGCATAATTGGAGCGATTAATACAAAGAGGCATACGATGCACCTCGATTATTAAGAGGTAAAAACGTTTTAAGGTACCCTATTCCACTACTAAGTGTGGTGAAGCGAGAAGTGTATACATCCCAAAAATATTTAATGATTTGGCCGATGAATTCTTTTTGGCAACTTCAAAAAAACAGTTGAAGAAATTATTGATGAAATGTTGAAATTTAGTCCTGATCTTTACTTAAGTTGTTTATGTGTTTCTCTTTATTTACTATGTCATTGTCTGTTAACGTGTAATACTACCAAACATTCTTCTCAAAGTTGCAAAAAAAACGTGTTATTATGTAAATGTCTACCTTTTCACTTTTTATGTAAATATGTAACCACATCGCTGTACCGACTCTGCCGGGCCTAGTCGCACAAGTCCTCGTGGACTTAGACAGGCCTGTTTCTTTGTTTTGCTTTTGGATGTGTATCAATTATTATTATTATTATTATTATTATTATTATTACTACTACTACTACTACTACTACTACTACTACTAGCTTGAAGTCTGCTCCATCGCCGCTACAGCTCGGCCCTGTATTGCACTAGCTCCGGAATCGGGCCACGCTCACTTTTGAACGCGTTAAGGGCCCCGCGTCAAAGAAAATACAGTGTCCTGCGTTCAGCGGCAACCGTCGTTTCGGCAAAAGTAATTTCGAACCACCCATAACCCACCACGCAGGCCCTTCGTGTAGCGCAGAGAAGTTACTGAGGTGATTGAATCTCTCAAGGTAAAAGACGTCAGATAAATCATAAATGCGACTTACACGCAACTTACAAACAGGGTAGCGTCGGATTATAATTCAATATATTAGAAATCATAATTCCGATATGCGGAAACTCAAAGCACAAACCTCATTTTGAGCATTTCTACTAACGAAAGAGAGGCCATGACCTCCAAGATTTTCGCGCCATGTAGAGGTGTCGCAAGGAACCGGGCGCACCGCTTTATAGCATCCGAGATTGGCGCGCGATTGCGCCCAAAACTCGGAGGCCATAAAGCGGTCTGTAATTAACCAAGATTGGTTAACTAATTTTATAATAACTTATCTTAGTTGGAGAAATCAAATAAGCAGTTTGAAGCGCGTCCTCGACTCTAAATGCCTGAGCGAAGACATATTTTTGTGCAAGCTTCTGTGCGAGCTTTGCGAACGAATATTTTGCATTTAAACGCTCTCAGAAAGCATAAAATAAGCGCAATAAGAAAGTCTGCAACGTCGGCTTGACCACGCCCGCACCTTTTTGGATTTGCCATTGCCATCAATGGCACGGCTCTGTGAAAAGGTTTGTTTCAGGCAGCCCGCGTTTTTTTGTTCAGTATGCAAGCAGTTTAGTGATTAATATCTATATAGCAGAGAACTTCTGTCATCAAAAGCTTGCTTCGTCTCAGAATGGTTGCATGACGCAATGACTGTGCAGGTTTAACGCGTCACCATCGTCAAGACATTGCGTTACCGCCAAAGAAAAGAAGTTACCGAAGGTGAACAGATAGGCTGCACCTCGCGGGACCGTGTCTATGGTGACGGTGCCACCGTGACGAAATGCAGGGCGGCAACATTGACGACACCGGCGCTTTCTTTTCGCTTCAGTTTCACTTTCAGAACGAGATAATGCAATAAATGCGGTGTCATATCTTGTTGTCTCGTGGGTTTATACAGAAGTTAAAATACAGCGCGCTATAACGTAAAACTATTCCAAGGTTTTCTATTCGAATTCTGCAATGAGCCCTCCGCGACTGGTCAAAACAAATTTTTGGACCACCCCCACTTCACCTGTCTGTCACGCGACGTCATGCAAACCGCGATAGCTCCCCATCTGATATGACGTGTAAACATTGATTATGCATGACTTACCGAACAAAAGAAAAATAGTTATTTCTGATTCGACGCCTTTTGCCATTAGCCCTCGGCTATTGGTCAAGAGTTCTCGTGCTGCACCCACTTCACCTGCTTGTCACACGATGGCACAAAACCGCAAAAACTCACCGCGTCAGAGTGACGTGTACGCGTTAAAGATGTATTATTATGCCGAACAAAACTAAATTTCCTTCCGAATAGCCAGAGGCTGCCCCGTTCCAATAGAAATAAAAGATGGCTGCCGCCGATAGCTCAGGCACTGGCTGCTCGCACCTGCAGGAGAGCATGGGCTTATTTGAGTATAATAAAACATTTTGCGTGGCCGTGTAATGTTTTCGATAACGACAAAAAGCTGAGCTAGCTGGTAATAATTCATTATGCAAGAGAGGTGAGGCGTGCAGACATGACACAAGAGATGTGGACAACATGAACGCCGACTATCAACTGAAGGGAGCACTGAGGCGAAAAAAGAATGAAGACACAAAACTCATCTGCGCAAGCTCTGCAATGGTATCACCACGTGTCAGTCGGGTACATGTGCCAGTCTACGTGAGAGATAGTTGTTAAGGCACTTAATCTCTTCCTTATTTAATGTAATCGAAGGTTGCCTCACGCACGCACTTCCACCATTATAGATATGCCATGCCTCTACCATCAGATGCGTATCTTCATTCTTGTGCCTGTACAATATCGCGTATTCATCTAATTCTGGCGTGCAGTTACAATCTTTGCAATGAAGGGAAAGATTAGAAGGCGTTCCACCGGTTAACTACCTTTTATGTTCCATTAGCCTCTGATTGATACAAAAATTAAAATAAAAATAAATTAATAATGAGAAAGTGAATGAAAGGTCCTTAACCGGTGGATCGCCTTCTAATCTTTCCTTTCATTCACAAGATTGTAACTGCACGCCAGAGTTAGGTGAATGCGCGATATTGTACAGGCACAAGAATGAAGATACGCGCCTTATGGTAGAGGCATGAGATATCTATAATGGTGAAAGTGCGTGCGTGAGTCAACCTTCGATTACATTAAATAAGGAAGTGATTAAGTGCCTTAACAGCTACCTCTGACGTAGACGGGCACATGTACCCGATTGACACGTGGTGATACCATTCCAGAGCTTGCGCAGATGAGTTTTGTGTCTTCTTTCTTTTTTCGCCTCAGTGCTTCCTTCAGTTGTTAGTCTGCGTTCGTGGTGTACATTTCTCTTCTCGTGTCAAGTCTGCACACCTCCCCTTTCTTGCATACCGTTTTCGAGCACTTTGGGCACGTTTACGACCTCGTTCTGCCAACTCTTCTTTCCCGACGACTCGTTTTAGCGTCCTTCTGAAGCTTCCGTTGCATGCTGCCGCGATTTTCGACCAGACACCGGAAGCTAAGTAAGGAAAAGCGGCCCAATCGCAGACGCCGGCACCACCCTCTTTATACGGTTATCACTTTTCAGTGCAGTGGCTCGGCCCCATTAAATCTCTCTCCGCTAGAGCGTGCACCTCGCCTCTTGTCAGCCAATTAGATAAGGCAAGCCGATCATGTGTAGGCAATGTTATTCGTTTTTCAGGCAACCAAAAGTGACCTCTTGTGAATAAGGAGAGAGTTTGATTGGTCTGTTCAGACAACCTTACGGGTGACTGCCCGATAATTGCAGCGGCGATTACGCAAATTTTACAGCAGGAGATTGGAATGAAAACATATTGGAATAGTTCTACGTTATAGTGCCCATACTGTGCATCCTACTTCTCTCCTAGAGTAGGTGTAAGCAAGGAAATGCTCGCCAAGCACACAAACGCACATGCACGCGCCTGCGCGCATGGACACACGGAGAGCACACGTACGCACAGATACGCATGCACACGCAGACACGCACTCACGTGTTCAGACGCATGCATGTTCAAGCATGCATACACGCGCACACACTAGCAAGCACGCTGAAGATGTGCACACGGTCTCCTTTCATGCTGTGTCTAAGAAATATGCGCTTGCTAACCGATTGATACTGGTTCTGTCATTACCGCTCCAACGCCAGCTGTAATAAATCGCTTTACGGTTTAAATTTGACCCTTCTCCCCGTCCGTGTACCCTCTGCCGGGGGATCGCAAACCAATTTGCTCCGGTCGTGCGACTTCACTGCTCATGCCTGACCGAAACACTGCTTTAAGGGAGCATGAATGTTACGATTTAGTGCCGCAACTGCATATGTTAGAAGAGAGTACCTTCTTGTCGCTATTAGTTGAAACTTTGGGAAACTCGCCTGATATCTTGAAATAAAATTTCCTAATAATTCTGCCCATGTAGCTACGCTTGTGCATTGCCGTAATGTTTCACATATTGCCGAATGGGCAATGCCCAAAATTCCTATGTATGAACCAGCATGGTGTCGCATATTTGTCACAACACGCTACTTAGCCCTCCTCCTCGTTCACGATCCTCTTTCGGGTAGACATTTTTGTTTACCTCAGGCCACGCTCGTAGTCCTCCGGCATTGCGATTATTACTGGTCCCACGGACACTCTTCTTTCCATGGCGGAATCAGATGTCACTACAGTAGCTGTCACACGTGTTGCCCGAATTCTTCCGCTCGGGGCCTATCATATTCACTGACACTAACGCCACTCCTCGACATTTGATACATAACTGACTCCCCCTGGACATATCGCAAAGCAACTGCAACAGAACCTACAGTTACCTTTTGAAAGTGAACGTTGGGCAATAAAAGAAGAAGCCTATTTGCAGGGTGACTCATTTCCGGGCTCCCCGCATCCTCGGGTATTACCCAACGAAATCCGCAGCCTTGCGTTCCATCGAGCCATACAGGCATTGCGTTTCCAAAATACAGACATCACTGAAAACCTGCGCCACCGTTCACAATATCACAAATGCCTCCCCGCTCCCATGCCCACATACCTACCTTTCGAAAGGGCTCTTCAAGGCATACTCCCCTGTTCACATTTACTTCTGCGACTTTACTAAGCAGCTTTAAGGACATGGTCATCTTACCGCCATTTCATTCACACTTCCAATTCTTTGTCGCTCGCCCTCCACGTGGAGTGGCTCGCTAAGAACGCCATCCAGCGTGCATCATGAAAGAGAAGGCCTGAACTGAGGCGGCCTGCTCATCCCTCAGAAACAATAAAGGATTCTCCTTTTGAGCCACAGCTCGCCTCTGTTTCTCAAGATGTCCCTCACTTTTCGACTCATAAGCGAGTTTCGCGCGAGGATGTGCACAACAAGCGCTCCGTTTTATTTGCATTTGCTGTCGCGCTCCTTCTTGGCACCAGCTCCAAGCGCCGACCTGTGTCCGGTCGACATCGCGCCGCCAGTAGGACGCCGGGCGGGCGACTCGGGTCACGGGCAGGTCACAGTTACCGCCGTGCAGACCTTGGCACCGTTCACTCTGCCATCCGAAGTGCCCGGAGCCACAGGCCCGCACGGGTGCAGCCGTGTACGTGTACTACCTGCAGCGCCACGAGTGCCCCGCCCCTCTTCGTTATAGCGCGCGAGACAGAGGGACGCCTCAAATTGAATGCATGCCTCGGACCCCAATTCTTCCACAGCGCTGTTATGGGGAAACCGAATGGCTTGCGCTCACCGCGCCTGATGTCCAGTTGGGGCGGTTGGCTCGTCAAATTGATAAAGAAGCAACGCGCGACGCTGCACAAAGCCACGCCCCTGCCAGAAGCTACGTGACCGGCAGCCCGCACTCGCAGAGCAGGAACAGCGCTGCAACCCGGCGGCTGCAATGGATGGCTCCCCCCTCCCCCCCGCATGTGTGGGCCGGCGACGGTCGTCGTCGCCGCATCCATAAGCGTGATTACCGCCGCCGACCGGTGCACTTTTCCCTGCGAAGGCCGTGCAGCCTTGCCAATGCATGTGGCCCCGTTGGCTAGCGGCTATCGTATTATACTTCCAAAGACAATGTCACACCTTCGGACCCCTGTTGCTGTGGTTGCGCTCTTGTACTTTCTGAATAGCGTTCATTCTGTACCGGTAGCACTTGTGCACTAGAAACCCGCATTCATCGAAACTGACCTTATGCCTCATCTCAGTGGCGTCTCCTAGTGTGCATTTGTATCTTAAATCGCTTAACGCTTGGTAAAGCTACAGCTCTCAGCCAGCCAAAGACCAAACATACGTGCTTCGCATGCAGGGATGCTTTGGTATTTGTTGGAATCGCAGTTGTCCCGCAAGAGTCCCACTACAAGGTTTACCTATATATCGATTCTGTAAGTATGCTGTTTGTTGAAAAAAAAAAGAACGGACGTTATTGAGAGCCACTGCCTTTTTACCGGTTTATCCCGTGCGTCTGTATTCTGCTCTCACATCACGTAAGCTTTCTGGCTCTATCAGATTGCTGTTCTCACGTATTCAATGAAGAACCATGAAGGTGTGGGTTATTTACTATGTATTCGTGATTCAATATATGCGACTCGATGCAAAGGGGATCAAAGAAAGAACAAGCAAAGGCGCAGATACTATGCCATACTCCAAGCTAAATGCACTTTATTCAACGCAGAACCTTATAGATATAAATGAAGGACAGAAAAGCAAAGCTTTCTTGGTAATTTAAGTATCTTTTCGAAACATTTTCAATAATTCAAAGCATTAAAACTCATGAGAAGCGCTTAGGTGTCCTCGAATGTTTTTATGACAAGCATCGCTATTGTATGTTGTTATTGTTTCGCGACAAAATTCTGCCAAATTATTTTCATGAATTTCCCTAAATCCTGCAAGGAAAACGTTCCCTCGAAATCCACCTAAGATTGCTACTAAATGTACTTTATTTGCTAAGGAATGATGAAATATTGATGGAATATTTGCAACACTGCCCGGAAAGTTCATTCTGCCGTTCCTTTGGGGCCATGCTGTTTAATCACTTTACACAAGGTTGAAAATATGATTCCAGAGCACGGTGGCCACTTTTCGATAGGAGCAAATTATAGAAACAAAACTGCACGTCAATTTATGAGCGATGTAACTGACGACAAGGCTTTTCTGTAGCGACCAACTATATGTACGATAGCACAGATGAGTTAGTGATCGCTGTACCTTAGCTCAAAACAAGACATGAACAATGAAGTAATCTTTAGTAAACAGGAAGCTTCTTTGTGTATCAGCTGATGCCTTGAATAAATTTATTTTAGCTGAGAGCGCAGTACATACGTGTCAGTGTGCTTGTTCTTTTTTCCGTCTCCGCCGCATGTGTCGCGTATTACGCCGTTCCTTATGTATAGTTCGCAATACTGCATGGATTTAGCTACAACGCGCACATGTACACCCGCACTGCCACAGGCACGTCCGATGAACGTGCCGGCTGCGCGAAGGTCGCCGTTGCGCTGGCGAAGCACCGCCGCCCGGACGTCTACAACGTCACGGTTCTGTCCGCACGTGACCGAGAGGTGTTGCGTTAGTAGAACTGTACAGCAGTACCCGCGCAGCTGTCATTATTATGCTCCGTCATCTTCTGGCTTTCTGACCAGGACAAAACCAGAGGCCGGGACAAAAAGCTGCACGTTTGTACCTGGCAGGTCTCCTTCGTACCGCTACAAATTGTAGGGATTCGTGTAAATGCCAACAATAGTGGGGCTATTCCATAAGTGTCCACCTTGTGGAATGACCATTTCGTTTGCAACTAAAGGGCTCATTGTCTGGGGGCGCCTGTCCCCTTCTGACCTCAGTCTAGTCAATCAAAACTTCAGCAGCAGAATAAATGGACATCTCCACTACGTGAACAGTTACACAATACCCCCACTGGTCTGAACTCAGCGACACAGGTATGTGGAGCCTTCATTCTTCATACGGCTTTAGCTTTTCCTTCGATTCTTGTTTTACAGCGGCAGCATGACGGTGATCTCTTCATGAGGTTTACGATGGTGTTAATTGTTGGCTACTGTAGTCCATATCTCTGGGTTTATTTGAAGTGTGCCTCATTTGCTTCCCGTTTGAGAGGAATCCTGCTAAACAGGGCGCACACAATATATTGCTACGGGAAAGTAATATTTCAAGAGGCACGGAGAATGTTGACATCTGTCATTCAGCTCTATTTTGCTCCTCTCTACTTGGGAAAGAGGAAAATCTGCCGCATCGCTAAGACTACATGGTGCTTACAACTTGAAAGTGAGCGCTCCTCAGTTCGACCGAAGGCGAATTGAAGCGCTGCAGGCGTCAACACACACGGACACTGACGAAAAAAGAAAAAAAAACGGAAGACGGAAGTTGTGCAAGTATCGTGATTTTCTCGTTTGTTTGTTGTTGTTATTTTTTGTCAGTGTCCGCGTGTGTTCACCTCTGCAGCGCTTCACTTTACCTTTAGTGATGCCATACCATCTAGCCACCGTCGCAGAGCTTTTGAGCGTTATTTCTCAGTTCGGTTTCTACGGAACTGACGAGCTCTGGTCTCAAGAATGTGCATGCTATTGAAGGGACCTCGGAATATGAAAGTGTACTAAGAGCCTCATAGGCTTACATACACGCCTGTTTAAAGAACGTTCTCTATACCATGTTCATTTCAGAAATACTGAAAAAACGGATCACGGCAGCGCTGCTGCCGACATCTCACAAAGCTATGTTCAATGAGAACGTGTTATAAACGGTTCTGCATTACATAGATGTCCTCGTCTGAACAAAAAAATACAGTCAGTGTATGCACATGATTGTCGCAGCTGGGACACCTTCACCAGCAGCTAAGTAGAACATCGTTGCAAATTTAGTATCGCACGCTCTATATTAGCTCATTCCCACAAGGTGACGCAGCCAACTTTTAGCAATTATGATTTTTAATGAAGAGACGAGTAATTACGTGGGAGGAAATCAACAAGGGATACACATAGTCAAGGAATGTATGTATAAATGTGTAATCATAAACGAAGGAAAGACTGTTGAACAAGCGCGAAGAAAATCTGCTGCGACAGTGAACCTTAGACTTCTTTGACGCTAAATAAATGAGAAATGCAAAGAACCTATAGAAAGGTAGTGGTGCCAGCGCTAGCGTTTTCAAATGACGTTGTCAGTTTAAAATTATGGATCTTGTTGGGATTGGAAGCTGAGAAAATGTCGGTGAGCAGACTGGTATTGGGATCCGCGGTGAAGCTTCAAATCTGGCATTGGACTGTGCATGCGTTGGGCTTCTTTTGAAATCAGAGAAGCGCAGGGCAAATGTAGCTTTCAAGAAAGACTGCGGAACGTTGATGAAAATACACAGGTGGCTAATTATAAGCATGCACACATATTGAAGGAAGAGGCAAAGAAACTTGGCAACCAAGTACAGAGTAATTGAAAGTGTAAAGAAGAGGTAGGGGAATATTAATTTGTTTGGAATACAAATATAATACAAAATGTTAGTATCGAACAGCCAAACACATATGCTTTTTTATGGAGCTAGAATATTTATATCTGTATAATTAGGTACCACGCTTGTACATACTAGTGGGGAAATAAAACGGCAGAACCCATCTCACGATAACAGTCGACGGTATTACATTAAGCATTGAATCAATATAGCGACTCAATTTACTGCCACCTAGAGCACTGCACGGGCCCGGGCCGTCTGAAACGTTAAGCCGCGGGTCCGGGCCGGGCTCTGGCTTGAACTTAAGGGTACCGGCCGCGGACTTGGGCTTGATATATAGGCCCCAGCCGTGGACTCGGGCCCGCTTATTAAAGGACCTAAGTCGGGCCTTCGAGCACGCGCGAGCGTTATGCATTGCATGATCCAAGGCATCTTGTGTCAAGCTGAAGTGTCGCGTGCGAAGAGCTGGGTCTTAGTATACTTAGCAAAGAAAATAGAAAAAACAGGTTAAGTTGCATGCATATTCATTTTGCATGCATATTCAAGTATCGGTCGAATGTTAGTTTTGTAAATATCATCCTTTGCTGCTTGACGGGAATGTTTAAAATTTATTTTGATTAAATCCAAGGTGCAGCCGGCTCTTAATGTTATAGAGACTATGCGAGCATGTCATGTTACGTCAGAAGAAAAAGTTACGGTTATATATTTAGCCTGGTTTACTTCCAAAATACTCTTTGTTTAATAGCAGGTGAAGCTTACTGGTTTCGGTGTTTGCGAAAAACGAACGTACTTACATTTTTAGGCATTCAGCGAGATAAGCCACTTTTGACACCAGGAATGTATGAAATTTAAATCTGTTTGTAGCACTACCTTGTTTGATTCATCCGTAACTTCTCTTTGTAATAGGCAATCGTCTGTGCAAAGCCCGATTTTAGAAGATAATTACGTTTTGCCCTATGTCATTAATGTAAATTAGGAATAAAAGTGGACCCAAAAGGATCCCTGTGGATCACCTGAGTATACTCAAACGTGAGCAGGTTGATCAGCGTTAAGAACTACTTTTTGAATAGGGCCTGTTTGATAATTATACAGCCATGAAAGAACATTGGTAGGCAAACCATGGAAAGACAGCTTGTGCAAATTAGGCGGATGGGAGACCTGATCAAACGCCTTCTGAAAATCAAGTTAGATGCAGTCGGAGTCGAAGCGTTCATCGAATGAGCAAAATATATTGTGGGAGAAGTCTAATCGTGGCGTCACGCATGAACGTCCTGATCGAAACCCGTGTTGGTATTCAATAAAAAATTTATTGTTTTCTTAAGTTTTTGAATCATCATCATCATCAGCATGTTTTATGTCCACTGCAGGACGAAGGCCTCTCCCTACGATCTCCAATTAGCCCTGTCCGGCGCCAACCGATTCCAACTAGCGCCCGCGAATTTTCTAATTTCATCGCTCCACCTAATCTTTTGTCGTCCTCGATTAGGTTTTCCTTCACTTGGTGCCCATTCTGTAACCCTAATGGTCCAACGGTTACCTAACCTGCGCATTACATGACCTGCCCAGCTCCATTTTTTCCTCTTGATGTCCATTAGAACATCGTGTATACCCGTGTGCTCTCTGATCCAAACCGCTCTCTTTCTGTTTCTTTTAACGTTATGCCTAGCAATCTTCCTTCCATCGCTCTTTGCGCGGTCCTTAACTTGTTCTCAAGCTTCTTTGTCAGTCTCCAAGTTTCTGCCCCATATGTCAGCACCGGTCAAATGCACTGATTGTACACCTTCCTTTTCAATGATAATGGTAAGCTACCAGTCAGGAGCTGGCAATGTCTGCCGTATCCGTATGCGTATTTGGCAATGTCTGCCGTATTTACACAAGCATACACCCTTGTGCATGCTTGTGTAAATTGTGTGTTCAAAGACCTTGCAACAGGCGCCACCTAAAGTATGGGCCTTTAACTAGTCATCCTATCGCAACACCCGTTTTTATGAACCGTATAAAAGCGTTCATTAGTCACCGGCGTTTGGAACCGACCCTCAGAGCAGGGCACGGACTGCCAGCATGAGCGGCGTTTCCCGAGCAGAAGCGCTGGAGAGGATGGCCCACTATAGCGTCCCTCTTCTGTGCTGCAACGGGGGAGAGAGAGAAAACTTTATTTGGTCCATTAAGGGTTTAGCGTTCGGTCTTCGTCTTCATCGCTGCAGACGCTTGACCTTCTTAGCAGGGTTGGGCCCTTAGTCCAGGGCTCCACTGAGCCCCGCTTCTTCGTTTGCGTGCTGCACCATTGCACTTTAGGCGGCGAGCTCGCAGCTGGTGAGCCGACTCTCCCACTGCTCCGCACTCGGGGTTCTGTGTTGGTGGAATCTGTAGTTACCTTTACACTCCCAGGCTACATGGTAAAGCGTGGGGGTTGCCCCGCACCACGGGCATGTGTTCTTAATTTGTGTAGGATACATCCTGCATAGTATATGTAAGTTAGAGAAGGTTCCCGTTTGCAGCCTCTGCCAACTAGCTGCTTCTTGCTGTGTTAAGGCTTTGTGTGGCGGGGAGTATCTGATTGTCTTGCCTCTGTGGTAGTTCATAACACTGAATAGCCGATCTCCACGGTGAAGTGCTGTCCCAGGGCGTGTGGCCGCTCGACTCGGTACGTGATCTCGCGCGCCAAGCTCTCTGCCCTTTCATTTCCTTCTATCCCCGTGTGTGCCGGAATCCAGATTAGTTTGTGGGTTGCGGTGTGTCTGAGGAGTTCTGGCTTGCGGAGGATAGCTAAGTTATATAGCCTATCTCTGGCATCGTTAACGGTTTTCTGGGTGTTTTGACTCTTCACATAATTACGGAAGCTCCGATCTTGCAGCGCTGCCTTCTGCTGTATTTGTTGAACTTGGTTCTGCATAGCTGCCATCTTTAAAGCTGTGCTCTACTCATTGTTGCTGTTGTGCGGGCCGCTCAGCCGGCGGCGGCGGCGACCTGACGGGCGAACACCCTGCCTGCCTTTTGCCATTTCACCTCCCTTATTCGGTCGTCAATTCTTTTCTTAAGCTGGCGCGTCTCCTCACGGCTGAGCTCTAGCTCTCGCTTTAGTGCCTTGTTTTCCTCTATGATTCTATAGTAGTTTGCCTGCATGTTGTTGTTTTGTTCGTGGGTGTTCTGCGACGGGAACAATTCTTGCAGTTTCCAAATCGTCAGGAGGCTCATGAGTAGTAAGTGACTTATTGAACATTACTAACAAATAAGCAGGGTTATGCCAGCGCATGATTTCAGGAGAAAATTGAAAATGCCGCCAGGTGCGGGTGCTGTGTTATGTTTGCTTTTTGAAGCAAGTTAAGCACCCCAGTTATCAGATATACCAGTCATGGAACTGTTAATGCGGTTTGTAAAAACCGGGAGCTCATTAGTTGCGAAAGATAGGAATACTGACTGGAAATACTCATTAAAGCAATGAGCCTTGTCTGTATCATTCGTAATAAGATTGTTGTTGCATGTAAGAGGCGGTATACTGTCGTTAGCTTTGCCACTTCATTTGACCGTCTTCCAGAACTCCTTGGGATTATTCTTGAGTTTTGATCTCAAGGATTCAAAGAAGGCGGCCTTTGCAGCGACAATTTTAGCTTTGATGTCGTTGCTTAAATTCTCGGGGATCAAAAGCTGCGGTGGCATCGGCACCTTATTACAGCGCTTAAATTTCTTTTGTAAACCATGGCTTGTTTTCCCTTGCCTTACGTGAGATCATTTTAGATTGTATATATATATATATATATATATATATATATATATATATATATATATATATATATATATATATATATATATATATATATATATATATATATATATATATATATATATATATACATATATATGAAATCAGTAAGGAACAAAAGTTTACACTTAAATAGTAGCCGCAGTTCGCTTACGGAACACGAAGTACTAGAGAGAAGAAATGTTTGAAAATATTCCCTGAGTTCAAGTGTGATTTTGGTATGATCACCCTTGCAAAAAAACAACCTTTTTTGCATTATTTGGACAGTGCTGCGGACAAGGACCGCAGATAATAGCTGCAAGTGCATCATCGTGGCCTCTAATGCCCGGGAATGTGTTGATGAACTGCACCGAAATATGGTGAGTTGCAAAGAAAAAGTCCAGAATAGAAGAGTCGCCGTAACATCGCGTACGTATATCAACAAATTGAAACAATCCATGAGAAGTGAAGAGATTGCTGAAAGCCGTGTGAAGTGAAGAACGGCAATACAAGTAGCCTATCCGGCCACTCAATGTCAGGGATGTTAAAAGCACCTCCGATGAGAAAGTAGTTCGTTGTTATTTGTTGGATTAAATTGAAAAGTAAATTGAATAGCGAAGCACAATTGTTACTTGGTGAACGATAAAAAACCGCAACTATCAGGTGTTCGCCACCACCCAACAGAATCTTACCCCGAACGGACTCACAGCGCATGTCAACAAAGTCAATGCTAAGCTAGGCAGGCTTTCGTTGACCAGTATAAATGCACCGACGCCCAGTGTGCTTCTATCAACTTGATAACATACGCATTTGGCAGAAAAGACGTCCGTGCTTGGAACCGCCTTAGTAAGGCATAATTCACAGCAAATCATTATATCAGGACACAAAGATGATAACAGGGTCTCAAGTTCATCAGCTTTATTTTTGAAACTTCGGCAGTGAATCTGCAGTACAGTGATAGTCGTAATTGGAGCAAGATCATGCGAAGAAATACAAAAATTACATTCCAGATGAAGCTTATAAATTTCTTTTTGACAAAGCAACTGAATTCGACGCAGCATCGCAAGTATAACAGTGTTCGTCAATGGAAATATGATCGTGACTCAACTTAGCACTTTGACTTTCTATGTAGACAATTGTGTACGCCGTGATAGTGCATTAACAGCAGAAGCACTCATCAAAATAATGATATTTCAAATATGTCACATACATCCTGAAACACTTATGATTGGAACTGCGCTCCAACTTTGAATTACATACGCGAAATCTTTTAGTAAAGCGAGTGGCAAGGTAAATGATTCCGTATTTTCGCTCGGTGTGAGTAGGTCATTGTATGTAGAGGCTTCAATTCTTTCATTGTTTTTTTTTCCAACTGGCTGTGTCAACCATAATTTTTAAATGGCTAGACAAGTGTTTGCAAAGCCTGCTTGACATGGAATTGTTCGTGTACTCATATCTGATGTTTTCGTAGTGAGTTTTCGCATGGAGTCCATATTCAGTAAACTTGACAGAACTCACTAAAGAATTCAGAACTCTTAATGAATTAAGCGGCTGCACACTTTTTATGATTCTGAATGTGTAAGCAAGGTAACGAAGGTAAGTCTTCAATCAGAAGAAATAATTGCGCCTATAAAGCTTAAATTGCGCCGATTGTTCCTTGCCGATCTCTAGCAGCATTTTTCGATCTTAACGGACCAAGTGCGAAAAATCTTCGCTAACAGAAAAGTTTGTTCCTCGCAACTTTTAGCACGCCACCAAAACTGCTTCTATTTCTTTAATACGCCCAAATCTGGCTATAACAGGTTGTCGGTTTGAATGTGCCAAGCCTACGTTCACGGCCAATGTTAGCAGGGTCAACTGAAATTCCAAGGGCGGAAGATCAAAGCGCAATGACAGCCTGTTCCGTTTGGCTCCAAGTCTCAGCTGCCTGATCTTGAAAGGCAAAGAATAGTAAATTGTTTCTTCGTAGCCTGTTTTCTGTATCGTACGCGTTAAGCGTTAGCGCTGCGATTTCAACTGGCCAGACTTGAGCGACATCACAGGTTGCCGCACCGCTTTTTCTAACTTGTTCTAATATTGTCAATCTTTCAAACAAGCTTTTAATTTGGGCACCTGTGGAACTTTGCTGCGGATATCAGCTAAGTCAGTTATAATTTCTGCTTGCCCTGTCTCGTTCGTAGCTATTGCCTGCATAAAAGCAGGCATTTCAGACGATTCTATAAGCGTGCCAGATTTGCAGACATCGCAAGGACCGGGCTTCTACTCAATATCACCGTTAAGAGCAGTAGTAAATTGCTAAGACAGGATGTGACGCTGCATGAAAGCACTGCACAATAATTTATTTCCTGTTAATTTTGTTTCTGTGTACGCTTCATCATTCCTCATGTAAAACACCGCAACATGGGTATTTTGACGTACGTAAATAAATACATAAATAACACATTGTCTGACATTGATAAACACTTTGAACAATTAATACTGACCACCGACAACCCGGCATTTGATTCACACCTCCTGAACCTTTGTAAATCCCGAGACAGTCTCACAGAAAGATGGCGCCGACAGAAATAGAACCGACGTCTGAAACTCCGCCTCACAGCCTGCACAGCAGCCGCTGAGAAACACGTCGATCATGTCACACAACAGAACTGCGGTCACATGTGCACTGCTCTACATGGTATTCTGAGCACCGCCGGCACCTGGCACATTCTCCGGCACCTTCTCGATGCCACCAAAAGCAAGCGGGAGAATCACCACACCATGAAGCAAATTTTTCATAACTACCCTGGAACCGCCGACCAGCTCCTCCAAGATATTGAATACAAGTACATCGCTAGTCCCGGAACAACCGTCCAAACCCCTCCCGACTATACGGAGTCTCCAAATTAGACACTATACTGCCAATCACTTCATCCGAACTCATGCAAACTCTCAACAAGCTTACTCCCAACACTACACCTGTCCACGATCGAATCACGAATAAGATCCTCCTCAACCTAGAGGACTACTGCCTGCAGGCCATGTTCGACCTTTTCAAGCATTTGCAGACGGGTAGCTTACCAGCAGAGTGGAAGCGTGCCAAAATAACGATAATTCCGAAACGAGGTAAAACGTCCTGTCTCCTCAACCTTCGCCTCATATCCTGCTAACATCATTACGCAAGTATCTACACTCCAATTGATCATGTTCCTTTCACTCGATGTCATATCTCGCACGTCCAACACATTGCACAATCATTTCAGTTTTACATGGATATATGGGGAGGGGACACTTTAGCTTTCAATTCATCAGCACTTCCACGCGCCATCAGATTACAGAGTAACTTACCAGACAACACCGCTTCTCAGTCTAATACTGACACATTCCACCAGCACCTAATTACACATCTCATTGAAGCCGTCGTTTAGCTTGTCTAGGTTCATATCTTGATGTTTTTACTGATTTGATGGTAAGCATTTTGGTTCCTTTCTTCATTTTTGTTATCGCCGTACATTGTGCTATATCACGCCTGATTATTTGTGCACTGGCCCATGTCCATGTGTTTTTTTTATTGTGTGATTTAACCTATGTTATTTATTTTATTTAAAGATACCTTACAGGCCTCAAAGTGAGGCACTGAGTAAGGGGGCAGTACATAGAAAATACGTAGAACATATGACATCTATGAAACCGCATCAGTTTAAAAACTATAACCGGGAGTGCAACCGCGATGAAAAAGAATTATTTAGTTAATGATTCACTAGGGAAAACAACAAGATATTATGACAAGGAATAAATAAGATAGATTGTTTTTAATGAAGTCGTGTAATTAACAAGACCAGAGTGTTCAACAGTAATAAAGACTAAAAAGAAAACAGAAAAGTTGCTAACGCGACATTCCAACGGAAGGGCTAACATAGCGACATAACGGCGATAACGCGTCAATAAGGTGTAAAAGATGGTGCAAGTACAAGAAAGAATTATGCGACAACCGTAAAACTTCACATTTCTTTAGTCATGCAGTCAGTCAAGACGTCACGGAATGCATCGTAGTTGGAGCGGCATGCAATGCTATGCGGGAGAGAATTCCATAATCTGATAGCGCGAGGAAGAGCACAGTAATAGAATTCATTTGTAGAATCGTAAGAGGAGCATAGCTGAAATGATTATGAAGCCTATGTGACGTGGGGTAAGGTCGTTTCAAGCATGTGGGTGTTCGAGTGGAGGGAAGGAATTTGTGGAACAGTGATAAAATGGCAATGTCTCCGCGAGTGCTCAAGGATTCTATCGAAAGATTAAGTTTTGTTTGCGTTACACTGGACTGGTAGCTGTAATAGTTTATGATGAAGCAGCTTGCTCTGTTCTGGATTCGTTCTAGCGTTTCAATGGGGTATTTCTGGTGAAGGGACCAAATGGGAAGTGCATACTCGAGCTTGGGATGAATGAGAATGAGGTAAGCTAACTTGCGAACATTAGAAGGAACATTTCTTAAGTTGCGTCGCAAGTATCCCCAACGATTGGGAGGCGTTAGCTGAAATGGACGTGATGTTCTCTGTCCAAGAAAGATTCGACGTGAATACAACTCCTAGATAGTTATATTGTGTAGTCGTTGTAACAGTAATTATTAATAGGGCAAGGATACGGTGAGGTTGCCCACTTCCGAGTAAATGACATTATTTTGCATTTCGAGGTATTTAAGGTCATTAGGTATTTATTGCACCAGCTAATAATTTGTTGAAGGGCTTGCTGAAGAACGAGGTGACCATCTGAATTTTTAATTGGGCGATAAATTATGCAGTCGTCGTAGAAGATTCTAATAGTGGAGGACAAATTTTGAGGTAGGTCATTATTAAAGACTATAAAAAGCAAGGGACCGAGGACGCTACCCTCTGGTACACCAGAAGAAGCGTCTGTTACGGAGGAAGAGTAGTTATTTGGTATAGTAAACTGCTGATGATTAGACAGAAAGTAACGGAGCCATGACAAGGTAAGACCGTCCAATTTGAGTGCGGACAGTTTTGATATTCGGCAACAATGTGCGACACGGTCGAATGCCTTCGAAAAATCAAGAAACAAGCAATCAATTTATAAGATATAATTTAAGTTAGTGTGTAGATCTGTTGTAAATTTAAATAACTGTGTCTCGCACGAGAAGCCCTCCCTAAAACCATGCTTATTATGAAAAAGGAAATTGTTTGTGTCAAGATGTCTGTAAAACTGCGAACCCATAATATGTTCGAGCAACTCGCGGGGAATCCATGTCAAGGAAATGGGACGATACTTCTCACAGGAGTTCCTGTTGCCTTTTTAAGTACAGGTATAGCATGCGCCATCTTCATGTCTGCGGAAAGGTGGCCAGCCGCAAGTGACTGTCTCAATATGTGAAAAAGAATTTTGCGTGATATTTCTATTGTATTCTTTAAAATCTTTCAGTTTATACCACCTATCCCACATGAAGATGACATATTAAGGTTATCTATGAGAGAATAGAGGCCTCCAATGTGACTTCAATAGGTTCCATGTATTGTAGCTTAATTCTGAAATACAAGGTACATTTAAAGTGTTCTCCTGTGTAAATACAGAGCTGAACAATGGATTAAAGACCTCCGAACATTCGCTGTCTGGAATAGGAATATTGCTGCTGTTTTGTAATGAGAATTAATTGGATTCGTTGTTTGGCTTCATTATTTTCCAAAACTTGGCAGGATTGTCCTTAAGCAGCTCAGGAAGATGATTAGAAAAATATTTATCTTTAGCTTCACCTAAAACTGAGTGGTACGATTTAAGGTACGTTTTGTAATTATGCCACACAGCTGATGTGCGATCTCGCTTAGCAATATTAAACAAGCGCTTTTTCTTGTTCCACATCCGCTGAAGGCTTTCCGTAAACCAAAGGTTCAATTTATAATTGGTTATATTAACAAGAGGAACATGCTTGTCTCCTAACGCGTACAATATGTTTTTCAGCATGAGCCAGTTTTCTTCAACGGATCTGTCGTAAAATGATGGCCACATTGTGTTTTCAAATAAAGTTTCAAATTCTGAGATTATTGTTCTATAATTCATCATCATCATCATCATCATCATCATCATCATCACCAGCCTATTTTATGTCAACTGCCGGACGAAGGCCTCTTCCTGCGATCTCCAATTACTCCGGTGCTGCGCCAACCCATTCCAACTAGCACCCGCGGATTTCCTCATTTCGTCGCGCCACGTAGTCTACTGCCGTTCTTTACTGCGCTTCACTTCTCTTGGTAACCATTCTGTCACCCTGATCGTCCAACGCGTATCTAATCTGCGCATTACATGACCTGCCCAGTGCCATTTTTCTTCCTTAATGTCAATTAAAATACCGTCTATACCCGTTCGCTCTCTAATCCAAACCACTTTCTTCCTGTCTCTTCAAGTTATGCCTAGCATTCTTCGTTCGATCGCTCGTTGCGCGGTCCTTAATTTGTTCTCAAGCTTCTTTGTCTATCTCCAAGTCTCTGCTCCACATGTCAGCACCGGTAATATGCTCTCATTGTATACCTTCCATTTGAATGATAACGGTAAGCTTCCAGTCAGAAGCTCACGGTGTCTGCCGTATGCGATCCAACCCATTTTTATTATTCTATGAATTTCCTTCTCATGGTCAGGGTTCCCTGCGATTATTTCACCTAGATAAACGTACTCCTTCACAGACTCTACAGGCTGACTTGCGATCCTGAAGTCTTGTTTCCCTGCCCGATTATTCATCCTTATCTTTGTAATCTGCTTATTAATCTTCAACCCCACTCTTACACTCTCCCTGTTAAGGCCCTCAATTATTTGTTGTAACCCCTCTGCAGTGTTGCTGAATCGAACAATCTCATCGGCAAACCAAAGGTTCCTCAGGTATTCGCCGTCGATACTTACTCCTAAGCTTTTCCATTTTAATAGCTTGAATACACCTTCCAAGCACGCAGTGAATAGCATTGGAGAGATTGTGTCTCCTTGTCTGACCCCTTTCTTTATAGGTATCTTCCTATAGAATCTCTGTAGATATTTTCCAGGGTATTTACGTAAGCGGTCTGTACTCATTGATTACGCAATGCCTGTATGACTGCTGGTATCTCTACTGAATCAAATGCATTTTCGAAATCTATGAAAGCCATACAGAGAGGCTTATTGTACTCTGCGGATTTCTCGATAACCTGAATAATGACATGGTTCTGATCCATTGTAGAGTATCCCTTCCTGAAGCCAGCTTGTTCCCTTGAGTGACTAAAGTGCAGTGTTGCCATTATTCAATTGGATATTATTTTAGTAAATATTTTATATAAAACTGGGAGTAAGCTATTGGACCTATAACATTTCAGTTCTTTAACGTCTTCCTTTTTGTGGATTAGTATAATGCTTGCATTCTTCCAGGTTTCCGGGACCCTTGCAGTCGATAGACACTTCGTATAGAGAGCCGTCAGTTTTTCTAGCATTATGCCTCCTCCATCTTTGATTAAAGTGACTTCTATTCGATCTTCTCCTGCCACTTTAACCCGTTTCATACCTTACCAGGCCCTTCTTACTTCATCTCTAGCTATAGGAGGAGTGTCTGTATCCTGTTCATTATTGTTTCGAATGGAGTAGGTACTGTACAGGTTAGTACAGAATTCTTCCGCTGCTTTTATTATACCTTCGAGATTGCTGATGTTAATACCCTGCTTATCCTTCAGTGCATACATCTTGGTTTGTCCTATGCCAAGTTTCCTTTTTACTGATTTCAGGCTGCGTCCATTTCTACGGCTTCTTCAGTCTTTCTCACGTTATAATTTCGAATTGCACTTGTTTTTGCCTTCTTGATCAGTTTTGACAGCTCAGCGAATTCTATCTTATCTCTTGAGTTGGACACTTTCATAATTGCCCTTATTGTAATCATGAATTTGCTTTCTCCTTACGCCCGTAACCGGTGGCGTTGTGTGTTGTTTTTTGAAACAAATGGTGGTGACTGGAACCATCCACGTATTCTATGTGACCTGTTGTTTCAGATGCAGTATTAAGAATAAGATCAAGAACATCGGCACCACGTGTGGGTTTCGTGACAGCTTGAAAGAGATTGAAATCTATAGACAAGTTGATTAATTCAGACGATATATGTCAAGGAGATGATAAATTGGCCCAATCGATTAGCGGATAACTGAAATCCCCAAGAACATTTATTTATTTATTTATTTCGTGTACCCTCAGGGCCAGAGGCATTAAAGAGGGGAGTGGTTACATCAAATACAAAAAAAAGAAAAAAGTACAGTGCAGCAAAATAGTTAATAGTACAGAAATAGATGGTTCTCGGTTATACAATGTTATTTGAGTGTTCCTAGAGTGCTGGTCAATAAAATTAAATACGGTGCATGCAGTGCAGTAATACAGTGTTCCGGTAATACAAAACAAAAACAGTGATATAATTGGTAGTACAAAACCACGAATGAAATGCTCCTATTTATACAATGTTATCTAATACTGCCGTGAAGTGCTGATGGTCAACAATAGTAGCGGTTGAGGCTGGTAGGCGATTCCACTCGGCAGATGTACGCGGATGGAATGAATGAGACATGACATTGGTTTGGCATAATGAAATTCCAACTTTGTTATTGTGATCTAACCTTGATGAAATGTATTGAGGAGGGGAGATAAGTTCGTCGCGAAGTGAAGGATGATGAAATATCTTATGAAAAAGTGAAAGTCTAAGGCCTTTACGGCGAGAGGCTAAAGATGGCAAATCAAGGTTTAATTTCATTACAGAAGTGCTGGCAGTTCGGTTATAATTAGAAAAAACGAAACGAGCAGAGTTATTTTGTACCATTTCTAAAGAGTGAATTATGTTTTTCTGAAAGGGATCCCAAACTGCTCCGGCGTACTCTAGTTTTGAGCGGACTAGTGACTTGTATAACATTAATTTTAGGGAAGACGGTGCCTTAGTGAAATTGCGTTTTAGGTATCCCAGCATGCGGTTAGCATTTTTAATTACGTAAGAAGCGTGCATGGACCACGAGAGGTTTCTAGTAATATGGACACCAAGATATTTGTAGGAGGAAACCGGGTCTAAGGGGAGATTATTAACGCAGTAAGAAGAAGGAAGCTGGTTAGAAGTTCTGGACACGCGCATAAATTTGCATTTTTTAATATTTAATTCCATTGACCATGATTGGCACCAAGTAGAAATAGCGTTAAGGTCGGATTGAAGAGAAGATATATCTGTGTCAGATATTATTTCCCTGAAGTTTACGCAATCATCGGCGAATAAGTGAATGTTAGAGGAAACACAAGAGGGTAGATCATTTATGTAAATTAAAAAAAGGAGGGGACCAAGTACCGACCCTTGAGGTACGCCGGACTGCACTCTGCTCGGTTGAGAGCTTGAGTCATTAGCAAAGACAAACTATGAACGGTTAAAAAGAAAGCACTCAAGCTATGCAAGCAGTCTGGGATCAATGTTAATTCGATGCAGCTTAAACATTAGAAGGTTATGGCACACTTTGTCAAACGCTTTCGAAAAGTCCAAAAATATACAGTCGGCAGTTGAAGAGCGGTCAAGAATGACGTTTAGCTTATGCGTAAATAAAACTAGTTGTGTTTCACATGTATATGTCTTGCGGAAGCCATGTTGCGATGGTGAAAAAAATGAGTTAGTTTCAAGAAAGCTAGCAAGATTAGAGGCAAGTATATGTTCTAACATCTTACATGGAATGGAAGTGAGCGAGATAGGGCGGTAGTTATATGGAGAATGCTTGTCACCCGACTTATGGAGTGGGATCACCTTCCCAATCTTCTATTCATCAGGCAAAGAACCCTTATCTAGCGACTGTTGGAAGATCATTCCTAGGAAAATTGAAGAGTAACAACTAGTGCTTTTCAAAAATTTCGCGTTTATTAAATCGTGTCCTGGAGCCGAAGATAGTTTTAAAGATGAGATAATTGGTACGATGCCTGCTGGTTCAATGATTATGGGAAACATTGCTTGGTAATCGTAGTCGTGCGTGGATGGAAGAGTAATGTGTGTAGTTGATGAAAAGTTGTGCATGAAAACATCATTAAGCGCGGACGCACATTGATTAGTTGGAATAACATTTCCAGAGCTGTTGATTAAGGTTATCATGTCGTCCGTCTTGGGGTTAATGACGCGCCAGAATTTCTTGGTGTCAGTTTTAAGCATTAAAGGCAAGGTATTGCCAAGAAAGTGATCTTTGGCTTGTTTAACTGCGGCTACATACTCATCTGCCGCCAGCTTGTATTTGGTCCAGCGGCTTACGCTAGGTGAACGTTTGGCTAATTTGTGCAGGCGTTTCTTTTTATTAGACAGGCGCTTGGGACGGATGTTGTACCATGGGTTGTTTAGATTACATGCAGTGGTGCGGAGTGGGATGTATTTGTTTGTTAGTTCCGCAATTTTTGCAGCAAACATATTCCAGTTGGTCTGAACGGTATGGCTGTCGAAGTTGTTTATAAATACGTCTAGAAAAGCAGATAATTCGGCGTTGATTGCTTCAAAATTTCCTTTCGCGTAGTCTCGAAAAGATTTTAATTTTTTACCGGTTTTTGGCCGCAAAATATTTAAGTCAAACGAAAGTGCTGAATGGTCGCTCAAGCCGGGTAAATAGGTGATGTCGGAAACTAGGTCAGGCCGCGATGTTAATAGAAGGTCAAGTGTGTTCTCAACGGATTCGGTAGTGCGTGTGGGTTGAGCAACAAGTTGTTAAAGTGAGAAGACATAGCACATGTCTAAGAACTCATTGGCTAATGAAGAAAAAGGGTGTAAAGTTGGAGGTTCAGTATTCTATATTATTTTCGGTAGATTAAAATCGCCAAGCAAAAATAAAGGTAATGTAGGATGACTAGATGTAACAGTATTAATGATATCATGCATCTCATTTACGAAGTTAGATGAATAAGTTGGGGGTCATCTTCACCAGAAGATGACCCCCAACTCAAATGACCCCAAATCATCAGAAGATCATCTTCTGGTGATTTATTTCAATGATGGCCCAAACCGTTTCGAGGTCAGTATTGACATGAATACACTGAGTTGGGAAATCTTTGGAAATGGCTAAGAGCGCGCCGCCTCCCTGACGCATTGTACGGTCACAACGATACAGGGAAAAATGGTGTGCGGTTTGAAGAATTTCGTTATCTTGAATCTGTGAATGTAGCCACGTTTCGGTAAGCACAAAGATGTCGGCGTTGCAAGTCTCCAAGGCAGATTCTAAGGAAGATAAATTTAATCAGCCTGGAAGAGTTACATGGTTTTGTTGATTGTGTCGCGCAGAGCATTTATGAAAGAATTCCTAGGATCTGGTGCACGATAACAATTACCTATTAGTATCCTATGAGGTGCGATCGTGCAGGCCACCCAAACAATCTCGAGATACGAATTTGTGTTGACCAAAAATCACGTAATGGTTTTCTTTACACCAATCAAGACACCTTTAAGAGAGCGGTCACGCCTATATTTGTCAGACGTGTTTGAAGATGAAAAGATTTCATCATTCTTTATTGCAGAATATAGCGACATCTTCGTGAAAGCGATAATGTCGGATTTACTCTCTTCCAAGACGGAAGAGTTGAGATCACGCTTTAATAAGATGCTTCGGATGTTGGCATATGATAGTGATAGCGAGGGTGAAGTCGGGGTTAGCTTTAGTGCTTGGTGAATCTGTGCGCATGCTCCCAACCGTAGCTATCTATTCAGTGGGACAACTGCACTTACACAACCATCGTAGATATAAATTCTTGAATAAACACGCAGCTTGTCCACTGAAAGCTTAAAAGCTTTATTCGGGGTTTTCGGAAATCGAGAATCGGTTTTCACATCGAGTTTCCGGTGAAAAATCTTCGCGAATAGAATATGACGTTCCCTTCAGTTTGTGCGCCGAAGAGAGAATACGCTCTTTGTCCTTAGAGACGGTCAGTTTGGCTAATATGGGTCTCCGCTTGTCTTCACTTTATTTTCGCAACCGGTACACCAGCTCGAATTGTTGTTCATTTATCTTGATACCAAGCTTATCCGCACAGAACTCGATCAATTTCTGCTCCGATTTTGCCCAGTCAAATCTAGCGTCACCTTCCAAAGAAAAAAAGAGCAGATTCGAACGCCGCAGCCTATTCTCAGAGTCGCTACAGCCTGCCTTCATAAACACCACCGGTTCAGACACAAAGCGTACAGCATTGAAATCTGTGCCAGCTTTAGATGTGAGATTTAACTCCATTGCTTTTTCCAAAGACACAATCGTGACACTTAAGATTTTAATTTTGTTCTCAGCTTCCACTTGCTTCTTTCTGGCAGACTTCAAATCAGCTATCAGGGAACCTTGACCCTTTTCAAGCCGGCGGATAGCATGTATAGCCTGATGTTAAATCTAATGTTAAAGGATAGACAGTCGGCCGTGTTGGTACGGTAACATGATCTTGGCTTGTAGCGCGAAGTGAACACGGACACAGAAAGGAGCAGACAGGACGAGACTAGCGCTCGTCCTGTCTGCTCCTTTCTGTGTCCGTGTTCACTTCGCACTACAGGCCAAGATCATGAATAAATGTTTGTGTGTCTTTGTGTACCTTTGGTCAGGAAATATGTGTGTGTTCATGTGCCGCTGATCAAGGCCGCCGATAAAAGTGTGTGTGCCTGTGTATTTCGTCAGGATGACCGCCGTCACCGCTCAAGAGAAATAAAATTTGCTCATACCTTTCATCTGACTTGTGTGTCACCTCTGTGTCGTGTGCTAAACAACTTCGCTGGTAATCCCCCTTCACAGCTATAGAATGGAGCGTGATTTTTTTTTTCGCCTCTTGTCATGCGCTCTGTTAAAGCCGCCTCATCTGTATCTCCGGAAACTGGTACTCTGTGCTATGTAAAATAAGAATAAGAAGAGCATTGATGGTTACACGACCAATGCTCTTCTTCTCGACTGTCGCTCGGATCATCAGTGCTTCCTATCCTGCATGTCGTAGGTTATCGCATGTACCGCTTATTCGCTTGTCAATGATTACCTCCCATTCAGTGCATCACCCGTCCCTGGGCGCGTAGAAAATGCTTTTCTGTGTTTTTATAAATCACCCGCTTGCCTCAGGTGACGAAATCAGAGGCTTGCAGCTCTCACGCGGGATTCCGGAGGTACATGACCTGCGACGCCGCTACTCGAGCGCGCACAATGACGGCGAAGATGGACGAGCGTTGGTGATTCCACCAGAGAAAACAGTCGTCTCTCTGAAGAAAAGACTGCAGAAACCAATCATTTGCGCGCCCGAGCTGCGTGCCTTAGTTGAGATGCCTTAGTTGCAGTGCCTTTGGAAAGGCTTACTTCAAAAGGACGCTACGTTGGGCACTTTGGTATTCCATACTGAAGCTATTGACAGCGCGAAACGGCAGGAACCACACATGAAAGTTACACGGACAAGCGGGCTGACTATCAAAAGACGACGTTATTCCGAGCATGCCTACAAATATACGATCATGCACGTGGCAACAACCAAAAATGGCACAGCTAAGGCGCACTTGGCATGAAATGACAGTGTCAACAAATCCCTAAAGAAATTTGTCAGTGTAATATATCTTTGACTCATGGAGCGAAACAGACGGACGCGCAACATACCTGTGTCCCCTACCTTCTCATTGAAGTAAACTTGCACTATCTCTCGGACTGATTTTTTTCCGTAGTTCGCTAGTACTTTGGTTTTTGAAGGCACCGAAGCGTAGCCGCTCCCGCATTTCTTGCAGTGCAAGGCAAGATTCGAAGACGGCTGTCCCATCAAGGAAGCCATATGTTCCCTAAGGCTTACACTGACGCATCTTCCCGTCTGGCCAATCTAACGCGCACCGCACGAGACGGCAATTGCATACAACACTCCTTTCTTGCAGTCGATATGCTTTTTCCGGTGCTCAATGCCGCACGCTTGTTGTTCCTGATCCTCCCCCTCTGCCCTAATATGGGTCCAGTCGGTAGGGCAGAATGTTGTCGATTGTGTGCAAGGGATGACGGCCGTAAAGAACGTAAGAGCGTGAGAACCCGGTAGTGGCCTGAGTCGCGGTGTTGTAGGCGTAGGTGACAAACGGAAGAACTAGGCCCCAATTAGAGCGATCAGGCGGGACATACATGGCGAGCATGTGACCAAGAGTTTGATTAAAGCGTTCCGCGGTACCATTAGTCTGTGGGTGATAAGCAGTGCATTACGATTAACAATAGCGCATTCAGCAAGCATTTGTTCGATGACCTTAGATAAGAAGGCGCGGCCTCTGTCGCTTAAATGTTCATGTGGACCTCCATGGCGAAGGAGAAAATGGCTTAGTGTGAAATTGACGACCTCCTGCGCTATAGCATTTAGTAGAGCATCAGTTTCCGCATAACGTGTTAAGTGGTCTACCGCAACGATTATCCACTTGTTGCCGGTAGGAGTCAAGGGAAGTGGCCCGTAGACATCTATGACCACGCGATCAAATGGTCGGGATGGGCATTGCAAAGGCTGGAGTTCACCGGCGGAGTTGTGCGGTGGCGTTGGCGCTGATGATAAGAGCAGACGATCTTTCGAACGAAATTGTACATTCCCCGCCAGTAATAGCGGTGTAGAAGTCTTTCGTAGGTCATGCAGACTCCCACGTGGCCACACTGAGGGTCGACGTGGAACGAGGAGCAGAGCTCTAATCACAACATTCTCGGAATGACCAGTAACCAGGTGCGTCCCTCTGGGGTATAGTGGCGTCGATACAGTAGCTGGTCTCGAATCGCAAAATCAGAAACTTGGCGCCGAAGCGTTCGTGACGCTGGAACTTTCGACGTATCCGAGAGAAGGTCGAACAGAGGTGCAGTCCAGGGATCATTCCGGTGTGCAGCAGCGATAGTGTCAAAGCCCAGAGTGGGCAATGTGCGCTCGCAGGAGGAGTCGTGACTGGCTTTCGGGGCAAGCGGTGATCTGGATAGCGCGCCAGCGTCGGAGTGCTTTCGCCCGGAACGGTAAACCACACGGATGTCATATTCTTGAATTCGCAATGCCCAGCGGGCAAGGCGGCCTGAAGGGTCTTTTAGCGTCGACAGCCAACATAGTACTTGGTGGTCGGTCACTACGCCAAAAAATCGGCCGTATATATATATAGGCGAAACTTGCCAAGCGCCTACACAATGGCCAAACACTGCTCTTCTGTTACGATGTAATCGGTCTTTGCCTTGGTTAATGTGCGAGTCGCGTATGCGACGACGTATTCTGTGTGGCCAGGTTGACGCTGTGCCAACACAGCACCAAGGCCTAGAACGCTTGCATCGGTATGCATTTCGGTTGGCGGTTGAGGGTTAAAATGGCGAAGAATGGGTGGCGTCGGGAGAAGACGGCGCAAGGTTGTAAAAGCGGCGTCACACTCTGTAGACCATGATGAAAGATTTCTAGGGCCACCAAGGAGCTGCGTGAGGGGCGATATAACTGACTTAAAGTTCCGAACGAATCGCCGGAAGTCAGAGCAGAGGCCGATGAAACTTCGCAGCTCTTTCATAGCGGTAGGTTTTGGGAACGCAGCAAGAGCACGTAGCTTCTCGGGATCTGGGCGAATGCCCTCCTTTTACACAACATGGCCTACAATTGTGGGCTGACGAACAGCAAATCGACACTTCAGGTTAAGTTACAACCCGGCGTTGGTCAAGCAAGTGAGTATGTATTGGAGGCGGAGCAAGTGCGTTGCAAAATCAGGGGCGACCACGACAATGTCGTCAAGATAGCAAAAACAGATATTCCATTTGAGGCCACACAGAAGCGTATCAATCATTATCTCGAACCTAGCAGGTGCGTCGAAGAGTCCCAAAGGCATGACGGTGAATTCATACACGCCGTCATGTGTGACAAAGGCAATTTTCGGGCGATCAGCCTCTGCCGTTGGAACCTGCCAGTAGCCTGACTGCAAATCCTGCGAAGAAAAGAACTCGGCTCCCTGCAAACACTCCAGAGCATCATCGATGCGTGATAATGGGTAGACGTCCTTCAGCGCGATCTTTTTCAACCGTCAAAAATAAACACAGAAGCGGATGGAACCGTCTTTGTGACGAGTACCACTGGAAAGGCCCATGGGCTCCGTGGAAGTTAAGTGACGCCTCGACGGAGCATGTCATCGACCTGGTATGCAAAGGCACAACGTTCGGTAGCGGACACGTGATATGGTCTTTGTCGAAACACTGAATGAAGTGTCGATATGATGGTTGACTGTCGATGCACAGCCAAGAGGTGTTTGCGCAACGTCGAAAGAACGGCGGAAGTGCTGAAGGATTGCGAGAAGTTGAGATCGCTGCCAATGTGTCAGATCTTCGGCGTTGAATGGGCTGAACACATCAGTCCATCTTGAGTGGGGGACGGAGAGGGCACTCCGTTCATGGAGGGCAGAAGAAGGCACTTCGTCGAGGGCGGAGACAATTCGTGTTGAATCGATCGACTCGACGTAACCAAGGCATTCGTGGCTGAGCAGATGATTGTAAGATTGATTGGCCGATCATTGTAAATGGGCATCGTGCTGATATCAGTGGCAAGGTCAATAGCTGCAAAGGGCAAAGTAAAAGCTTTTCGGGTAACAAAGTGGTAAGAAGGCATGAAGAATACCGTCCGGTCGGATATAGTACTACACAAGACTGGTACGAATGCTGAAGAGCACGGGGTAACACAGGTGTCTTCTTTCATGACAATTTTAGTGGCAGGATGAGCATCTACAAGGCCAGGTTATCAAGGTGGGAAAGTTCAATCTCAGCCCGAGCACCACTGATGATGGCATTGTGACCTGAAAAAAAAATCCATCCTAGACTAACTGCGTGGGAGCACGATGTACGAACTATGAACTCAATCGTGTATGAAACGTCCTGTATGGTCACACGGGCTCTACAAGCAGCGGTAGGACGAATGAGTTGAGCACTCGCCGTTCGAATCGACAATCGAGACAATGACGTCATCACTTACGAAGCGCGCGGCAAAACCTGGCATCCATAACTGAAATAGCGGCACCGGTATCAACGAGGGCACCGGTGTCAACATCAATGACATTGGCAGGTAAAGTAGGAGGACTTCGGCATGTCGACACTTGCGCAGTTCTCGCTTCGGGAACTACGTCGTCTAGTTTCCCTCGTCGTTAGAGACGGGTCGTCGACGCAAAAGGGAAAGCGACCGGCGACGTCGGTAGGCTGACCGGAAGGGTTCGAAGTGACGAAGGCGAGCAGTCTGGAAGCGAGCTGATGATGGGTCGAAAGGTCCGTAAGGCGATTTGGATCAGGCGGCACATAGGGCGTCGATCGTCATCGAACGCCTGCGATCGGCGCCGGCAGAACTTTGCGACATGACCAGGATACCTACATGGAAAGCATATAGGGCGATTGTCCGGAATACGTCACTGGTTAGCGACAGCAGTGGTAGCCCCGGGTAGGGGAGGGAGAGGGTGGTGCACAGGCTGCTGCAAGCGACGTACGCGCACACTGCGAGGGGCTATTGCAGAAACCGTAGCATAAGTGACCGGTGTTGCCACGGCATCCTGCTGGTGAACAGCCAGCAGCGCTTCAGCGGCCTCTTCATGGATCAGGTTACGGAGAGGAGACGGCAAAGTGCTGGCAGACTCCTGAGTGACGGACACAACAGATAGCTGCCGTGCGACATCTTCGCGGACGAAATTCTCTATTTGGGTTATCAGGTAGGCTTGTTCGGGGCCGCTGGTCAGGCTGCAGAGTGATGCCGCATTTGGTGTGGGATGTCACCTTGTCAAAGCTCGCTGCTTACGTAATTCATCATAGCTCTGACACAAGCTGATGACGTCGCCAACAGTGCGCGGGTCCTTGGTCAGGAGCATCTGGAACGCGTCATCATCGATTCCCTTCATGACGTGCTTGATCTTGTCCGCTTTCGTCATGGCAGCGTGCACGCGCCTGCACAAATCGAGAACTTCTATATAGCTGATTAATGTCTCACCCGTGTCCTGTATGCGTGTGCACAAACGCTGCTCGACTCGGAGTTTCCTGACGGCGGGTCGTTCAAATACTTCTGTAATCGACGTCTTGAACGCCGACCACGTTCGGATATCCCTGTCATGATTTCTGAACCAGAGTCGGGCCACGCCCGCGAGGCAGAATGGTACGTAAGCCAGCTTGTCCGAGTCATCCCATTTGTTGTGAATGCACACCCATTCGTAGGACGATGGCCACTCTTCAACGTCGTTCTGGTTGGTTCCGCTGAAGATGGGAGGCTCCCGTTGGCCAACAGTGCCAGCGCAAGTGACGGGTGGCGATGGAAAAAGTCTGCTGGTCGGCGTCCGGCAGGGCAGAGGGCAGTGTCCCAGAATGGAGTGCCAGGATGAAACATTACCCCGCACGGCTCCACTACTTATGAGATTTATTCAGGTTCGGAACGACAGCCCGTTTTAGGATGCACCGAGCACAGTCCCCAAGCTGGAGCCTCTGCCACGTGCTTGATGCTGCCGATGCTGCTGACTCTCCGCGCACGTTCGTAATCTTCCTTAATATATATATATATATATATATATATATATATATATATATATATATATATATATATATATAATCAGCCTGTTTTACATCCGCTGCAGCATGAAGGCCTCTCCCAGTAATCTCCAACTACACCTGTCCTGCACTAACCAATTCGAACCAGTGCCCGCGAATTTCCTCATTGCCTCACCTTGTCTTCTGCCACCCTCGACTGCGCTTCCCTTCTCTTGGTACCCATTCTGTAACCCTGATGGTCCCACGCTTATCTAACCTGCGCATTACATAACCTGCACAGCTCCATTTTTTTCTCTTAATGTCAATTAGAATATTGGCTATACCCGTTTTCTCTGTAATCCAAACTGCTCTCTTTCTGTCTCTTAACGTTATGCCTAGCAATCTTCGTTCAATTGCTCTTTGCGCGGTCCTTACTTGTTCTCAAGCTTCATTGTCAGTCCCCAGGTCTTTGCCCCATATGTCAGCAGTAGTAAAATGCACTGCTTGTGCACCTTCCTTGAGATCTTCTATTCACTTGAGATCTTCACTTCTTCCTTGAGATCTTCACTTGAGATCCATCTATTATACTTCAAATTTGTCGGCTTTAGACGTACTATTCGGCTGAACTGACAAAAGTTCGGCAGCATGTTACACTCCTGTAACACGTCAAGGCGAAAGCCTGCTGCACGTGTTTTAGTAGATTAAGTTGTACCATCGGAGTGGTCAGACTTCTTGCAAGACATAAGGAGTCGCAGTGTGCAGTAAACGTATGGCAAGCCGTTGTCTGCGAGCATGGCTTCCTCCCTACGTTGCCGTCTCTCACCGTCGTGTTCCTGCTGTTGCAGTTAAGGTGCTTGGGCTCCAGTTCGACGCTTAGCTGCGGCTTCGCGCGCTCGTATAGCAAGGTCAGGCTCGTGCCGACGACGTTTCTGTTACGACTTCATGTCGCATCATCTCAGCAGGGGGAAAGAAGCCATCGCGGTCGAACGCCTTGCTCCCCCCACTTCCCACGTAGCTCCTCGTTCCTCGCTTGACGAGCATTCTCGGCCGTAGCTAAATGCTTATGGGGGTATGGAAAACTTTGTTGATGGTTCGGATGCTTGTTCTGAGTTTGTTCTTTATTGAAACGTATGCTGTTCGGTGGGTTCTATGGACGATTTCAATAAATGTACGAGCCATTGCATTTTTGCTTGCTTACGGCGGTATGAACCATTTCTGATTAGGATAATTATTCTACCACTCGACTAGACGTCGCCTTAAGGGGGTATGAGCCATTGCCGCGAGCCACTTAAGGCTGTCCTTATTAAAATTGTGGCATCCAAAGCCTAAAGTGGCTCATACCCCCGATGGTCTGGAAAACGCGGCGTGCGATAAAGGAAGTCATGAGCTCACCTCACGCAGACACGCACTTGTGCTCACGCGTCCGTCTTCGACTTCTTCCACAGCTGTCTCCGATGCCGCTCATCATGCCAGCGTTCCCATACCGCCCCTCGCACTTCTGTCATTGCTATCGCGTTCGTCGTCGTCTTTTTCCACAGATGACTCGCATGCCACTCATCATGCCAATAAAGGCAAAGTTCATTCGATAGAGTTAATCCAGGCACTCGAATTCATGACATCGGTTGGAGTCGAACCCTCAAGCTTATGTAGAAGTCGAATCCACGACATTGGGGTTAAGTCAAAGGCACAATTAATTAATATAGAGTTAATTACGATACTTGAAACTACGACATTTGGTGGGTGTCGCACTCACGTCTTTTGCTATTACTTAAGGCCCAGTTAATTCAGTTAGGGTCAATTAAGGCACTCGAACAAACGATCTTTGGCAGGAGGAAACAAGTAATAAGAAGTAAGAGCGCATTTCAATGAGAATTTCAAGTAATTTATTCATTGTTTCTTGAGCACGCAGGCTTTCGCCTTCAACCTCTTTGGCGTATGCCAAAGTGACTGTCAATTTTTTCGTTGCTAAGATGCGGAGTCGTAAACTTCATATTTTCATTTCCTGAAAATTTGCGATTTCTACGAATCTTTATTGAAAATTCACCGCATAACTCAAAAAGGCGCTAGCAAGGGCCACTAAATTTCAACGTTTCCTTTAATTGCATCTGAGAAGAGGTTTATTGGCGGCTCCTAAGGCAAAAGCGCGGCGACCGGGAACGGCGAGACAGCCCGAAGCACTGTACAAAAAAGGCGACAGTAATCAACAGCGCGAGCGGGGCCGAGCCGCGCGTTGGCGATGTGTCTGTGCCGCGAGGCGCGTCTTCTTCTTCACAATCTCCCCCCGGACAAAAGGAGCCATCCTGGCGCCTTAAGAATCAGCAGGCAGAGGGTCGTGGTAGGGCTTGAGACGCGAGACGTGGACAATGTCACGTCCACGCCGGCGCAAGTCTTCAGGTGGTGACAGTGGCTCGATCAGAAAATTCACCGGAGATGTTTGCTCCAAGACTCGGTAAGGCCCTTCGAATTTTGGGACGAGTTTCGAGGAAAGCCCCGGAGTCTGGAAAGGCACAGACAACCACACAAGAACGCCTGGAGCGTAGGTGGTGTTCGGAAGCGTGTCGCTGCGGTTTTCTTTCTGGCGCTGCTGTTGCTCGGCCGTAAAGGAGCGTGCTAGCTGGCGGCATTCTTCGGCCTGTCGGGCGACGTCGGACACAGGTAGACACTCGGAGGCGTCAGAACGGTATGGAAGGAGCGTGTCGATGGTATGCGTAGGCTGGCGGCCATACAGGAGGAAGAAAGGTGAAAATCCCGTAGTGGCCTGGATCGCGGTGTTGTACGCGAACGTGATGAATGGAAGGATGCGGTCCCAGTTACCATGATCAGATGCCACGTACATCGACAGCATGTCACCAAGTGTGCGGTTAAATCGCTCTGTGAGTCCGTTAGTCTGGGGATGGTATGCCGTGCTTGTCCGATGAATAATACGGCATTCCGAGAGCAAACTTCTGACGACTTCGGAGAGGAAGGCGCGACCTCGATCGCTGAGGAGTTCTCGAGGTGCGCCGTGTCGAAGCACGAAGCGATGTAGAACGAAAAAGGCTACATCCCGTGCCGTAGCACTTGGTAAAGTGGCAGTTTCGGCGTAGCGTGTCAAGTGGTCAACAGCAACTACGATCCACCGATTGCCGTCTGGAGTCATAGGAAGCGGGCCGTATAGGTCGATGCCGACGCGATCGAAGGGTGTGGTAGGGCACGGGAGCGGCTGCAAGGCACCAGACGGGCGTAAAGGCGGCGATTTGCGGCGTTGACAGTCAAGACAGCACCGAACAAACTTTTGTACAAAATTGTACATGCCGCGCCAGTAGTAGCGGTGGCGAATTCGTTCGTACGTCTTGAAGACTCCGGCGTGGCCGCACTGTGGATCGTTGTGGAAAGCGGCACATATTTGTGACCTTAAGCTGCGGGGAATCACCAGAAGCCACCGACGGCCTTCAGGAGAGTAATTGCGTCGGTGGAGCAGCTGGTCACGAATGGCAAAATGAACTGCTTGGCGTCGGAGGGTTCGGGATACAGGGATAGTCGATGATCCAGAAAGATAGTCGAAAAGAGAAGCGATCCACGGGTCACGACGTTGTGCGGTGGCAAAGGAGTCCATGTCGAGAGATGAGATGGAGTGTGCGGAAGTTGTTCCGCAGGCCTAGTCTGGAGGTAAAGGTGAACGAGACAGGGCGTCGGCGTCGGAGTGTGTTCGCCCACTGCGGTATACGACGCGAATATCGTACTCCTGGATGCGTAATGCCCAACGGGCTAGGCGGCCAGTGGGATCTTTCAAGTTGGCAAGCCAACAAAGCGCGTGGTGATCTGTGACCAAGTCGAATGGACGCCCGTACAGGTATGCTCGGAACTTGCCAAGTGCCCATACTAAGGCCAAGCACTCTTTTTCGGTCACGCTGTAATTGGCCTCAGGCTTCGTCAGCGTGCGACTCGCATAGGCGACTACGTATTCGGGGTAGCCTGGCTTTCGTTGGGCGAGGACGGCGCCGAGACCGACCCCGCTGGCATCTGTGTGTACCTCAGTTGCAGCCGACGGGTCGAAATGGCGAAGAATAGGTGGGGAGGTGAGAAGACGACGCAGCGTAGCGAAGGCGGAGTCACATGCAGGGGACCAGGAGGAGAGGGTGGTGTCACCGCGCAGAAGCTGAGTCAATGGCGCCATGATCGATGCGAAATTCCGAACAAAGCGCCGGAAATATGAGCATAGGCCCACAAAGCTCCGAAGTTCCTTGATGGACTGAGGCTTCGGAAACTCAGCGACAGCTCGAAATTTTGCAGGATCGGGTAGAACGCCGTGCTTGGACACAACGTGGCCTAAAATGGTGAGCTCTCGCGCGGCGAAGCGGCACTTCTTGAGGTTGAGTTGGAGGCCAGCGTTCGTTAGACAGGTCAAAACAAGTCTGAGGCGGAGCAGGTGAGTCGGAAAATCAGGCAAGAAAACGACGACATCGTCGAGGTAACACAGACATATGGACCACTTGAGGCTACGCAGCGTGTTGTCCATGAGTCGTTCAAAGGTGGCAGGGGCGTTACAAAGCCCGAACGGCATTACGTTAAATTCGTATAAGCCGTCGGGCGTAATGAATGCGGTTTTCTGGCGATCGGCTGCAGCCATCGGTACCTGCCAGTACCCCGAACGCAAGTCAAGGGACGAGAAGAATTCTGCTCCCTGAAGACTGTCGAGGGCGTCGTCGATGCGCGGCAAAGGATAGACGTCTTTGCGCGTTACCTTATTTAGCCGACGGTAGTCGACGCAAAAGCGAATAGACCCGTCCTTCTTGCGAACTAGAACGACAGGCGATGCCCAGGGACTGTGCGAAGGTTGAATAACGTCACGGCGCAGCATATCTTCCACGTGGGTGGTAATGACACGACGCTCTTCGGCCGAGACGCGGTAGGGTCGTTGACGTAACGGCTGATGTGAACCGGTGTCAATGTAGTGCTGCACTTCCGACGTGCGGCCCAAGTGAGGTTGTGAAACGTCGAATGAAATTCTAAAGTGGTGCAGGAGATCAAGAAGGTCGGCGCGTTCGGCAGGTGTGAGGGTATCGGCGATGGCACGCGAGAAAGCATCCTTGGACGTCTCTTCAAGCGCGGAAATCGAAGACGACTGGCCGGAGTCGACATCAAAAGAGTCTCCGGGGACGTCAACCAAAGACGAAGAGTCGAGGAGTTCCACGATGCCAAGGCATTCACCAACGAGCAATGTAATAGGCGCACAGAGGGGATTGCAAAAGTATATATTGCTACAGCCGCCAGCCATGTCAAGTGTTGCGAAGGGTAGTCGCAGAGATTTACGGCTCACGAAGACGTCGGAAGGTGTGAAGAGGACCGTTGCATCAGTGATGGCATCGCAAGAGACGGGTACGAGAGCGAAGGAGCCAGGTGGAATATCTGTGTCCTCGCGCACGGTAAGTTTAGAAGGGCGGTCACAATCTTCGTGCAAGGGTGCGTCACAAGGGGAAAATTCAACTTCGGCGCGTGCGCAGTCGATCACGGCTTTATGACGGGATAAGAAGTCCCATCCGAGGATGACGTCATGCGAGCAGGTGGGAAGAACAATGCACTCGACTATGTAAACAATGCCGTGAATAAGCACACGTACAGTACATGCTGCGTGCGGAGTGACGTGCTGAGCGCTTGCCGTACGAAGCGACAGTCCAGAAAGCGGCGTGGTCACCTTGCGCAGCGAACGGCACAGTTTGGCGGCTATCACAGAAACGGCTGCGCCGGTATCCACAAGAGCGAATGCAGGAACACCTTCTACACTAATTTCGACCACGTTAGCAGGACAGGCGCGAGGACTTAGGCAGTTCGAATGGGGCGCAGTTCTTGCCTCTTGAACTGCGACGTTCAGTTTTCCTGGTCAGGTGGTGCGGGTCGCCGACGCATTGGGGAGAGCGAGCGTCGGCGAGGGGATGGCGAGCGACGCGAAGGAAATTCTGGAAGGTCAGCACGAGCATACGGTTGGTGGGAAGGAGTGGCGTATTGGCGAAAGGGCTGGCTGCCGTACTGGAAGGGCCGAGAGGCGTCGCCGAACGCTTGAGGCCGACGTCGGCAATATCGGGCGACGTGTCCAGGAGTGCAGCAAGAATAGCAGATGGGACGATTATCAGGCGTCCTCCAAGGATTAGCTCTCGGTGCGGTCCAAGATGAAGCATGGGCTTCCGGTGGCGCCGGTTGGGAATGGGTCGCGAAAGACGCAGGCCTCAAAGTTATCAAATGTCAAAAGCCTCAAATGTCATCAAAGTTAGTGCAGTGGTTGCCCACAAAAACAATTTCTCCTTTTCCATGTGCTCAGGCAGGCGACGCCGAGCTGAAACTACTTCTTCAGGCATATATATATATATATATATATATAGTAATTATCAATTAATTATTATGTAATAGGTTAATAAATATAATAATTGCACAGTATTTATTTGATGCATTCATTGATTGATTGACTTTAATGTACGAACACAACACTGCAGCTATCAGTGGAGGTCGAGAAGGTCGACAGTTGGGCTAGTTGGTTAAGACTACAACTCAAAACGAGGGTGGACACAATCAAGGCGTGTAGCAGTGCATGCTGACGACTGAAATTCTATTCAGAAGAATAAATCACAAATAGAAAACCTAATATGCGCCTTTATGTGATGTAAGCATTAGTAATGACGAAGGGCTCTGGGTTACATTGCCCAAACTCTTGATATCGTGCTCAACAGTGGAATGCCACAGTGGCGACTCTGTGGCAACATGAATAAAAAAACACACGCGTAGCCAATCTCACTATCCCCAAACCATTCGGCCTTCAATACGTGACGCAGTTTTCCTGGGAAGTTTCTTTCTATGCACAAAGTGCTCATCTCTAGAGTACTACGGGAATCCAGAAAATGCACACTTTAGCAAGAAGCAATAATTGTTTTAATGCGAAACAAGCCTCCACCCCAGCGCCCCTACGCCCCGGCCGCCTGCGTTTTACCGGTATACCGGACAACCTAAACCTCTGTATTGTCACGTAGTAGTGACGGGAAATAACGCAACAGTGAAACGGTGAATGACAAAACTAACTTTTTTATTTGGCAAACTTGTGTCCACAAAAGCAAGTTGCCCTCAAAGCACAGCAATTTGCGGCGAACACGATCGGCGATCGTCGAAATCTGATCTGCCAGTCCAGCGCCTGGCATTTTATACATGAGTCATCCAAGGTTCCAAGTAATCGCTGGTGCCCGCGTGTGTTCCAGAACGTTCTGCACAATTCGCGTGGCACATGCATTCAGATTACACAAGCATAAGTGAAAACAGACAGAAGATAGAACCATCGAAAGCATTAGAGAAACTTCCGATAGATGCGGGTGCATCCCGCGCAGAGCGATAACATTTATGGTGAAAAGCGGTCACCGGAAAAAGGATGAAGAAGTGCGTGTCAATATATATCAGTATAGGCATGGGGCGGCATGATATGCACGCATACATGAGATGAATGACATGTCATGACATCAATTACGCGACATATATATTACCGCATGTATGTCATGCCATAAATATTATCAATGACATTATGCCGTCTTGGTTGTTTAACTCCATATATATCCGGTCTGACCACGGCGGTGGTCAGACCTGCGTCGCAGCAGAGGGTGCTAAGAATCCCTGGATCCGGACAGGCCGCCATTGGAATCTGAACCGGGCAACGTTTAACGCTAAAACGTTATCTAGCGAGGCGAGTCTAGCAGTGCTATTGGAGGAATTAGAGGGCAGTAAATGGGATATAATAGGGCTCAGTGAAGTTTGGAGGCACCCGCCGTGGTTGCTCAGTGGCTATGGTGTTGGGCTGCTGAGCACGAGGTCGCGGGATCGAATCCCGGCCACGGCGGCCGCATTTCGATGGGGGCGAAATGCGAAAACGCCCGTGTGCTTAGATTTAGGTGCACGTTAAAGAACCCCAGGTGGTCAAAATTTCCGGAGTCCTCCACTACGGCGTGCCTCATAATCAGAAAGTGGTTTTGGCACGTAAAACCCCAAATATTATTATTATTAAGTTTGGAGGACAAATGAAGCATATACAGTACTAAAAACCGGGCACGTCCTGTGCTTCCGGGGCTTAGCGGAGAGGCGGGAACTAGGAATCGGATTCCTGATTAATAAGAACATAGCTGGTAACATGCAGGAATTCTATAGCATTAACGAGAGGGTGGCAGGTCTTGTTGTGAAACTTAACAAGAGGTACAAAATGAAGGTTGTACAGGTCTACGCCCCTACATCCAGTCATGATGACCAGGAAGTCGAAAGCTTCTATGAAGACGTGGAATCGGCGATGGGTAAAGTCAAAACAAAATACAGTATACTGATGGGCGACTTCAATTCCAAAGTAGGCAAGAAGCAGGCTGGAGACAAGGCAGTGGGGGAATATGGCATAGGCACTAGGAATAGCAGGGGAGAGTTATTAGTAGAGTTTGCGGAACAGAATAATATGCGGATATTGAATACCTTCTTCCGCAAGCGAGATAGGCGAAAGTGGACGTGGAGGAGCCCGAACGACGAAACTAGAAATGAAATAGACTTCATACTCTGCGCTAACCCTGGCATTATACAAGATGTGGACGTGCTCAGCAAGGTGCGCTGCAGTGACCATATGATGGTAAGTACCGGAATTAGCCTAGACTTGAGGAGGGAACGGAAGAAACTGGTACATAAGAAGCTTATCAATGAGTTAGCGGTAAGAGGGAAAATAGAGGAATTCCGGATCAAGCTACAGAACAGGTATTCGACTTTAACACACGAAGAGGCTCTTAGTGTTGAAGCAATGAACGACAATCTTATGGGCATCATTAAGGACTCTGCAATAGAAGTCGGTGGCAACTCCGTTAGACAAGATACCAGTAAGCTATCGCAGGAGACGAAAATTGATCAAGAAACGCCAATGTATGAAAGCCTCTAACCCTACAGCTAGAATAGAACTGGCAGAACTTTCGAAGTTAATCAACAAGCGTAAGACAGCTGACATAAGGAAGTATAATATAGATAGAATCGAACATGCTCTCAGGAACGGAGGAAGCCTAAAACCAGTGAGAAAGAAACTAGGAACAGGCAAGAATCAGATGTATGCGTTAAGAGACAAAGCCGGCAATATCATTACTAATATGGATGGGATCGTTCAAGTGGCTGAGGAGTTCTGTAGATATTTATACAGTACCAGTGCCACCCATGACGATAATGGAAGAGAGAATAATATAGTGGAATTTGAAATCCCACAAGTATCGCCGGAACAAGTAAAGAAAGCCTTGGGAGCTATGCAAAGGGGGAAGGCAGCTGGGGAGGATCAGGCAACAGCAGATTTGTTGAGGGATGGTGGGCAGATTGTTCTAGAAAAACTGGCCACCCTGTATACGCAATGCCTCATGACTTCGAGCGTAACGGAATCTTGGAAAAACGCTAACATGATCCTAATCCATAAGAAAGGGGACGCCAAAGACTTGAAAAATTTAGACCGATCAGCCACCTGTCCGTTGCCTACAAAGTATTTACTAAGGTAATTGCAAATAGAATAAGGAACACCTTATGATAGGTGTAATGATAGGTGTAACGTTAAGGGATAAGAAAAGAGCAGATTGGGTGAGGGAACAAACGCAAGTTAATGATATCTTAGTTGAAATCAAGAAAAAGAAATGGGCATGGGCAGGACATTTAATGAGGAGGGATATTAACCGATGGTCATTAAGGGGTGCGGACTGGATTCCAAGGGAAGGGAAGCGTGGCAGAGGGCGGCAGAAAGTTAGGTGGGCAGATGAGATTAAGAAGTTTGCAGGGACAACATGGCCACAATTAGTACATGACCGGGGCAATTGGAGAAGTCTGGGAGAGGCCTTTGCCCTGCAGTGGGCGTAACCATGATGATGATGATGATGGTGATGATGATGTCCGGATCAGACTTAAATGCATACTGACCTGACATGGATGACATGAAGTAAATGTCATGGCATGAACGGCATGGATTTCATGACATGTCAAGGGATGATATCACATGCTTATCATGGCATGCATGTCATGACAAATATCATGAATGACACGGTGCTGTTGTGATCATTTCTTTAGGTCGATATATATCTGGATATGAAAGACGTGAGATGCGTGCATGGCGTGGCATGAATGACATGACAGAAATGTGGCCAGATGAATGACATGCGTGTCATGACATGAATGACATACTTTGTATGACAGGACACTATTGACAAGACAACCATGCGCATGTCATTCCATGCCATTTTTGTCAGGTCGTGCACGCATGCCGCGCCCCACATATCCCGATTCATATCCAGTAAGAAATGAAAACAACGCCATCACCACGAGTCATTTATGACAGTCGCGTTGTGACAGCATGTCATTCAATGTCATTCATTTGGTGCGGGTCATGTGGTAGAGCATCATCATCATTATTGGCCTATCTGTATGTTCACTGCAGGGCGAAGGCTTCTCCCTGCGATCTCCAATTACCCCTGCGCCAGCAAATTTCCTCATTCCATTACCCCGCCTAATTTTCTGCCATCCTCGACAGCGCATTCCTTCCCTTGGCACGCATTCTGTAACTCTAATGACCCACCGATAATATACCCTATGCATTACATGGCCTGCCCAGCTCCATTTCTTTATCCTAATGTCAACTAAACATCGGCTATCCCAGTTTGCACTCTGAACCACACCACTCTCATCCTGTCTCTTAACGTTACGCTTAACATTCTGCGTTGCGACGTTCTTTGCGTGTTTAACTTGTTCCCAAGCTTCTTTGTTAACCTTCAAGTTTCTGCCCCCCGTGTTAGCAACGGTAGAATGCAATGATTCTACACTTTTCAACGACAGTGGTAAGCTGCCACGCAGTATTTCGTAACGCCTGCCGTATACACTCCAACGCATTTTTCTTCATCTGTAAATTTCTTTCTCGTGATCAGGGTCTCCTGTGAGTAATTGGCTTATATAAACATACTCCTGCACAGACTAGAGCCTGACTGGCGATCATAAATTTGTGACTCCTTGTTAGGCTATTGAGCATTACCTACGTCTTCTGCATATTAATCTTCAACTACACTCTTATACTTTCTGGGTTAAGATCCTATATTAATTGTTCTAATTCGTATCTAGGGTTGCTGAATAGGACAGTGTCATCTGCAAACCGAATAATGGTGAAATATTCGCCATTGATTCGCACTCCCAACGCTTTGCAGTCTAACAGCTTGAATACTTGTTCTAAGCACTCAGTCAATAGCATTGGAGAGATTTTGTCCCCATGTGTGACCCCTTCCTTGATAGGTTTTTTTCCACATTTCTTGTGGAGAAGCAAGGTAGCTGTGCAATCTTTTAAGGTATTTCCGAAGATATTAACGAATGCCTACTGTACTCCTTGAGCAAAACGTGAACAAGGTGAATGCAGGAGCCAACATTTCGACAAGTGCACTTGTCTTCTTCAAGGCGACATATGCTTTCCTCGCCACAGTATATATAGGTGGGGTTCTTCTAAAGGGGAGGGGGTGTGAGGTGGGAGCGCGTGGAAACGAGGGAAAGTGTGTTAGCGTGTCGAATTAGTAAAGGAACGCTGTGTACAAGGTCAAAGCCAGGACCCCCCCTCCCCTCACCCCAGTCTGTCAACCCACGCGAGTTAGCCGGCGTGTCAAGGGCGTCTGACACGCCAGCTGACAAAAAAAAGAAGAAGAAAAAGAAGGGAAGAAGAAGGAAAAGGGGGGGGGGGGATACGCCAAGAAATCAAACTAAGTGTTGTTGCCTATAGCTTGAGGTTTATAATAGCGAATAGATTCTAAAGCTCCCTTTGAAACGTTTATGCCTATTGGTTGCAATGTCTTGAACTTATGGATAAGGTATGATTCTCTGTATTTTCTTTCTCGTTCAGAACGGAAATTTGACTGTAAGATGTAGAGTTTAAGTTCATCAAAGTTATGACCTGGTTGGTTGAAATGCTCGGCGACGGCTTTGGGAAGCTTTTTAGCTGTGTCCGCGCGATGTCCGTTTAATCTGACGTTCATTGATTGTTCTGTTTCCCCGATATATTGTTTCTTACAGAAGGAACATTCAAGCATATAAATCACATCCGAACTTGTGCAAGTGAAGCTAGATTTGACTACATGTGTATAATTATTTGCGGTGCTTTTAATTTTAATGTCACTTTGAAGGTGCCTGCAGCTTTTGCACCTGTGGCGAGGAAAGCATATGTCGCCTTGAAGAAGACAAGTACACTTGTCGAAACGTTGGCTCCTGCATTCACCTGCTCATCGTCTTGAATTGCCATCTCCCGCATTCCCCGTCTTTTCTCTGTACTCCTTGATTACGCAAGGCCCCTATGGTTGCTGCTATCTCTACTGAATCAGTTGCATTCTCATAATCTATCCAAAGTCATATACAGAGGCTGAGAGGTGTATTGTACTTCGCAAATTCCTCAATTACCCGATTGATGACACGGATGTTATCTATTGCAGAATATCCCTTCCTAAAGCCAACCTGTTGCCATTGTTGATTGAACTGTTGCCCTTATTCTATTGGAAATTATCTTTCTGAATATTTTATAGAAAACTCAATGCAAGCTAATTGTCCCATAATTCCTCAATTGCTTAGCTACTCTATTCTTAGGGATTAGTATTATGTTAGAATTCTTCCAGATCTCTAGTACACTTGAAATCGCGGATGTCATAGATATCCCGATGGTGACGCATGGGGAAATGGAACTTACACAAATGGCATTCATGCAATGCCATGAATGACATAAACAAGATTATTTTAATGAATTTGGATGACATAACATGCATTTCTTTAACTGGATGCATTCTAGATATGCGTCTAATGACATGTCCGCACATTTAATTACAGTACGGACGTGTCATGCCATGTATGTCTGTCATGGTGCGGCATTATTCGATTCGGCGAAGCACCGATGAATGGGCGCCAAAAGAATCATAATGATATGAACCAACGAGCAAGACGAGTATTGCCGGCCACACGGGCGAGCGGCCGAAAGAAGTTGAAGACAAGTTTAGATATTACTGGCTTTTTGTCGTCGGCGCCACCGTGTTGAGGTATTTGTGGAGGAAAAACATTGTTTCACAGAGGAGGAAAGGAATTAGGAAGCTTACCAGCAAGTATGAGGCCTGTAGGCTGAGTAACATAGCAACAAAGAACTTAAGCGAAAAGTCAGAGGCTGAAATAATCTCATGGGTGGCGGCAATGGAAAGGAAACCTGCCATGAGTAACTACTTGAGAGGAAAAAAACGAAATTAGGAAAGAGACAATTTGTGATAACTAAAAGGGAAGCTCATTACTTTTCCAGGCGAGATCCGGATGTCATAGAACACGCACCTATAAAGCGAGATATAAGAGGGAAGAAGAAGCATGTGCTTGCTGCGGTAAAGCTAGGGAAACGATGGAGCATATTTTATTGGAATGATAAGATATATGTAGAGCGGTTGATTTAGGCACCACTGGCCTCCTGGAAGCCCTGGGTTCAGCGAGAGCAAGGGGAAAGTAAACATGTCTGCAGTAGATTTTAGTAGGAGGCGATTGGAAGACTGGTGCCAGAAAAGTAGGGAAAGGACAAGGAACGGAGACGTACAAAAATTAAGTTCACAATAGGGGGTTCAATAGGGAACTTATCGTGGGTTTCTTCTCCTTTTTCTTTTTTTTTTCTATTTCCTTCTTTAACCTAAGTAGGGCATTAGGCATTACAATAGGAAGAGCTTGGTGGCGCAACCCACCGCCCCGTTCCAATGGGGACGCTCATAACATCCATCCATCCATCCGTCGGTCATCTCGGCAGCACAACATCGGGAGGTGGTTGCATCCGTTCAAACAGTGATAGAAAAGCAAGTTTCCCATGAGGATTGATTTCAGAGCGCTGTAAGCAGCCTCCTCGTTTCTCGCAAAGCTCGTACTAGACTTTCACGACCCTTCTCTTCGTTACAAGGCCGCTTAAACAAACTTCGAGGTGCGCTCTTTCCCGGTGCATACAGTGTCCGAATACGACACAGTTGCATGGCAGCGCCATCCCGGCTCGGCCAAGGGGAGCAGCTGCAGCACGCCACTCGTCCGAATGGCTATGAAAGTGATGCCGCCTACAGTATCGCCTTCAAGTCACGCGTTTGTGTCCTCCAAGTGATTCCACGTGCTGCCATCCGTGAGCATTTAGCTTCTGAGTGTCTTAACCTACTCGCTCCTAAATGGCGCTGATTTACAATTCGATGGTTTACAATCTTTGTCATCATCGTCGCCGCCTTGCTGCTGTCGTTACATACACACACTTTCGCGTTAATTGTAGTTCACTGTGCTCACGTAACACGCACACTGGTCAACCTGGTAACGCTTTGCGGAACACCAACCAATGGTGCCTGCAAAATGCTTCGCATAACCTCGTTTCCCACAGTGCGCGGGATTGCAAAATTTATTACTTTTTTCATTCTTCTCTTACCTGTACAGTCACCGAAAAAGGCATCACAAAGACCTGTACTTTGGTATTGCGTTTCCTGATTTCCAAGCGTTGCGAGGGTAGCAGGTGCGTAGCGATGAGATCAGCACGAGGCGTAGTGAATGTCTTCTTCGCCCATGGAAACGCTCCGGCAGCGACAACAGCAGCAACTCGGTGTTTACTCACGGCGAAGAAGCGCATTGCATGCGCCATCCACGCGCACACTTTCACGTCTCCTAATCGCTTGCGATCTGTCGCACTCTTCAAACTCACACGCCGTTTGTGTGCGTTTGTAAACATGACGCTGTACTGCGCATATCGCAGCCGACGAATGCCGACTCGCGGCGCCAGCGATCCGAGAGCAGGCGAGCTTCGTCTTCGCGCTCATCCACGAGCGAGAGACGCCGCAACACGGTGCCAAGTTCTTCCCAGTGATCAGCTAAGAGCTCGCGTTCAAATAACGCTGGAGAAGCGTCAGGTTCCAGCCTTGTTTACCACCATCACAATGCACGTTAGTCCGTCGTGGCGCCCCTCAACACGCTGAGGTTCTGGTGGACGGAAAATTGAATGTTGTTTACATTCTGAAAAATTCGACCTTCGCGAGCAAGTAGAATCTTTACCCACGGAAAGGTGATACTATGGACGCGTAAATGAGTTGCATTTCGTGCAAGAAAATATCTTGTGGGAAAGCACCCGTATATGGCGTTCTCCCTGCCAACATATTTACCTTTTACTTCGTTCTTTCTCATTTTTATGCACATCATTCTTCCGAACTTCATGCGCTTTGAATCTGTCTGTCTGTCTGTCTGTCTGTCTGTCTGTCTGTCTGTCTGTCTGTCAGTCTATCTATCTATCTATCTATCTATCTATCTAGATATATATATATATATATATATATATATATATATATATATATATATAGAGGGCACGGCACATGGCCTGCAGAAAACATGCCTAAGCTGGCATTACTGTCTATGCAGGTTTTGTCGTGGATTATAGGAGCGACGACTACGAGCGACACAAACTGGCTACCTATCAACGGAACTTATCTGGATACTGCAAGCAATGTGTGGGAGGATCGGCTGTCATCAGCGGTGACGTCACCTCTGGCTCGACTACAAAAGGAGCAGCACATCCAGGAAGCCTTCAGAGGGCACGGCACATGGCCTGCAGAAAACATGCCTAAGCTGGCATTACTGTCTATGCAGGTTTTGTCGTGGATTATAGGAGCGACGACTACGAGCGACACAAACTGGCTACCTATCAACGGAACTTATCTGGATACTGCAAGCAATGTGTGGGAGGATCGGCTGTCATCAGCGGTGACGTCACCTCTGGCTCGACTACAAAAGGAGCAGCACATCCAGGAAGCCTTCAGAGGGCACGGCACATGGCCTGCAGAAAACATGCCTAAGCTGGCATTACTGTCTATGCAGGTTCGTTACCACTCCAATGATGCATGTTACCGAAGTGACAATCGATTTTTGTTGGTATTGCCGTGCCCTCACAACTGTATTACTAGTGTCATTGATTGCTGGTCTGCAGTGCTGATGCTTTTGATGTCAGGTGACGTTGAGGAAAACCCCGGGCCAAAGACAGCTGAGATGTTGGAGCAAATCTTGCAAAATCAGGCTACATTTGAATCTAAGATAGATGCTATAAAGGAGGAGGTATCCGGGTTAAATACTAAAACTGACAAGTTGACCGGCTATCTTAAAGTTATTGAGGAAATGGGTGAGCGTATTACTAGCCTGGAAACTATTGTTCGGCAACAGGAACAGAAATTAATTGACTATGAAAACAGGAGCAGACGTAATAACCTTATCGTTTTCGGCCTACCTGAAACTTCTGGTGAAACCGAATCAGACTTGAGAGGAGCCGTTGTTAGTAATCTGTTCGAAGTAAAATTGGGCGTTACAGTGAAATCAGTAGACCGAATTCACCGGCTGGGTAAGGAAAAACCAAATAGTTCAAGACCAGTCATTATGAATTTTTATAATCACTCGGAAAAGGAAAATGTTCTTAAAAACTGTGGAAAGCTGAAGGGGTCTACCATTAGCATCAGCAATGATTACGCGAAGGAAACCGTCGATGTCAGGAAGAAGTTGTGGCGAAGCGGCGAAGCAGAAAGAGCAAATGGCGCAAAAGTGAAGCTGATTCATGACAAGCTTAAAGTAAACGGCGAGCTCTACGAATGGGATCGAAAACAGAACATTCGTTGTCAGTGCAAGCATAGACAAGATAAACCAAAACGTCACGACGGCTCTGAAGCTTCCGCTCATCGCGGATCGCGTATGTCTGGAGCCGTGGATAGCGGGGGCGGGATCCCACCTCAGCCGGCGCGATCATAGCTCAAAATTCTTTCAATAAATTCGCGAAGCATTGTAAACAAAGTAACAGATTTAGAATACTTACTTATTACATACAGTCCCCATATTATGGTCATAACAGAGACATGGCTGAATAGTGTCATAACAGATAACTCCATTGTACCGCCGGGCTACAACATTTTTCGATGGGATAGGGACACTCGAGGTGGTGGCGTAGCGGTGATAACTAAAAGCACAATGGGGGCAATAAAAGTGGATTGCCATTTACGAGAAACAGTGTGGTGCAAGGTGAATTACGCCAACATTACGTATCTTATTGGGGCCGTCTACAGACCGCCAAGCACTCCGCCCGAGTTTCTGGAGGACTTAAATATGTTTTTGTGTGATCATGTAAATGGAAACACAAGACTAATAATGGCTGGAGACCTCAACTTACCGCATATTAACTGGGAAAGCTTTTCAACTGGTCATGTAGAAACCCGTAGCGCTGATAGGCTATTAGAGCTAATGTTTTCTCATAATCTCACACAAATTGTAAAAGACTGCACAAGAATCACCCCTACGTCACAGTCATTGTTAGACTTGGTTTTCGTATCAAGTAAAGTGGCCGATTACGCCGTATCAGTTGAGGACGGTATATCGGACCACAAAATGGTTGTGGTTGACGTGTTCTGTGGCATCAGCATTCGAGCAAAGCGTCACGCTCATGCACATGTTAAAGACTACGGTCGTGCTGATGATACGACAATCATTGACTTTTTAGAAACATCGCTTAGCGAATTTGAAATGATATCAAGGCTTGAGTCGGTTGAACAGCTTTGGAAACGTTTTAAGAAAATTGTGCAGTACTGTTTAGATAACTACGTACCTACTCGCACTAAAAAAACACAACGAAGAAACCCATGGATAAGCCGAAAAATAATTCAGATGAAGCGCAGAATAAAAAGATTGCGCAAAAATAAAAGGTTCCCGATGGAAATATCGCGTGCAAAAGAAAACTTGAAGGCAGAGATGGCGCAGTCTAAAAAACAATTTTTTAATAACACCCTCACTAACTTTCTGAAGAGCTCTCCACGAAAGTTCTGGCTGTTTTTTAAGGAAGCGAATGAAGGAATTGAACAGATTGTAGAAGGAACGGAAGTAATTATGGAAAAGCCTGATATCGCTGACAGATTCAATCGATATTTCCAGTCAGTGTTCTGTACGGACCAGGATGATAACAAAGAATATGAATCGGCTCCTACATTTCCACTTCAAGCTGGTAATATTAATATTAACCGAGAAGGCATATTTGATCAGCTGCTCCTTCTGGACACGAAAAAGTCATGTGGGCCTGACGGTATACCGAATGAATTTCTGCGACGATTCGCGGAGTGGTCGTCGTATTACCTAGTAATTATATTTCAGAAGTCTTTAAAATGCCACTCGCTACCTCAAGATTGGCGTAGAGCAATTGTGGTCCCAATTTTCAAAGGCGGCAATAGAACAATGTTGAGCAATTATAGGCCTGTGTCTCTCACATCGGTGTGTTGTAAAATATTTGAGCATATAGTGGCAAAATACATCAGACAATTTCTGGAACAAAATGACTTATTATGTCCGTTTCAGCATGGATTCCGCAGTGGCCTTTCAACTGTAACGCAGTTGATAGAAACGATTCATGATTTCTGTGTTGCTATAGATGCCTGTGTACAAGTCGATGTTATATGCATAGATTTTGCGAAGGCTTTCGACAAAGTTTCACACCGTAAACTGCTCTACAAGCTTCGCAATGTCGGTCTTAGTGAGGATGTTCTCGATTGGATAGGAGCGTATTTAACTGATCGCCAACAAGCAGTCAGAGTGGCAGATACTATTTCAGGAAATCATGAGGTGTATTCGGGCGTGCCGCAGGGTTCCGTACTAGGGCCACTACTTTTTCTGCTATACATTGATGATATCTCAGCGGTTGTCCAATCACCTGTAAAAATTAAGCTTTTCGCAGATGATTGCCTAATTTATTGTCCGGTAACATGCAGGGAAGATCAATTTAAACTCAACCAGTGCCTTCAAAACTTAAGCTCATGGTGTCAAAAATGGGGTATGGAAATTAATTTTAAAAAAACCACTTACACACACATAACAAAAAGAAAGGAAGTGATCTCGTTCACATATAATATTGCTGATAATATACTGGTAAAAGTATGTAGCTTCAAATATTTAGGTATAACCATAACAGATAAATTGAACTGGCGTCCTCATGTTGAAAATATTTGTCAATCAACGTACAGGAAGTTGTGCTACTTGCAAAGGAAATTACGCCAGGCGACGAAAGAAGTCAAGTTGATTGCATATAAGACATATATCCGTCCGAGCCTAGAATACGCTGGTGCTGTGTGGAGCCCCCATCAAAAGGTTTTAAAACATAAACTAGAACGAATTCAAAGAATGTCAGTTCGCTTTATCTGCTCTAAATATCGACGACGTGACTCGGTAACTGAAATGTTAAAAATATGTAACTTGGAACCACTGGAATCAAGAAGGCAGAAGCAGCGATTGAAATTGCTTTTTCAAATACTACACGCAGATGTGAAAATAAACAAGGATGATTATCTGACGCTCTTTCACAAAAGGTTACCACGAACAACACGCAGTACATTCGTGCAACCAATAGTAGCTCGAACCGACTTATTCCGCTTTTCTTTCTTTCCTGACGCTATTAAAATGTGGAATGAATTACCGAATGATGTGGTACAAAAAAATGCTATGAGTGATTTTGAGGTTGTCCTTGATAAGTATTTCGCTCACATTGTATAGCTTATATTTGTTCCTTGCATGTAGCTGTGTGTTTTTTTTTGTACAAATGTTCTATGTATTACAAATGTTCTACTACAAATGATCTTCAGTGTTTCTCCTATGTACAATTCAATTACCGACCCTCCCTGTAACGACCCTCAAGTGAGGGTTAACAGTATGACTAAATAAATAAAATAATATATATATATATATATTCTGGGGACGCCGGCCGCATGGCTGCGCCACTGTGCCACCATCATCGCCACCTGTGCCTGGCTCATGCGGCCACGCGTAGCCAGCCTGAGGCCGGAGCGCGAGGAACGGTGACCAAGAAGCAGCATGGTTGGCCTAGGGCTTCGGGCAGTAAAGTTTGGCTTTTTCATGGCTCTTGCACCCTGTGTCGTCTCTGAGAGCCTGGTCACCGGCTCTGAAGCCACGTCCCTGTGCCCACGCTATCTATCTAGCCTCCTACATTGTGATGCTGTCTGTCGGGGTCGTTTTTTCAACTGTATATATATATATATATATATATATATATATATATATATATATATATATATATATATATATATATATATATATATATATATATATACATTGTGTGTGTGTGTGTGTGTGTGTGTGTGCATCTGTCATGTATCTCATGACATAAATGGTATGAATGGTATGCCGTTGTAGTGGTTTTCTTTAACCCCGCATATAGCTGGAGATCGATGGCGGAGGCCTTAGGCCTGCAGGGAACATAAAAAAAGGGTGGTAATAGTAATAATAATAATAATAATAATAACAATAATAATAATGTTTATTGCCACAAAATATACAAAGCAACACAAGCAGGCCGGTCTAAGCCTCAGTTGGCTTGTAGGGCCGTGCCAATAAATGTGATAAACAAAGCAAAAAAACATACATAAATTGATGAGAAATGAAAAAAAATAAAAAAAATAATACTAAAGGCAAAGAATTGAAAACAAAAAGATAACATTTGGTTATCAACATATAACAAAAGTTCAAGAGGTAAATATTGTCATGCAAAAAAAAAATGTACAAGAGGTTAATTTTACTGTAGCTGCTTTAAGAAGCGTTTGAACGTGCTTTTTGATGTCGCGTTAAGAATTTCTTCTGGTAATTTGTTAAATATGTCAGGCACATAAGCACAGCGTCTGGTCGCGCCATACCTTGCGGCTGAAGGAGGAACTACATAACGGACATGTTTTCTAAGCTCTCTTGCGGCGGCACTTTCCTTGTTTCAAAGCGGAATTCCAGAAATGTATAACGACGACTGTTTCTGTAAGTAATGAATGGAAGTTTGGTAGACCAAGTTCACGGAAGATATTTGCAGATGTTACAATTGGGGAATTATACCCAACGTTTTTAAGAACATTTTTTATAATCCGGTCAACCCTGCATCTGCAACAATCTGAGCAAACGCCAAAGACCGTAACGCCGTACCTCAACACTGTAACCTAGTGCCTGTGCTATAATCTTTTTTACAGATAAGGGTGCAATATTTTTGATATTAAATAACAGCCATGCTACTGACCTCAGTTCAGAACAAATAAGTGATAAGTGATGTTGCCACGATAAATTACTATCGAAATAGATTCCTAGATATTTCACACAATCCACGTATGGAATAGGCGCACATTTACAACGAACACAGTCTGACTCATGCAAGTAGAGAGGCATGTAATAACAGCAGTCTTAACTGGGGAGCGAAAACAAACAAGTTTTGTTTTTGGGACATTTACGACAATTCCATTATTGGAGAAACAAAGCATTGCCTTGTACACGTCATTTTGCAACATTTCAGTGGACGCTTTATAAGAAAGGTGTTTCGCTAATGATACAGCGTCTTCAGCATACTGGAATACTGAACATTTCGAAATTGCCAAAGGGAAGTCGTTAACAAAGATATTAAACAACAATGGCGACAAAATGACCCCTGAGGAACTCCAGCTTTTACCAACAGCTTAGAACTAAATACGCCCTTATCATCGGTAGAGACCACCTGAAATCTGTTGCTCAATTAATTTTCGAGAACTTTGTAAAAAGGCCCACGAAATCCCCAAAAATGCAGTTTACTTAAAAAGATTTGATGATTCAGGGTGTCAAACGCTTTCGCTACATCTAAAAATAGCGAACATGTGAAAAGATTCTGATCAAATGCCGAGAACAGTTCATCTGAAAATTCTTGGAGCAGTGCCATAGTACCACGCCCTGAAATAAAGCCAAACTGTCGATTGGTCAGGATAGAAAATTTGTTAAGAAAAGAAGACATAGTGTGGAAAAGAAAGTTTTCTAAGACCTGAGCAATAATTGGCAATATAGAAATTGGCCGATAGTTTTCAATACTATCTTTCTTCCTTGACTTATGTAGTGGTACAACAACTGCAGTTTTTAAGCGTTCTGGAATTCAGTAACGTGGAAAGTTGGGCTAGTTGGTGAGTGATCATAGTACCTTGCTGGTGAAGCAGCGCACAAACACGGACACAGTGGAGACAAGTAGGAATAGACGACACTCGCTGCACTCGCAACTATTTTGTTGCGAGTGCAGCGAGTGTCGTCTATTCCTACTTGTCTCCACTGTGTCCGTGTTTGTGCGCTGCTTCACCAGCAAGGTACTATGTTCTGGAATTTCGTCGCCTTCCAGAAAAACATTCAGTATATGCAGGATGCAGGATAATAATAATAATAATAATAATAATAATAATAATAATAATAATAATAATAATAATAATAATAATAATCTTTATTACAAATAATGAAAATGTACATATAATTTAGCTAGGTCTGCCGAATCCTTCTGTGGGCTTGTATAGCAGAAACCTGGCAGTCAGGGCAATGCATTATGTACCTTATTACAGACAAACTAAATGTCAAACTAAAAAAAATAAGAAAGAACGTATCACAGGTTTTCCATGTAAACATGCCCAGTAAACAACACCTAATGTTCAAATGAAAACACGTAGCACTCAACAACCATTAAAATTCAGTAAACAAGGCACAATATGTAAACAAAGTTACAACCTATCGAGAACGAAAAAAGAAAAAAAGTCGTGAAAACAGCGGAAACAGTCTGACATTCATTTTGGTAAAGATCACGCTACAACAAAAGAGACTTTATACATGTGAAAACTATTCTATCATTGCCTTGAGGGCCTTTTTTAATTCCGACAAAGTTGTCTGATCCAGTACAGCACTGGGAAGGTTATTAAACAGGTGGGGGATGTAGTACCTTCTTTGTCCTTTTCCATAACGAGTTCTTGTCCGAGGAACTACATATCTGGGATGACTACGCAAAGCAACACTTTTATGGACAGCTTCTCGGAAAGCATTGCTCCCGAAATAACGCATCCCAATTGTTGAACGAAACAGAGACTCGAAATCAGGCATTTCTAAATCTCGAAATAAGTTATCTGTGGTTTGGTTGTACGCAACACTTTTTAGTATGCTTTTTAATAGGTTGTCAATTTTATGTTTCCAAAATCCGCTGCAATTAAAGAAACAGGGAATATGCGAGTAACATAAAGCATGCACTATCACTTTTTTAATCTTGGTAGGTGCATAACTCCTTATACGGTAAAGGACACATGCAACATTACGTAATCGCGCACAAATTCGAGCCATTTGAATATTCCATGATAAGTCAGTCTCTAAGTATACTCCAAGGTACTTGACACTATTCGCATATTGTACTGGGGCATAAAGACAGTCTAAGCAATCAGAACCGTGAAGGAAAACATGTTGACTTGTTACAAGAGTCTTTAACGGATTTCTAAAACATACTACTCGAGTTTTCGTAGCACTGATTTTTATACGGTTTTTTTAAACCAGTTCATCAAATTTTTTGTGTCGCTTTGAAGTAAAGTGACAGCTGCTTCGTACTGCATGTGTTTAGATAGAAGCAACGTATCATCTGCATACAAGAAAATCGTACATGAAGTTGTTACATGTGCCAAATCACAAACGTACAAATTAAAAAGAAGCGGAGACAAAACGGAACGCTGTGAAAACCCTGCGCTAAGAAACCGTAAAGAACTCTTTTGGTCGCCAATACATACGATCTGGGACCGATTTAACAGGTAGTTTTGTATATATGCATAGAAATGTCCCCGAAAACCGTAATTATGTAGTTTAGCACATAGAATACTGTGGCTTACCGAATCGAAAGCCTTTGATATATCTAAAAAAAAGCCCACAGGCTACCTGGTTAAGTTCAAATGTTTGATATAGAAGATCCGACAGTTCTTCAAAAAGCACATGCGTACTTCTACCAGACATGAAGCCATACTGGGAAGGTGATAAGATGGTATGTTTTAAAACGAACCCCTCAATCGCTTCAAGCACGTGTCTTTCCAACAGTTGCGCTAAGAAAGGAAGAACAGAGATGGGGCGATAGTTCTGTGGCTTCGAAGCATCTCCGCCTTTAAATATCGGTATCACACGTGCTCTCTTTAGCGCATCTGGTATTATGCAAGTATCAAGGATTCTATTAAAGATAAAAAGAAGCGGATCAGCAAGAACTCTGACGTTGCGACATATGTCTTCTGCTGTTATACCATCTAGTCCGACAGCACGGCTTTTTCTAGATCGATGCAACAATCGATACAAGTCTTCTTTATTTATCGGTGGAAGAAATGCCGAATCTAGTATTGAACTAAGACCACCACTGAGTTCTTCATACCATACCATACCACTGAGACCAACAGGATCACTGGGTCCATCATTATCAGCGCAAACCGAAGAAAAGAAATCATTGAAGCTGTCCGCCAGATTTTGATTGATAGATCCAAAATTTTTTGTTATCGGGTCCAAATACGTACCTGAATAAGAGCGTCTAAGCTCATTTACCACGGACCACATTTTAGCAGGTTTATAACGCGAGAAAAAAAAATTATTACGATAGTAGTTCCTCTTAGAACAGCGTATCAGTGCTGTAACTTTGTTCCGGGCTTCTCGATAGAGACATTTTAGTGTTTCGTCATCAGGGTGCTGTCGACACCGCTTCCACAAGTTTTCCTTTTCTTCAGTAGCTTTTATTATCCGATTGCTAATAGTAATATTAATAATAATAATCAGCCTGGTTACGCCCACTACAGGGCAAAGGCTTCTCCCATATTTCTCCAACTACCCCGGACATGTACCAAGTGTGGCCATGTCCCAGCAAACTTCCTAATCTCATCCACCCACCTTACTTTCTGCCGCCCCCTGCTACGCTTCCCTTCCTTTGGAATCCAGTGAGTAACCCCTAATGACCATCGGTTATCTTCCCGCCTCATTAATGTCCTGCCCATGCCCATTTCTTTTTCTTGATTTCAACTCAGATGTCATTAACTCGCGTGTTTTCCCTCACCCAATCTGCGGTTTTCTTATCCCTTAAGGTTACAACCATCATTCTTCTTTCCATAGCTCGTTGCGTCGTCCTCAATTTAAGTAGAACCCTTTTCGTAAGCCTCCAGGTTTCTGCCCCGTAGGTGAGTACTGGTAAGACACAGCTGTTATACACTTTTCTCTTGAAGGATAATGGCAACCTGCTGTTCATGATCTGAGATTGCCTATGAAAAAAGAAGTGAGGCGTGCAGACAGGACACAAGAGTAGAGAAGTAGACAACACTCTTGTGTCCTGTATGCACGCCTCACTTCTTTTTTGCATAATGAATCCTTACCATGAATACTTTGTTAAGCGCAAAAAGACAGACACAAGAAAGACGACAGGACAAGGCGCTACTCTCAACTGACATCATTTTATTGCGTCACTCCTTTATAGACCGCTCAAACCAGAGGAACATGCGCAGTGAGCACCATGCGGTGGAGCCACCAACGTCCGATCCCAAGAGCGCACTCATGCGACCGAATCCAAAAAACCAAATTCAGCGCTGTACAAGGTTAAGGAAGGCACACTAATGCACAGTGACCCCAATGACTGAATGAAAAATGCTTCTGATAACTCTCGGGCGGTGGTGTCACGACTCTTCTTCAAGATTGTGGTATCACGAAACATGGGTTTGCATTTGCATGTTTTACAATGCTGAGCCAAATGCGAACCTGTGCCTGTTGGTATGGATCGCTCATGTTCTCTCAGGCGCTCGTTAACACAGCGGCCTGACTGCCCTACATACACTTTGCCACATGACAAGGGAATTTTATAAACCACACCAACGCTGCAGTCTACAAACTTCACGTGGTTCTTTTCACAATCAGGTTTTTTACTTGTTTGAGAAATACGGCTGCACAACATCGACAGTTTCTGAGGAGCGGAAAACACTACCGGAATTTTGTATCTGGTGGCGACATTCTTCAGATTGTGAGCCACTCTGTGGCAATACGGCACAACTTCAGGCCTTTTCTTTTGTGTGCTGCAGTTACTTTTATGCCGCTTGCCTTTCAGTTTTTGAAGCAATACTTCCGAGACTGACGTCACCACCACACTTGGGTAACCAGCAGCCTGCAGCCTATTTAACTGTGCAAGGAAACTCATGTTCGCAGAGTGATGACAAGACTTCTTTAAGGAAGATTCTAAACACATCAAGGCAATGGCGCGTTTCACAGTCTTTGAATGCGCAGACGCGTAAGGTAAAAGTTCTTTACGTGCACGTGGCGAGTACATCCAACAGGCGTGGCCTGTTTGTAAGGAAAGCTGCAAATCTAAAAACTGGAGTTTACCGTCCCTAGATAGCTCATGTGTGAAAGTTAGACCTTTGCCATTGTCATTGAACAGAGTTAAAATATCAGCTACCGTCACGGAGCATTCGTTGTTAGTCTGTTTTATTACAACAAGAAAATCGTCAACATATCTAAAAATTTGAACAGAGTCATCGTTTAAGGCACTCTTAAGGGCGCGATCGACAAACGATAAAAAAATATTACAAAGAGCAGGCGCCACACATGAACCAATACACACACCATTTTTCTGGATAAAAAGGTTATTTTCGAACTCGATAAAAGTTGCACTTAAATAAAATTCAAGAAGGGACATGAAACTTTCCGAAGACAACCCTGTCGCGTTGCGAAAATCTACCTCGCCACTTTCTTCGATGCACGTCATCACACTGCGAAATAGCTCATCATGCGGTATCGAATAGTAAAGATCTTCGACGTCAATAGAAAAAATGTCGGCTACTGAATGGTTGTCTTCCAGAAAAGAAACAACCTCGAAAGAATTCTTTATGCCATAAGGATCGTCAATAGTTAAATGCTTCAACTCTTTTTGCAAAAAGCGGCTAACCAAAACCTGCCAACAATTGTTTTCACTGACTATTGTACGGAAAGGCACATCCGGTTTGTGCGTTTTTGCAGTGAAAAAAACCTCTAGAGCAAGTACCTTACATTGTTTCACATTTTTCACAATCTTGGTGAGGCCTATATCTTCCAACAAAGAAATGGCTTTGCGTTTTACCTTTTGAGCTTTCTCATTTGCCAGAATGAAGTTCTTGTTGACAGCCTCAATGGCTTTTTTGTTGAAGACCACAGACGGGGCTATTACAAAACCGCCCTCTTTGTCACTCAGTAACAGCCGAAGTTCATTGTCTCTAAAGAAAGATACTGTCCTTTTGATCACAGCTGTCGAAGGGGGCGCGCTCCCGGTGACGGTCCTACGAAGGCAGTCCACCCCATCGAGGAGGCACCGCTCCTGGTCCTCAGGTTCTGCTTTCCTTGCAATCCGCCTGTTCAAAGCCAGTAGCTCATGTGCAGGAATTCTTGGTTCCGTGCTATACTTCGGTCCATTCTTTAACAAAG